>NC_133650.1:165946206-166262787 GCF_009905375.1 Apium graveolens | reverse complement strand
GGCGGATGCCGTAGTAGAAAAGGAAAGAATCAGAATGATAACGACTTCGGAAGAGTGATGGGATTTTGAGAGAATGGAATAGAAGTAAAGGTAACCGGAACCGGAACTGAAAAGCTTTGAGATCTCAATGCAGCCAGAGTTATTGGAAAAGATCAGATTGTGCCAGGAGAAAATAATGAATGAAGGAGAGAGTCAGAGTAATGACTGAGAGGAGATCCATACTGAGAAAGATGATAAAGGGATAATGAGGTACTCCTACCGAATTGGGTTCCGAATGTTCAGAACTTAAAGATGAGATTTTGGATGAAAGCCATAGTTCAAGGTATTCCATTCACCCTGGGAAGTACCAAGATGTATAGGGATTTGAAGGAATATTACTGGTGGCCCAACATGAAGAGGGACGTAGAAGAATGGGTAAACAAGTGTTTGACTTGCCAAAGAGTAAAGGCAGAGCACCAGAGACCCAGTGGACTTTTGCGACCCCTGGAGATTCCCGAATGGAAATGGGACCAGATAGCGATGGATTTGTTGTAGGCTGCAAGGACGAAAGCCAATCACGACGCATTTGGGTAATTATAGATCGACTGACAAAGTCAGCTCATTTCATTCCTATCAATGAGAGATACACAGGCGATAGATGGTGGACATTTACCTTAAGGAAATAGTGACGCGACATGGAGTCCCAGCGTCCATTGTCTCAGACCGAGACCCCAGGTTCAACTCCAGATTTTTGGAGGAGCTTTCAGGAATGTGCGGGGACCAAGTTAAATATGAGTACCGCGTACCATCCCCAAACGGATGGACAGAGTGAAAGGACCATCCAGACACTAGAGGATATGTTGAGAGTCTGTGCAATAGACCTTAAAGGAAGTTGGGATGATCACTTGCCGTTGATCGAGTTTTCTTATAACAATAGCTTTCATGCTAGCATCGGGATGCGCCTTATGAGGCCCTGTACGGAAGAAGTGTCGATCTCCCTTATACTGGGATGAAGTAGGAGAGCGGAAGATGCTCGGACCCGAAGTGGTCCAAAGGACCAAAGATATAGTGGATCTTATCAGAGGGCGACTTGTAGCAGCCCAAGACAGACAAAAGAAATATACAGACCTAGCCCGAAAGGACAAGGAATATGAAGTAGGGGACTTAGTACTGCTGAAAGTATCCCCTTGGAAGGGATTAATGAGGTTCGGAAAGAAAGGAAAACTAAGCCCAAGATACATTGGACCTTTTGAGATATTAAGACGGATTGGAAAGTTAGCTTACGAGCTAGCCCTACCCCCTAATTTGCAACAAGTTCATAATGTGTTCCATGTGTCAATGCTAAGGAGGTATCATCGGGATGCCAGGCACATAGTGGAGTACGAGCAGGTGGATATGCAGCCAGATCTAACTTACGTGGAGAAGCCAGTAAGGATTATGGATAAGAAGGAGCAGGTGCTTCGGAACAAAGTGATCAAGCTAGTCAGAGTACTATGGCAGAATCATAATGTGGAAGAATCAACTTGGGAACTAGAGAGCACAATGCTAGAAAAGTACCCCCATTTGTTTTCTGTTTGATTCCGGGACGGAATCCTTTTAAGGAGGGGAGACTGTAATAACCCCAAAATTTTCAACTTTTTGTAACCCTTGTGAATAGTGTTTTAGCTGAATGAAGAAACTTTTCACGCCACACTATGTAGGGGTTCTGTTATGGATATTCTGGGATATTATTAGTACTCTATGAAGTATATAAGTGTATGTAAAGATCGTCAGAATCCAATTCCGAACACTTTGGTTTTTCCCGGAAATCAACAAGATACGGAGAGAATTGAGTATAAGGTAACAGGATAAAAGGATTTAAATTAAAGGATTATAATAGAGGATCATAAAAAGGAATATAATGTATTGAGAAAGGTTAAAGGAACCTAAGTAATAAGATCCCGGGTATGATCCTTCAAACGATAAACAAGAACGAAAGTTAAGCGAACCGTATAACAGATCAGCGGTCATTAGGCAAACGATTAGGAAGTTAATCAAAGGGATTAGTGGGAATGATGTCATCCAACCAATAGAAAGAGGACAAGGAAGGGAGGATGACATCATGAGGATGACATAAGCATGACATGGGAAGGAAGGAGGTGTGGTGGCTTTGTAACCACACAAATTCAAGGGCAAGAAGGTAATTGACTAAAGCAAGCACAAAAACCAAGCAACCAAGCCAAGCAAAAATCATTTTCATCAAAAATCAAAAAGCAACCAAGGCTTTGTTCTTGAAGCTCTCGGCTTTTTACTATTCATTAGGCAAGAATTTCAAAAATTCAAGATCCAAGCTTCCTAAATTGGTGAGTAAATTCCCTAATCATCTTCATGCTTAGTTAGGGCTATACCATGAGTTTAAGCCATCAATTCCTTCTCAATCTTCTTCATTTAATCAAAGAAGAAGACTATGAATAGTGTTTTCAAGTTTTTTAACTTGAAGTTTTCTTGTTTTTCTTGAAGATCCAAGCTTTCCTAAGACTTCTCAAAGCTTCTTAAGGCTTCCTAGCTCATCCCACCACTTCAAGGAAGGTATACCATCTCCAAACCCTAGATCCCTATGTATTATAAGATGATTTTAATTGGTAGGATGATATTGTAGCTTGTTGTTGTGATTTAGAGTTTGGGATTTGGAATGGTAGTGAAATGGAATGGTAAATGTTGTGGTTTTGATTAAAAGAACTTAAGTATGGTTAAATTAAGCTTAGGCATAAGTATAAATGATTAAATTGAATTGGTTGGGGTTGTTATGATGTGATGAGATGGATGTTGGTTGTATGTTGGATTTGAGGTTGGTTTGTGGTTGGTTTTGAATGGTTAAAAATTGGGAAATCGCGTAAACATAGTCGTCGTAACGTCCGATTTTCTTTGGACTGTTTTTGTGCATAACATTAGGACCCGAGAACCCCCTGCTAGATTATGACCACTGCCATGTTTAGATAGCTCATGTTACGAGCTTCGTTTTGATATGTAGTTTGTTCGATTCCGATGCACGGTTTAGGAGAAACGACCGTTTCAAGTAACGGCGTTTCGCGAACGAAACTTTTTCCCTCGCCTTACTTTGAAACATAGGTTAAAGACCAAAAAGGGTTAATTAATGTATGAAACATTTATGGTAAGTGTGTTAGGCAGTTGGTAAGATACTCGCGAAGGAATCGCTTTAAAACTCGTAAAGGTTAAATTATTAAAAATGGTGGAGCCGCGGGTACCCGAGTGACTTAAGCAAATCAGTGAGCGCAAAACAAGCGTTAGAGTCTAAGTTAGTTAAAGTATAGATTTACAAGTGATTTTGGTTTAATTCCAACTTACTTGTTGTTTATAGGTTACCAGACTCGTCCCGAGCCTTTTATCACCCCAAGTCGCTCAGGCAAGTATTCTATCCGTTATACTGTTGTTGTGATGTATACATTTGTATATGCATGATCTTGCGATAAATGCATGTTGGTTAAATTAGCAAATGTTGCAATATATTGAAGCATGCTGCTATGGTATATATATATGCATGCCTGTTTCGTATTCTTTCCATATATATTTGTTGATTCAGTTGATAATACCTATGCTAGAGGATAGCAGTATTTTGCATATACCCTTATTATAAGGACCCAAAAGGTGAAAACATTTTCTAAAACCGGGAGTCGAGGATCCCGAGTAGAATTTGTATATATGTATATATATATATATATTTATATATATATGGTTATAGTTTTCAAAACTATTAATCGAATAAGGTTTATTCGATAACTTTTATATTATTTATTGAATATTATTTTGAATATTCATTCGAGGGCTTATGACTCTTTTATATTATTTATTGAATATTATTTTGAATATTCATTCGAGGGCTTATGACTCTTTTATATTATTTATTGAATATTATTTTGAATATTCATTCGAGGGCTTATGACTCTTTTATAATATTTATTGAATATTATTTTGAATATTCATTCGAAGGCTTATGACTCAGTTAATATTATTTAATGAATATTATTTGAATATTCATTTGAGGATCTATGACTCCGATTATTTGCTGAAATATATTCTTTATTTTATTAAAGAATAAGGTGTCAATAATCAAACTTATTTTCGATTATTCAAATAAAGATAATACTTTCATATAAGTATATCTTTGGTTATTTAATACTCGTTTCAAGTATAAGTTTTAATACTTCTACTTCAATTATTTTTATAAAGATTATTCTTTATGGGAATATTATTTAAATAATAATATTCAGTCATTTTCTAAATATTCTGGGGACTGATTTACTTCATTAAATCAGCTTTACTCCAAACACTCTATAAAGTGTTTTCGAGTCTTCAAAATGATTTTTAAAGTCAGAGCGGATTCCAAAACTCATTTTTATATTTAAGATCTTCCTTTTTAAGGGGATTTAAATACTCGCTCAAAACCTGGGGAATCCGGCTCTGTGGTGTATTTTATATTCGCAACGAGGTTGCAGTTTTGGTAAATGAATTGATTACTTGCCCAACGTTCGGGAAGTAAGCCCATCTAATTGAGTCGGCATAAGCGACAGGCCGGGGTACGGTCTATGAAAGTGTAAGTGGCTGGGTGGCAGTCCATCAACGCGTGAGGGGCCGGGTAACGGTCTAGCGCGAGGTCCTAATCGGCCAGGGTGATGACCGGTGAGGAATTCATCCATCTACAGTAGAAAAGGTTACTTATTGGTATCTTTGCCTGATCAACAAGATATCTGGTTTATGCCAAAATTCTTTTCCTTTCCAAAATTCATTGGATGTTTCAAACTCTGTTCATACTTCATATAACAGAGGTTCCAGGAAATGTTTAAAGAGATATATATATATATGTGGATATATATATATATCGGGACTAAATAAAGTATCTCATAACTTTTTCATTCAATAATATTTCAAAGATTGAATCTATTCAAGTCTTAACTTGTGGTCTCATCTATGGGATGTTTTTCTTAAAACTTATAATACTTTGAACGGTGGTAGTTCAAGTAGCTTTATAAATGATATAAGTGTAGTGAAGTATTGGTAACTTCATTCCTTGTTTTACTTATATCTAGTAAGTAATTATCTTACACATGATAGAGATTCTATTAAGTATCCATTTAGATACTTATATTATTGTTATCACTATGTATTATCTTGCGAGCTGTAAGGCTCACTCTTGCTTTATTTCTTCATCACACAACAACAGTTAGGAGAGATGGCCAGACTCCAGCAGACCCAGCGCAAGCGCGTGGGAAGCGTCCCGCGTCTTCCCGATGACGTTGTAGCTGCTATAGCTGCAGAGGTAGATCCATTGTAGTTCAGACCATCTACTTTTGAGAATCAAATTATGTATAATTATAACTTGTGGCAGATAATGGCAATTAACTGTAAATTTATCAAGTAATCATTTTGGGTTGTAATAACTTTTAAATGGTGGATTCAAAGACTTGTACTTATTTCAATTTCATCTCTGAGACTATAACGGGTTGTGGTGTGTGTTAGTATGGGGTCACAGCATGAGGTTATTTATTATTAATTAAGTGAAGTGATATTGTGGAAAGAAAGACCGTGACAACCCGGATCCCCGACCCCGGATCTGGGGGGTGTTACACTGCAAGTGGTTTTGAAGCAAGAGTAGTTACTGGAAAGGAACCAAGAGATAAAACTGGATTGGGAAGTGCTGATGAAAGAAGAATACAGAACACTACCAGTGATCCAACTTCCTTAAGTGAACCAGGTATTGGAGCAACTCCTGAGAGATTGAATCAACTGGAATCTGTACAAATGGTTTACCATACCTACTTGAAAGAACACATCTTGTTGTACTTCATGACAGATGGTAGGGTTTATCATATAAGGCAAAATGACATTCCATTGAAGTATTTTGAAGAACTGGAGCATGTACTATTCTTACTTCAAGTGAATGACAGATTAACCAAAAATGCTGCAAACTATTTGAAGGATCAGATTCAGAGACAGAAAAGGCTTTATTCTGTTAAGTCTGACAACACATATCTTCCAAAGTACAGAGATCACAAGGGTGATATAGTTGAAATGAAGCCCAACACTGCTAAGATTATAACAACCTTTCTGGGTTACAGGGATGTGGAATTCAATCTTGAGTATGATAAGGCATATTTGATCAGACTAGATCAGGATATAAGAAAAGCTAAGATTAATGATCTTAGGGCTGCAATCTTTCAAATTGGTGAAGATACTACAGAACTTAAAGATCCTAAAAGGAGGAGGATTGATGAACTCAGATATGCTGAGAGATGTTTGTTGAAGAACTATCTCAGAACAACTCCTGACATCAGAGAGATCAGAAGATGAAGCCAAGTCAAGATCTACAACTGCTTAAATTCTAATATTTGTACAGACTGAAGTTGTTATCAGAAGTTAAATATTGGTAAAGCTTTAAGGACTGTAAGTTATAGTTATCTAGTCTAATTCTCATGCATTTGTACTTAATGTTTTTGACATCATCAAATATCTGTTAAACTTGTATATTATGCTAATTTACAAGTTGGGGGAGATTGTTAGATATATTTGATAATGTCATGGCTAATATGATTTATGTTTAGTTTTCAGATCTTACTTAAACAGGATAAATCAGTACTTACTGGAAGTCAGGACTTAAGGATTTCAGTACTTATATTATCAGGAGATAATCATCAGAAGATGGATATCAGAACTTAAGTACTGAAGGACGTTCAGATAAGGACAGCAGCTGATTAAAGGAAAGAAGATCGAGACAAACATAAGAAGAGATATGCATGAAGAAGGAATTCTATGAAGAATAGAATACTTGGAAGAAAAGATATCTGATTGATATATTTTAGGAAGCAGAATTATATTCCATATCAATTAGCAATTATCTTGTAACTGTGTTGTATATAAACAGAGACATAGGGTTTACACTATAAGTGTTATTATTATCGAAAATAGTATTCATTGTAACCCTAGCAGCTCTCGTGATATTTGTTCATCACTGAGAGGTAACAGTTCCATACTGTAACAGAGTTTATTGTTTCAATAAAGTTTGTTTTCTGTTACTGGAGTTATTAAAGTTCGATTTGATTGTACTTTACACTGTATTCACCCCCTCTATAGTGTGTGTGTGACCTAACACAAAACTTGATCTTCAATTTCTAACTTTTCCAATTCCTTTAACCATTTCCCAGCAATCTTAATGGTATTCGCTCTTTCCTTTCTATTCAAGATTTTTGTCCCTAAATGGACCTTTCCTGGTTGGTAGTTAACCAAACAATCGTAGCTCATAATCAATTATAACCAGAATTCATACCTTTGAAGCTGAGAATGCAGTTGCTATTTTTCAACTCTTCGCAGGCATATCTTCAGGCATTCAACTTGGTCTTCCTTAGCCCTTAAATGGGCGAGGATGTTTTTAATAAATACAATTACACTATCCAAATACTTCTTGTGCACTATGTTCATTTAATCCTCAGGAATAATGGGTACATAATATTATTAGAACTCATGATACCCATACCTTACTTTAAACACGGTCTTTAGTGTGACCTCAGGCTTACGACATCTGGTAATCAATGCATAACTTCATATCTCCATTTTTCTTTTCTAGGACCACATTCGTGCATAATGCGAAACATTCTTTATCTCATTATTATTTTATTCCACACTCTTGAAGTTTCCTTAACTCATTACTTCATCCCTACTGGGTCATACGATACAGGGCTTTTGACACCAGCTCGACTCTGTGCAGTTGCCGATGAGAAATTCTTACCTCATTCCCCGAAGTAACCTTGGTAAATCATTCGTTAGAACCTTCGGGAATTTGTTTTAATTCTAAAAAAAATTCCGATATGGGATTGGATCGTTCTTCTCTAACGGTTACCCTGTTTACACGCCTCCTTCGAATGAAATTCATATCTTCAATTGTCGGCGTTTTACTTTATTCTCCTATCAGTTCTGGCACATCTTATGTTCATAACTTGCTTATATCTTGGGTCATTTTTATAAAATTTCTTTATCATTCTTTTGATTCCACTTCTTTTCTTATTTATTTCTCCATTCTCATTATTTATTATCTCTTTTAACCATAAGAAAATTCTTTTTCTTGATAATATTAATATGTTCATTATTAGATAAGCCATTTTTGAAGTTAAAACTAGAATGAAGGATTTATTTATAATGTTTAAATACTTACTAACATAATTATTAAAATTTATCGGTAGCTACTCTCTTAGCCTTGCTTAACTCATCACAGATTGTGTATTTGACTTTCCCTCATTGATCAACATCTCTTTTTCCTGAGTTCACATGTGGACTCCATCAGTCTCTGTCTTACATTAGATGCTTAGATTTGCGAGTTTTCCGCTATTTTACAGCAACTTCCATTCAATCGCCATTCAACATGGGTATACCTTCAAGTCCTTTCTAGAACGTTATTACAGATGATAAAATCTCTTTTTTTGTCTTACATCTTTCAGTTCTTGAAAACGCTCTTCTTGTTTATCGTAAAGGCCTATTCATCCAGATAAAACCTCGCACATGTCTGCAGTAACATCCCGCTAATTTTATTAAACTTTTAATTTCTTCTAAAGCCATTATTTCCTCCAAATTGCTAATCGCTTTGATTTCGGACCTGAAAATCATGTCAGAGTCTGACTTAATCTAATTGGAATCGACTTCCATTTAACTGATCAATTAACTATTTTAACTGATCAATTAAACCAAATGCTGACTAGCTAACTGGAATCAAAAACCAATTATATAAAGTCGGTTTGGTCATGACAACCTTTTCCAAAAACCGAGATCGCAATCATTTGGAATATCAATGAGAATGAAAATTATACTTCTTTATTCTTAAAAGTAGGGTAATTTCTAAAATTTTGGGCAGTACCTCCCCTATACCATCGACTACCAGTCAGACTCAAGCCAACACCATCAATCAATCAAATCGTCCACAATCATATCCACCCACTTCCATCAACCAAATTCATCCATTCATCATAACTCAAACTGTAACATTTTGATCAGCTGCTGTACTATTAACTGGTATAGCATCTATCTTTGGAATTGGACTGAGGTCTCAAACTAACAATGATTAATATCACCATTTTTTTCAATTCTTTCTGAATATTACTATATGTTATAAATTAACTTAAAATTTATCTCGTTGTTTCTCAAAAATTTGATTTCGTAATTTCTTCTAATTTATTTCTGACCATTATTAATCGGTTTATCTTTTAATAACCACGCATGGTCTTCATTATTATCGTCGCAATCTGGTGGAAACTTAATCGTTATATCATTATTTTTTAAAAGGTTTCATAGTCGAATCACTATTCTTTCTTCTTCACTTATATCCCCGCATCAAACTTTCGTCACTGGCTCGGCTATGGTGCTAAATTTATCATAACTCATTTACTCATATTAGAGAACCTCACAATTTCTTGAAGAACACGTTCGAAATTTGGTTGCCATTAAGATTTCTTCTATCTTGAATCTCCACAACAATTATATTTCCATTATGAAGGGATGCTTCACGTATTAATTGCCTGTCTGATTCATTATTCAGAATTCCCTTGATCTTCGATTGTCATCCCAACACTCGTTCGCTTTGTCTGATGCACACATCTTTACTTCTTTATTTTATAACTAATTTATTTGTTATGGTTCGCTAACCATTCATCTCTCGTCGAAATCTCCTAATTTGTAATGCATCGCGTTAACATATTCTACCATGCGGATGATATCCTCATAACAAGAACAAATGGCTGACTTGGTGTCTTCACCACATTCACGTTGTCGGTGTATCCAATCTTCCTTGGTCGCAGTTGTTCACCATTTATCAGCTTGCATTCGTATCTATATTCGACATGTAATTCTATCGGCTACACGGGACTATTTCATTTCTTTCAAAATCGTCAAAGAACAGACACAACGCAAGACGAGAGTTTGTGAATATGATTTTGATTGAAAAACTGAATAAGGAATAACGATGCAACAACTTCTTGGGAGGAGCTGTAAGTCAATAAATTGAAGGAAGAAAAATGAGCGAAGATTTAGATGTGAATGAGACAACCATATTTGTATGCAAGATGGCCAGTCTTTCATACTATATGGCATACAGCACATAATTAAGTGGCGTCCCACCCGACTCTTCGTCATTTCAACAAAGCGTCATACCACAACACTGTTTGTCTCAATCAGGAATCAATAATTTGAGAAGAGAAACAATTCATAAGGAATATAATAAATTTTCTTTCATTTTCGCCTCATATGATTTATCAACAAAAGAAGCTCATACGTATTCAAGAATCAAGAAGAACATATGCTATCGTATTAGAAGAAAGAATGTCAGTGTTGGTCACCTTCCACGCTTCACCTACATATGCCTTCAGGAATTACTTGGATAAGAGATTCACAATTTAGGTCACATCATAACTTTGGAATGTCGTCCGAAAATGCCTCCACATTAAATGCCTTGATGATCGGATCATAATCACGTCCTTACAAAATTTATAATTACTGCTTCTGATTTCATCTATGCTGCGTAGGATAACCATCGATCACGCAACGCCTCAATTCCGTCGATAGAAATACGATTCTTCTCCAATCATCTGGAGGATTCTTTCATTTCCTTCAATCACCCTCTAACCGTTCGAATCACGAATCTTATTAAATTTTAATAATTTCATGAATTAGGTAAATAATATTTTAACATGTTGATTTAATTATTAATATTATTAAACAAAGTTTACTTTCGCCTTTCACGGAAAACTTTAAACTTTCTTCCTGCTGGTGGGTCTACTTGGTCCTCCAAATTAACAATATTGAGTCTACATCCATTCTTCTTTTTAGGCCATTCTCTGTTTATAATAACAAGAACTTAAGTAGTAATTCGACAACCAAATTATGTATCTCATTTTATGCAAAAAATCTTCTAAAAGTTGATTAAGAAAATCTTTTTCGAAATCTCATTTTAAAGTTTTGGAAATCAAATATTTGGTCGTCATTACTATATAAGTTACTTGTTATTTTTATGATTCACTAATGAGATATGTAATTAAAGGAATGCCCATGTACGGGTCTTTCCACTTCGGTATATTCTCTACTTCTCCTTGAATTCTGTTCATATTTATTTGTCGAAGAAACCTTGAGGTACCGTTGTATACCATTTTGTTCATAACTCTAACCCATTGTTGACGTCTGCCACCGTCTTTGATATTCTTGTCGTTGTCCTGGACATTATACTCATGATCACTAATGCAATTCGATGTTTTGTTTGCAGATAGAGTCGGAACTTCATGCTAGTCTTACCTATATCTAATAAGGTAAATATCATTCCTTGCGCGGCTCCCGATAAGTGATAAGAATCTTCTCGCAACGGTGGTACCTCTGAAACGTGCAACGTTGGTTCTTCATCAGCTTTCATCAACTTGTTGCCTCCAGCGTGGAGCTCGTCCTACTACCAAATTCTAAATTAAATCATACCAAAACTCACGTAGCTTCCCTTACACGAAGTTGTCATAGAAATCAATCGCATTTTCTTTAAAACCACGTGAAAAGTAGGGTAACATACCCAGTCTCCGTCGATCTGTCAATTCCTCAATACTGTAGGATCGGAGAAATCAATATACCTATAGCATTGCGATATTCTCCTTACACTCCCCTCAACAATCCTGGCTTACCAATTCCGTATCGGACCTGCTAATCCTCACTCGCACTCAATTCGAACTTAAAATGAGTATGCCTAGGGTTTTTCTTATCTCATATGGCCTATCACTCCTATCTTACCCTCACTTATTCTTATTTCAGTGACCAATAACCTGTAGCTCTGATGCTAACTTGTAACAACCCAAATCCGGGGTCAACATTTACTGTCACGAAACAATCTTTACATAATATAAAATAATATTCAATTAACCCCTTAAAATTCGGATCGTTTACAGGTTATGGTATGAAACAAGAATCTAACCTTCTACAATTCACAACAACTACCATACAAGTATAAATACCTTTATGCTAATGCTCTTGTCTCATTTTTCTAACATATTCGTCCTCTCGCAGCGGAGATCTCTCTAACTCCTGTTGTCTATCAAGAGCTATTCACTTTTATCATTATCTGCTTCTGGAAGAAGTAAGAATTACAAAGCAAGAGTGAGCCAAAAATGCCCAGCAAGTACATAATTTGAGTTTCAAATATTAATATCGAAGGAAATTTTTTGGACAAACGCTTTAAACAATTCTAAACAATTCTATTTATTTGAGAGAGTTGAGCGAATAAACATTGGCTGTTACCAGCCTTTAATTATAAATCCAAAAATGACAAGCGATTCCCAGATTCATCTCCTGAATCAGGGTTTTGTCTGGTTTTTTGGAATCATAAAACTTTCAAGAGAGAATGTTGTTAATGGCGATCAACAACAAATTAGACTGGACACTAGTTCGCACGTATATCCTGCTGATCAGCCAGGATACAGTGCGGATCTATATCTCCCTATATAGATCCAGTCGGGTACCCAGGCTCTACGGCCCATCTCAAGGATCCAGTTATGTCCAGGTTCTTAAGATTAAGAACACTTAATCCCACACATCACTATCCAGCCCGTGGAGTATTTTGATGTCAAATCATTTTGATTTCAAAACATCCCAATTCAGGGTTCGCAAATAACCCGAAAGAATGGGTATTTGCTCAAGAGAGCAATCGATAATATAGGAAAAATAATGAAAAGAACATGCATAATAAGAGTAATTGAGGCAAAATAAAAACAGTTAACTATTCTGAACTTAGAATAGGAACGAAGAAATATTTGCATTATTTTAAAAGAAAGTTCATAAATACTTGCCTTAATAAGCTTTAATCACTATTACTGGTTGACTTTGGTTCGAGTTGAACGTTCGGCTTTATCGTCAAACTATTATCCCATTTTGGATACGATCCCAACACTAAGGCCCTTCGATTGAAACTTCGTTGATCTCGACGACTAATCACTAGATCGTTCCTAGTCTGATGTCGATACTCAGATTTTCCGTCTAGGACCTACAGGGTTGAAATACCCTAACTCAGGTAATCTCTTAAACTTAACATCAAATCACTATCACTTCTACCTATACGGTTTCATATCCCGTCTCATATTTATAGGTATTATTGAAATACACATAGCAATTATGGTTTACATCTTCAAAACTCGGTTCGGTATTTATTTACTGAAAACACGTATACTCGTTGGTTTGAAAATAGTAAGGTAATTGATTATTTATAAAATATCGTGTCACAACATATAATTAGGTTATGTATAATATAATTATATTTCTTCGTTCAACATCTCCGATAATTATAGGTTACGTTCCCATATTTTCGGAATTGTTTTCCCGAAAATCGGGCAGCGTCGTCTTCGTTTATCGGCCTACCCGTCGAGTCAATCTGACGTCAAATCCACAACAACAATATTCAATCCAATTTGCAATCCCAAACACCAGCAGAATTTCAATTATTTATTATTATCCGTACTTTAATGTTTTTGTTTGTATTTTTCGTTTCACAATTCATTTTTACCGAACGGATTTTATTTAATTAATAAACGTAGAACTCAGATAAAAATCATCATCGCCCACCGTCTGCTCGCTGAGGCTCATCGCCGACGGCGGCAAAATTTATTGGTGCCCGAAAATATTTGGGTGTCCGAATAAATTTAACATCACGAATCTTTAATCAATTCATTCCCTGCTGAAAATAGGAATTAAACTTTAATAAAATTATTCAGTCAGTCAATAAGTGCACACGCAACAAGCAACAAGGCACGCGCCACTGTACGCGCGAGTGGCCGGAAACCCAACACAGGCGACCAGAAATACAAGTCACGTCAGTTCCACGCGCATACGCACTGCCATAGCCACCACCCCTCTCGGAAAGTCTGAGAGGCAGCAACTAATAAAATCAATAAACATGCACGCACACAAAAAACACACACAATCAAGAACACACACCAGCACTGTTAGATATATTTAAGATGTCATGTCTAATATGTTTCATGTTTAGTTTTCAGATCTTAACAAACAGGAAATATCAGTACTTACTGGAATCAGTACTTACTGGAAGTCAGAACTTAAGGATATCAGGACTTAAATTATCAAAAGATAAATATCAGAAGATGGATATCAGAACTTAAGTACGGGAGGACTAATAGTAAAGGAAGGAAGCTGATTTACAGGAAAGAAGATCGAGACTAATACAAAAAGAAGATATGCATGGAAAGAGTTGGAGGACTTAAAGAATTGTATAAGATATCTGATTGATATATTTTAGGAGAAAGAATTATATTCCATATCAATTAGAAGTTATCTTGTAATTGTGTACTATATAAACACAGACATAGATTTACACTATATTTGTTATCATTATCGAGAAGATCATACATTGTAACCTAGCAGCTCTCGTGATATTTGTTCATCACTGAGAGAGAACAGTTTCATTGTAACAGAGTTTATTATATCGAATATATCTATTTACTATTACTTGTGTTCGAAATCGATTTGATTGTATTCTACATTGTATGCAACCCCCTTCTACAGTGTTGTATGACCTAACAAGTGGTATCAGAGCCTATCTGTTAACACGCATACAGTAAAGATCCAAAACAATCATGTCTGAAGAAGCAGAAAATCCAACCAAGCCCACTAAAACTGAAGAAACTAAAAATACTCAAATCCACAGTCGATATGAGACTATTAGAGTTCCCATACTGAGACCTTCTGAGTACCCCATATAGAAAGTGAAGATGGCTATGTTTCTGGAAACTACAGATCCAGAATACCTTGATAGAATTAATGAAGGACCGCATAAGCCAACCAATCTCTCTGTTGTAGTTGCAGATCAGCCAGCAAAGACCATACTAAAGGAGAAAAGTGAGTATACAACTGAAGATATCTCATCCATTGCCAAGGATGCAAAGGTAAGGCATGTGCTGCATAGTGCCATTGATAATGTCATGTCAAACAGGGTAATTCATTGCAAGACTGCAAAGAAGATATGGGATGCTTTGGAGATAAGATGCCAGTGAACTGATGCAATCAAGAAGAACAGGAGAACTATACTCACTCAAGAGTATGAGCACTTTGACTCAAAAAGTGATGAGTCATTAACTGACTTATATGACAGGTTTGTCAAACTCTTAAATGATCTGTCACTAGTGGACAAGGAATATGATCTTGATGAAATTTATGGTATGCTTAAGACTTATGAACTTGAGATGGATCAAAGAAGCAAGAGACAAGGGAGAAAGTCAAGGACACTTGCTCTTAAGGCTGAGGAGGAATTCCCCAAAGTGGTTGTCTCAAAGAAAGGCAAAGGAAAAGCTCTCATCACAAAGTTTGATTCAGAATCATCAAGTTTTGATGGTGATGATTCAGAAACTGAAAGTTTACCTGAAATAGATGCTGATGAAGAGATGATGAAATTGTGTGCTCTTATGGTGAAGGGTATCACAAAGATAGCCTACAGGAAATTCAGAAGGGGAAAGAAGTTTTTCAAGAAAGGTGGAAGTACTGATAAAAAGGTTTCGGAAAGTATGAAGGCAAAAGTGCAAAGTCTGACAGAGGAGACAACTCAAAAGTCAAATGCTACAATTATGATGAAAGAGGCCACATATCTCCTAACTGCAAGAAAAGAAAGAGTGACAAAGGCAAGGCACTTGTCACAAAGAAGAAAAGTTGGACAAACACTTCAGATTCTGAAGATGAGATGAACTATGCTTTAATGGAAAATGTTGATGGCAGCCCTGAAACTGCTGAATTAAAGGTACCTCAAAAAACTTATGCCTTTCATACTAATGATATTACTGAGTTGAGATTATGTCTTAAAACCATGTTTATTAGCTACAGAGATCAAACTTTAACATGTGCAAGATTAACTTCTGAAAATCTTGCTTTTAAGAAAAGGGATGATTATTTAGAAAAAGAGTTAGTTATGTTCCATCAAACTCAGAAAGAAAGAGATGATGCTTTTTATGTTAGAGATGAATTGCTAAAAATAAAAAATCTGTAAAAACTGAGTTAGAAAAAGAAAAAGAGATTATCAGGACTTGGACTAACTCTGGCAGAACAACTCAGAATTTATTAAGTAGTGGAAACTGGAAAGAGGGCTTAGGTTATGGAGATGACAAAAGTGAAAAAGGAACTGAACAAATTGAGCCAATTGTTGTTAAACAAACTGTTAAGCCAAAGGTAAATCCTGTTAAGTTTGTAGCTAAAACTGTAAAGTCTGATTCTGAAAAGATGAAAGAATCTGTGACAAAAGTTAAGGAGAAGTCAACTTCTGACAAATTAGAACAGGATAAACCAGCTGAAGTCAGCATAGGCTTAATGACAAAGAAGCAGCTTAAGCATAAGCAGAAAGAAATAAGGAATGTCAACAAGGTTAAGGCAGCTAGGAAAAATAGGAATGGAAAGGAAGGTTTGAATAAAAGCAATAATTATATGCATGTTCCTAATGCTCCTAGAAAGAAATGCTATAACTGTGGAAACTCTAACCATCTTGCTTCTTTTTGCAGGAAGAATAAGAATATAAACTCTTTACCTCCTAAGTCAGGATTTAAGAGTCAGTCTGTTAGGTTTAAGCCACAAAATCCTTGGTTTCATTGTGGAAGTTTATGGCATTCCATTTATACTTGTAAGGAATATCATAGTTTATACTATGATTATTATCAAATAAAACCTTCTTTGAAGAAAGTTGCTTTAATTCCTTCTAGTGTAAAGTCTGATGCAAAGTCTGATATAAATTCTGATAAACAGCATGTTAGCATAAACTCTGATATTAAATCCGATGCTAATGCTAACAAACTTAAAAAGGCCAAAGGATCCAAGCAAGTCTAGGTCCTTAAAACTAACCATTATTGGTCTTTGTGATTGCAGGGTAACAGGAAAAACATCCTAGTACAGGATAGTGGATGTTCAGGACATATGACTGGAAATAAAGCCCTGCTCTTAGACTTTGTGGAGAAATCTGGACCAGGAGTTTCTTATGGAGATGGCAACATGGGAAAAACTCTGGGATATGGTAGTATTAATCTTGGGAATGTCATCATTGAAACAGTAGCTCTTGTCTCAGGACTTAAACTCAATCTGCTGAGTGTGAGTCAAATCTGTGACAGAGGTTATCATGTGGATTTCTTTGAGGAACATTGTGAAGTTGTAAGCAATTCTATAGGAAAATTGGTTCTGAAAGGTTACAGGTATGGTAACATTTATGAAGCAAGACTTTCAACAAGTTCTGATGGTTCTGCAATCTGTCTGATGAGTAGAGCATCAATTGAAGGAATATAGAATTGGCACAAAAGACTCTCTCATTTAAACTTCAACAACATAAATGAGCTTGTAAAGAAAGATCTTGTGAGAGGACTACCAAAATCAGTATTTGCTCCTGATGGCCTTTGTGATTCATGGTGAAAGGAAAAACAAAGAAAATCATCTTTCAAGAGCAAAACTAAGTCATCAATTCTTGAGCCTTATCACCAACTGCATGTTAATCTATTTGGTCCAGTCAATGTCATGTCTATTACAAAGAAGAAATATGATATAGTTATAGTGGATGAGTTCACAAGGTACATCTGGGTGTACTTCTTGCACAAGAAGAATGAAACTGCATTTACTCTAACTGATCATGTCAGACAGCTGGATAAGTTGGTCAAAGATTCTGTTAAAATTATAAGAAGTGATAATGGTACTGAGTTCAAGAATTCAATCATGGAAGAGTTCTGCAAAGAGAATGGAATCAAACAGGAATTTTCTGCACCTGGAACTCCACAGCAAAATGGAGTTATAGAAAGAAAGAACAAGACTCTCATTAAAGCTGCACGAACTATGCTTGATGAAGCAAAGCTGCCAACCTACTTCTGGGATGAAGCTGTGCAGACTGCTTGTTTTACACAGAATACAACACTCATAAACAAGCATGGAAAAACACCATATGAGATGGTGAAGAAAAAGAAGCCAAATCTGAAATACTTTCGTGTATTTGGATGTAAGTGTTTTGTTCTTAAGACTCATCCGGAACAGCTGTCAAAATTTGATCTAAAAGTTGATGAAGGAATTTTTGTTGGATATCCACTTTCCACAAAAGCCTTCAGAGTCTACAATTTAAGAACAAGGGTTGTCATGGAATCTATCAATGTATCTTTTGATGATAATAAGATTACTGGAATTGAAGATTTCAATGATCGCGATCAGCTGAGATTTGAAAATGAAGACTTAAAATCTGATTCTGTAAATTCTGATGACTTAAACTCTGAACCTGTAAGTACTGATGCATTGAATCTGTGGTAACAACTTCAAAGGAAAATGCACATGTCCAGGGGGAGCAAGCTGAAGATCCTACCACATCTCAAGACTCTCAAGAAGCATCAGAACCTGTCACTGGCTCTTCAAGTGCTGATTCATCTAGTTTTGATGAGCCAAATTCTGATAATTCTAGAAGCTATGATACTTCAAATCCTGAAGGATCCAAGTCAAATTCTGAAGTCTCAGAGAGCATAACTACAGGGGGAGCATCAGAAAATGTTGATGGAGACAACATAGATCATGGGGGAGGATCCAGTTCTAGGAGTCAACTTCAATCTGCAAGGAAGTGGACCAAATCACATACACCTGACTTAATTATTAGAGATCCTGAAGCAGGTGTCAGATTTAGAACTACAACATCAAATGAATGTCTCTATCATTCTTTTCTATCTCGGACTGAACCAAAGAAAGTGGAAGAAGCTCTTCAAGATGCAGATTTTGTAGGATGCAAAATAGACAGGAAAAGCACTAGTGGAAGCTTCCAATTTCTTGGAGGCAGATTGGTTTCTTGGTTTAGCAAGAAACATAAGTCAATTTCCACATTAACTGCAGAAGCAGAATATATTGCTGCAGGAAGCTGTTGTGCACAGATTCTTTGGATGAAGAATCAGTTACTGGATTATGGGTTAGAATTTTCTAAAATCCCTATTTACTGTGATAATCAAAGTGCTATTGCAATGAAAGGTAATCCAGTTCAACACTCAATGACCAAGCACATCAGCATTAGGTACCATTTCATAAGGGAACATGTGATGGAAGGTACAGTGGAATTGCATTTTGTTTCAACAGATCAACAACTAGCAGATATCTTCACAAATCCACTATGTGAAGCTACTTTTACAAGACTGGTAAATGAACTTGAAATGGTTTCAGGTTCTTTCTCTAAATCTGCTTAGTTTTTGTTCTCATGCATCAGACTTTATGATCAGTGTTTACAGATTGTCTTATCTTCATGAAATCTGTTCTTTAATTGAAATTCATTAAATACTGATTGTTATCTGATGTGGATCTTTAAACTCTGATAGTGTTTTGAATGTTCTGTGACTATTCAATCCAATGAGGATAACTGTGCTAGATGCTGACCTATTAGTCTTTAACATACTAGAAATCCCATGTTTGAATTAGTTGTTTATGTGGAAACTCATTAACACAAGCAAATTCTGATTTCGAGCTTAGTCAAGTTTACTTTGTGTATCTTATTACTAAGTCACAAACTAGATTCTTGCTTCTTATCTGTTAGATTCTGATGTCAGTAAATCTTAAGGATGAACTAAATGCTAATAAGCCTCACTTATCAAAAGAAAAGAAAAGAAAAGAAAATGAAATAAAAGTCAGGTACTCCTTTGAGATCTAGAGTAAATATATGGAAGGGAAGACCCACGTGCATTACTGGTATTAAGTAATATGCATTAGAAAAGCAAATAAATATTCTTGGTGACTTTTCATATTCTCTAATTACTGGAGAAATACTCTGATAACAGCATAAATTCTGATAAGTAGTCATGACTCACTTACACTGAGAAGCCACTATAAAAAGGAATTTCAAAAGATGCATAAAATGAGCACAAACAGTTGAGGTGGACTCTTGCATAAATTTATTCTATAGTAAACTTCATGATTGATGACAGATTTTAAGCGCTTTTCTTAGTTATGCCTTATTTCTAAGATGTACTGAAGTTTATCAGACTTTAATCTTTATCTGATATTTTGTTGAATGCACACACTTTCACTCCATATGAATGATGAAAATTACTATGGTGATTAAGTTGTTTTTGACAAACAGTTAAGTGTCATTTGCATAAATTCTGAGGACAAGTTCTGATGGAAGTTCTGATGATTAAACTCTGAAGAAAACAAGTCAGTATGTGTGTGAAGAATCATAGAAAAAAAGATATTCACTTTTTGAGTTTAGAAGCCATATTCTGATGACTGTTAAAATCTGATATAAGTTAAGTTCTAATATTAAATCCTCATGGAATCCTTGATGCTTACGTAGCATTATTCTTTACTTGACTTATTTGTGGTAAAAACTGAAACAGTCTGTATCTCTCCACCATCAGCTTTGTCAGACTTCTTAGACTAAGGTTGTTGATGTTAAGGTCCTTAGACTAGGACTATCTTGTAATTTTTGCATGTAATCTATAAATTTCATAAAATGTACTCGTTTGATATATTAATGAAATTTCCTTTAATTGCAAGATTTAGTCTCTGTTTCTCTCATATTATGTGACTGTGAATGTTCTAATTGTAATTTGTTAATCTTTACTTCATCTATTTGAACTTTATCCTTTGATGAATGTTTTGATTACAATTATGGTCAATAATAAATTGTGTTGATTTGAGGAAACAGTTGAAGCACAGGTTCATGCATCAGAACCTGTGATAGTTGAAGCACAGGTTCATGTATCAGAACCTGTGATAGTTGAAGCTGAGAATGTTACGTCTCAGACAGAAACAGTAGCTCAAAGTTATGATACTTTGAAAAGAAAGAAATATGTAAGTTCTGTTACTGTTGAAGAAACTCCTTCATTGGCAAGGAGATTGAAGAAAATGAAGGTTAGGAGGTATTTGGTTAAGGCTCCATCAGAAGATACTGAAGAAGCTGAGGAAGGGGATCAGGAATCTCTGATCTCACAAGAACTGATTATCATTGAAGCCCTTCCAGCTCAAGCCAAAGACACTGCTACTGATACAGTTGTAACCCCTCTTATCTCACCTATTAAAGCTACAGATGATGCTAAAGAAAAAACTGAAAACTCTGAAATAGATATTCATAATTTGAATATACCAAATGTTCTTTATCTGGAAACTCCATCGACAGAAGCTCGGCAATCTCCAACTCATTTTCTAATTTTAAATGATGAGATACCATCTACATCAACCACACCAGCTCTGGAGATAAATTCTGATGTTCAGAATTTAAATGAAGTTGTTCCTGAATCTCCAGTTACTTCACACACTGTTGTGCTGTCAGAACATAATGAGTCTTCCTCAAGTTCTGAAGACAGTGTTTTTGCTGAGACTCCAGTTCCAATACTAGGAAAGGAAGAATTGGTGAAGAAATTTGTTGAAAGGGAAGCACCTATTCCTTGGGAGGATACTCACAGAGGTGTGGAGTGGACCAAGAAGTGGAATGACACTGATTTTATTCCAAGTTCTAACGTTTTGATAGAGCATATTGCTAAAGCTGATGAGTTGCTCACAAATGCTAATTTAAAGACACAACTCAAGATCAATACTCTATCTACCAAACATCTTCAAGGTCTACATTCTTCTACTCATGAAAAGGTTGATACACTAAATGAACATGCTGATAAGCTAGATCTACAGCTTAAGCTTGACAAGAATAGATATATCAGACCTACTCTTGAGAAAATTGAAGCCATTGAGAAGATTAAAGAGAAGCAACATGACCAAATTGATGAGGTCCTGGCTAACCAAGTTTCTCAAAAAGCTCAATTGGAAGAAATCTAATCTTCAGTTGAACTTCTTCTTTCTCTCTTACTTCCCGATGATGCCAAAAAGGGGAGAAGGTAGTTAAGTCCAAATGCTCACCTACTGAAATACTGAAGAAAAAGGATGATAAAAGTGATGACCAGGGAAACTCTGATAAGAGTAGAGGTCAAGGAAAAGTTCAAGGAAAATCTTCTACACAGCAGAGAAAATACAAACAGGAGTAGAAGTTACTCTAAGAGATCCTTTCATGTTGACAGACAAACCATATGAACAAATCAAACAAAAGCACCTTGACAAAGTGTTGTCTGCTCAAATCATGATAGATGTTCATGATAAGGAAAATCTAAAGGAGAAATTGATTTTATTTCTCTATGATGGATTAAATTACAGACTAGCTGATACTAATGTGCTAAAGAAGTCTGTCAGAGAACTTCAACATATTCACTATCTTCTGGAAGTAAAATCTGATGTTACAAGAAGATGGTCAGAATACATTTTGAAGGCTATAAGAGATCTATTTAGAATCTCTGGTACAAAGATTTCACAGTATATACCAAAGATTACTGAAGGTGATGGAAGAGAAATTCCTATGCTGAAAAATTCTGCTAAGGTGGAAGTTATTCTGAAAGGAAGATGCTTATGTTATATTGAAAACTCCTCACATCCTAGAGTTATCAGACTTGGTGATGGACTTGAAAGAACATCAATTCAAGCTCTCAGAACAGCCATTTATCAAATTGGTGAAAGTAAAGATGAAGAAGTGATGCAGGTCAAAGCGCAGTTAGTTAAATTTCTGAGGAAAGCTGAAGACAAGCTGGTAAGAGATTTTATTAAGAATCATTATGGATTTAGATTGATTTAGTGAAGTTGGTAAAGCTACAAGGACTGTAAGTTGTAGTTAATAGTCTTATTAAACTCTTATTGCATTTGAACTTAAATGTTTTTGACATCATCAAATCTATTAACTTGTATATTTTTATACAATTTACAAGTTGGGGGAGATTGTTAGATATATTTGAGATGTCATGTCTAATATGTTTCATATTTAGTTTTCAGATCTTAACAAACAGGAAATATCAGTACTTACTAGAATCAGTACTTACTGGAAGTTAGAACTTAAGGATATCAGGACTTAAATTATCAGAAGATGGATATCAGAACTTAAGTACGGGAGGACTAACAGTAAAGGAAGGAAGCTGATTTACAGGAAAGAAGATCGAGACTAATACAAAAAGAAGATATGCATGGAAAGAGTTCGAGGACTTAAAGAATTGTATAAGATATCTGATTGATCTATTTTAGGAGACAGAATTATATTCCATATCAATAAAAAGTTATCTTGTAACTGTGTACTATATAAACACAGACATAGGTTTACACTATATGTGTTATCATTATCGAGAAGATCATACATTGTAACCTAGCAGCTCTCGTGATATTTGTTCATCACTGAGAGAGAATAGTTCTATTGTAACAGAGTTTATTATATCGAATATATCTGTTTACTGTTACTAGTGTTCGAAATCGATTTGATTGTATTCTACAATATATTCAACCCCCTTCTACAGTGTTGTGTGACCTAACAAGCAAACACACACATAGATAATTATACGTATATACATATCGACTCGAACAGAGATGAAGCAAAAAGGGTTCGCCGGCAAGAAAACACGGCCGGACTTACCGAAAACAGAGGTGAAACCGGGAGGAAAAGGAACAACAGAGAGAGGAGAGGAAAGAGATTAAAGAGAGAGAGAAGGGAGTTTGAGAGAGAATCAGAGAGATGGAGAAAGAGAGAGATTGACATGGGCGAGAGATAACCCGAGAGAGGGGGAGAGGCGGCGAGGTCGAGGGAAAGGGGGGTGTAGGGTAGAATTAGGTTTATCTTTTTATTTATTTATTTTCATTTTATTTGTTTTCTTTATTTTATTTTATTCCTGTTTTTTATCCCTTTTCGTACCGCAATTTAAGAATTGAACGAGTATTTAATGGATAAAATAATTCGAAATTTACGAAAATAATTCCTTTAAAAATCCCAAAATATTTAGGATTTAATAAAATTATATTTGAAAAAATTTTAAATCATTTTTATAACGCACATTGGACTTGTATTTTACAATTTAACGAATACACGTGCGGTTAAATAAAAACCAGAAAATTTTCAAGATAATTTTAAAATTCTTGAAATATTCCAAACTGAATAAAATAAAATTTTCATGATTTTTGAAGCATTCTGAAATTAAATACTGATTTTTATAATTAAATGAAATTAGAAAATCATTTAGAGATAAATAATCGATAAAATATTAATTTCTGAATTTTACAAACTATTAAAAATAAACATTGAAATTATAAAAGCATAAAAATAATTTTTGAAATAATTTTAACATTTATGAGAATAAATAATCAATAAAATCATTTTAAAAGCAAAATGAATTCATATCGCTCAATAATTAATTATACAACCAATTTTCGTACCCAACAAATCACACACAATCAAAGGTAAAGCAACGCACAGCTGACAGAACCTTCACATATTTTATTTATTTAATAATTTAATAATTATATCTACATATCGAATCCGAAAATAGATTACTTAGCCGCTAAGTAACTATATAACGATATAATTTTAATACCAGATTTGGATAATTATCAAAACGGAGCCTCTTATATAATATTATATATAGAAATAGGGTAATAATACCTCGCCTTTCGAGAATATGGGTTTTATAATTACGTAAAAATAATTATTATTATTAATTCTATTAATTCTTATAAAACTATATAATAAACCAAAAATTACCAGATGAATACCAAAATTATCTATATTTAATTCTGGATGATTAGAAATTAAAATATCCTAATTTTATCAGAAATAAACATCCAAATGTTAATATCAATCATCAAATAATTCACCAAAATTCACATAAAAAATCACATAATAATTATTTATTGATAAAAATAATTACATAATATTTCCCGGATGTTACAAGGTCTCCAAATTTCTGCATGTATAAATGACTTGTCGATACCTCTGAGATCTCTATACGCATTTTGACTTGTCGATATCTCTGAGACCTCTAATGAGAAAGTTGACTTGTCGATATCTCCAATCTTCATATCTTCATTTTGACTTATCGATATCTCTGAGTTCTCTAATGCAGAAATGACTTGTCGATATCTCCAATCTTCATGTCTTCATTTTGCTTGTCAATATCTCTGAGACTTCTCTATAAGCTATTTTGGATTTCTCGATAAGTCATTCTGGAGTTCTCGAATGACTTCTCTATATGACTTGATATGTGACTTGTAGATATCTTGACTTAAAACATTTTTCGTAAAACATATTTATTCAACTCCAAGCTTCTTCACAATTTCTCTGAGGTATGATCTTGTTGATCATCTTCCAGATTTTATTCTTAGGCTTGAGACTGTTTAAAGAAAAATACTCCAGTCTAATCTTTAACATTTTTACAGAAAATAAAAATTTAGATTATCAAACAACTAATTCTTAGGATTTTCAATATGACTTATTATGATACATGCATGTATTGCACAATAGTTATCATTGTGACTATTTTCTGAGTATATTTGGCCGGATTGAGAAGGATTATTTCAGCCATTTTAACTCGGTTCTTTGCTGATTTAACTCAAATTACTTACACAATTCTAGCTACATTTTTGCAATCGTACCTCTGTTTATAGCTACAACAGCCATATTTGACCCCAAAACCAAGGGTGATTCAACTGTTTAAGTACAATAATTTCAGGGGTGTTATAATCAATTTTCTCTCATAACAAAAATCATGGGTGAAAATGTTTACCCAACAAAAATAAATCCACTAATAATATGATAATTTCGGTTACAAAATCTAGGAACATTATGAAAAAATATATTGAAGCTTCAAATTGAAGTGATAGTTGATTTTATGATATGATTGTGTTTGAAGTTGGAATGTGTACTGCATATGATGCCTTGTGCTTGTATTAATCTTCTTCTTCTCATTCAAATAATCATTATTACTGTCCACCATTTCTTACTTTTCTCAACTTTTATGTTTCATGTTGCTAGAAATTTTGAATGCGGTTCAACCTCATCTCATACTTATGTGGACTATTATGGACTTATTCTACTCTAATTCTAATGTTGTGTCTTTAAACCCTGCTCATGTCAGCAGTCTTGACCATTCCTCTTCTCGTCTTGACTAGTAGAAGATATGGTAATAACAATAGCCCCTAATTCTATTGGATAAAAGTCTAAGAACCAGTGAAATTGTACTTCAAGTTGCGTGCAACCACTTTAATAATTAATATTTATCTTCAACTCACAATCATCTTTATCATAATCTAAACTCCAATTCAACTCTTCTACCTCGGTATGATACACCCAATCGATAGGGTTTTTATCACATTTTATTCCATTTCTCATCTTTTCATCTTATTGTTGCATACCAGCTAATTTATTCAAATCCTTCGCAGAAATAGATGATAATCCCTCATTCTCAAGGAATGCAGATGTTGTTAACAAGCTGGTGATTGAATCTGATTAAGTGGTAACTAATTTATTTGAGTCTGGTGATTCCAACTTGAGCACTATCATGAAATAGAAGTTTGAAAAAGATAAGATGATGTTAGATGATGATGTTAGAGGTGTGATGCCCTAATCCTTTATAGGCGTATATTGGTTTTGCCAAGACTGAGTTTATCTCTATTATTACCCTTCGACATAGGTATGCATTTTTCTTTTTCAAAACTGGTGCAAGGTCACTTTTGATGTCTCTCATGGGCAACTGATATAATCTGCATGGAGGTTATTTGCTTGCCTTGGTGCTATTAAAACCAAGATTGAATTAAAAATAGATGTCGGGTGTTATGGATTAAAAACTAAGGTATCTAACTGCTATATTTATTACTAAGGAACGTGAGTTTCGAGGCTCGATTTGACTGCTCTTGTGTTTCGTGACTCAACCTGCTTTAACAAGATGCCTACGTACCTTGCTGATTGCCAAGGATCAAGTCAAAAAACGTAGTTCTGATTTGTGGGGTGAGGCCCCTTATATAGATGTTGGGAGTCCTTGAATTGGACTTGGGTTTGGAGACTTGATGGACAAGTCTCTGAATTAGAATGGACTTTGGAGTCCTAGGAAATAGGAAGTTGATTCCTTATCCCTTGAGGTTCCTTGGAGGCCAATCTACAAGGATTTATATCCCCATTAGGACTTATCTTAATAGCTATTTTTCTCCCTTATTAATTAATTACGAAAATAATTAATATTCAGGGTTTTGGGCCTTCTTTGTTCCATCAGGCCTGATCTGGTCTATCAGGCTTGATCAATGTGTTAACCTTTTTGTCTGAATGTCATACATCTTCTAATTGGGCCTTTTAGCCCAAATCATGTGTAATTAATGCAATATTAACTACGTAATCAGGATTTATTTTCTTCCTTATCATTTGCCCCCCAACTTTTGGGAAACAGTGACTAGGTTTCACAGAAGTTACGTTCATTTGTTCCCTTACAGGTTATCGTTTTTGCGTAAAGTGTGGAGCGACCTACACATTTACAACGATTTACTTTTATCCCTTTTATTAGGAATTATCTTAATTTCCAGGAATTTTCCCTGAATTCTAGGATTTTTTCCTTAATTTTCTTGATTTCTCCCTTAATTTTCTGGATTTTTCCCTTAATTCTGGTATTTATCCTTAATTTCCAGGAATTTTTCCCTTAATTCTGGGATTTTTCCTTAATTTTTTGGATTTTTCCCTCTATTCTGGGATTTATCCTTAATTTCCAGGAATTTTTCCCTTAATTCTGGGATTTTTCCTTAATTTTCTGAATTTTTCCCTCAATTATGGAATTTTTCCTTAATTTTCAGGAATTTTTCCCTTATTTTCTGAAAAATATTAATATTTTCAGAAAATATTTTAAGGAATTTCCTTATTTTCGAAAATATTCAGAATATAAAATTATTTTTCAGAAAACATTTTTTCTCCCTCTTTTTTCTTCTTTTTTCTTCTTTTTCTTTTCTTCTTTTTTTTTACACCTGGTTCGACCAGGAATCCTGTTCGACTAGGATCCTGGTCGAATTATCCTTCATTGTGCCTTGGTCGACAGCATTTCGAGGAGGATTCTTTCGAGCAAGAATCCTGGTCGAATTTCAGCCAGGATTTTCATATATAAAAAAAAATTCGAGCAGGAAATTTCCTTTTCGGTCAGGATTTTTGGTCAGAATTCCTAGTTTTGACCGAATTAACTTCCCTTACCTGCCCCGATCGAAGCCATATCGACCTCAAGAGTTTCGACCAGGATTTCTATACAGTTTCTGGTGAATAGGTTTAAATTCTGGTCGAAATAAGCCTTTTATTCAGCCCTGGTCGCAGCCATTTCGACCTCAACTCATTTGACTAGGAATATAATGTAAGTCCTGATCGAATTGGGTCAGGAATTTGGCATATATATATTTTTTGTAACTCCACATATTTGATTTGGGCCCTTAAATCGGGGCTGGATTTCTTCCAACTCAAATTTGGGCCTATGATTTGGGCCTGGATTCTTTTATGGGTACTTAGTATTGACCCTGGGCTTTTTTATGAACTGGGCCTTTATCTTGGGCCATCCCCTTTTTTGACTGGATTCTCCTTTAAAATATTTGGGCCTCAATTCCTGGGTTTTTGTATTTGGGCCTTGGCACTGGGCCTCTTGAGCCTTAAACGTTTCGGTTTTTCAAGATTTTTCTAGAATTGGGCCTTATATCTGGATGGCCCAAATTCCAGGTTCTTCTAAGGTTTTTCTGGATTCTTCCAGAATCTTCAAAAAATTAAGTTTTTCACTTAATTTTTCCAAGAATTTCCTGGATAATTCTAGAATCTTCTCATTTTTGGGCCTAAATGGGCTTTTTGAGGCCCAATTTGCCCTACCAAGGGCTATCTAAGAGTGAGTTGTGGGGAGTGTGAAAGCACACTTCTCATTTCCACAACTTCTCATTCTTTTCTCAGCACTCTTCAATCTCCAAAACTCTTCCCTCTCTAGGGACTTCCAGCTTTCTTCCAAGTTTCCAAGCTTTCCTCTTTTTCCATCAATGGCAGACAAAGGTGCTGAGAGAGCGGCTAAGATTTCCTCGGCTTCAAAATAAGGCAAGGATATCGAGATCCGCTCTTCCTACATGTCTTTGATTGATATGATTAACACTAGGGGGGACGAATATCCCTCCACTGCACATCTCGACTCTTTTAATCATTGTAACACTTGGCACAACATAGATTATGATAAATTAAATACACGTTATAATGTTCTTCCTCCCCTGAGATTAGTTCCAGTTTCTGGTGGCGACCGTACTTGCCACTAGAATCCCGATACTCTTTTTATTTACACAGATGCCCTTAATGCTGGGCTTATAGCTGATTTACAAATAAACCCATGTCAACTTCCTCCAAACGCTTGGAGGAACATTTTATATTTTATGGTTTGTTGCCTTAGGGAAGGTTTTCCCCTATCTGTAGCTGTTTTTAGGAAGATTTTTCAATGTTATAACAGCTCTTCCAGTATTTGTGGTTGGGTCTATGTTAAACAAAGGCCCAAGTGTAAGCATATCTTTAACAGCGCCTCCATTCCCGATAATAACCAAAATTGGAGGAATAGTTTTGTCGGGTTACGGTGGGAGAATGGCGACTGGGGCACACTCTTCAGATCTTCCTTCGGGAAGGTTAGTGATGGTAGCCTCAAATCCATTCACTTAACCCCCGAGGAAACTATTATTTATAATGAGCTTACTCGGGATGACGGCACTACTACCAGCTGGAGTCTTTTAGAGGAGTTCTCCCTCATCCATGTGGGGCTATCCTCTGTTTCTCAACAGGGTATTTTTCTTCTTTTCTCAATTTTATTTCATTTCATGCATTATTGACACCACTTATTTTGTTTTTTATCTTGTTTTGCAGCTGCTAAGGAGATCAACGAGAATAATGTGCCTCCCGTTGAGGAGACTGCCAGGATGAAGAAGGCTCGGCTTGCGGGCCTGGACACTCGAGGAAAGGCCACAGAGCCTATCTTCTTACGGAAACATAAGGAGCCCATGGGGGAGGCTTCAACTGAGGGAGCCGAAGCCCCTAGTGCTCCTAATACTGCTGCTGCTCCTGCCCCTGCTTCCACGGGCGCCTTTCAGCCTCTCTGGGGATTCCGCCGAGGGGATACCGTGGTTGGATCCACGAAGCATGCTTGGGATTGGTCCTACCATGGCGTGACTCCCAAAGATTTTACTGATGTGGTTGCCACCCCTGACCTGGAGAGGATAAAGCTCATGGGAGCTCAGTCTCTGGCCTCGGTATGACCCTTTCTTGAATTTATCTTTCTTACTTGTTGCATTCACTTGCCTTACACCTTTGTTTATTCTTTCATTTCAATCTAACGCCAATTTTTAAGGTGCTGTGAGGCAAGCTGAATCATGGAAGAGGGCTTCTGACAAAGCCGACAATGCCCTCAGGAGGCAGCAGAAGAAGTATGTTGCTCTAGAGAAGAAGTTCAAGCGTAAGGAAGAAGAGCTCGGAGAGTCTAACGCCGAGCTGGTGGTGCTTCGGGCCGAGAAAGATAAGGCGATTGGTAACTATCTGGACTCGAAGGAGTTTACTCAGTCCATGAGGGTAAGGGACGACTCAGTCTTTCCTGGATTTTTTAGGACTGGTTGGGACACGGCCCTTGGGACCGTGAACGAGGCTTATCCTGATATTAACTCGGTGGACTATGTCTGCCCTGATGACGAGGCTTTGTTGCAGAGGTTTCGTACCCAAGTAGTTGTCTCGGATCATATACCTCATAACCCGCTTCTTCCTCCTCCCGAGTCATCTTCCAGGCCTGCTGAAGATGACAGCTCTTCCTCTTCCGATATGACAGAGACTTCGAGCGAGAGTGGAAGAGATGATGATATGGATGCCGAGGGCACCTCCGCTCCTTAGAGCTTTTCTAGCCCTGCGCAGCTTATTTATTTTATCTTATTTTTGAGACTTTGTTTATCAAACTTTGTAATATTTATTTGATCCATTTCTATTTATCTGACTTTATGATTTCATGTACTTAGTTTACTTGTCTTGCCATAGAGATTCAAACATATTTTGAAAACTTTCTGAACTTCATAAATTATTGGAATTCATCCCTTACATAAGTCTTAATAAACCTCAAATTAAAGCTAAACTTTTAAATCCTAGGCAAGCAAAGCTTCAAGGTGCTTTTCAACCTACTTGTCACCTTGACAAGTGAGAATCATGTTCAATTGTTTCACACATAGTAAACCTTCAGGTTTTGTGCATGCCAAGTTCTTGGGACTTCAAAACCATCCATAGTCTCCAGCTTGTAGGTTCCTCTTCCTTGAACGCTCTTGACCTTGTATGGCCCTTCCCAATTTGGGGCAAGCTTCCCTTTCTGCCTTACACCAGAGGCTTACACCTTTCTCAGGACCAAGTCACCCTATTTGAAGAACCTTTCTTTAACCCTTAGGTTTTAGTAGAACGAAGCCTTTTTCTGATATTCCACTATCTTCGCATGTGCCTCATCTCGCACTTCGTCAATTAAATCCAGGGCTAATCTTTGTCCTTCCTCATTCTCCTCAGCATTGAAAGCTTGAATCCTGGGAGAGGAGTGTGATATCTCTTCGGGAACAACTGCTTCTGGCCCATATGCTAACATGAAGGGAGTTGCTCCAGTCGTGACTCTACAAGTACTCCTGTAAGCCCATAGTATTGGGAGTATCTCATTCACCCAATTATTCCTTGACTTCTCGATCCTCTTCTTTAGTCCATCCAAGATTATCTGATTTTCCACTTCCGCTTGCCCATTGGCTTGCGGATGAGCCACAAAGGTGAATCGTAATTCAATTTCATTCTCCTCACAATACTTCTTGAATATGGCACATGATATTTTCCCACAGGAATTGTGCAACCTGCTTAGTTGTGATTTTGGCCAAGGGTTTGGCTTCAATCCACTTAGTAAAATAATCAATGGTTATAATCAGGAACTTCCTTTGTGTCGTGGCCATAGGGAAAGGCCCAAGTATATCCATTACCCACATAGCAAAGGGGATAGGTGAATTGATGGAGGTCAGCATCTCATGGGGTTTTCTGACGACAGGTGCATGCTTCTGACAGTGGTCACACTTCTTCACATATTCTTTGGCATCAGCTATCACTTCTGGCCAATAGAAGCCTAAACGGGTTATCTTATGAGCTAATGCTCTGCCCCCAAGTGTTGCCCACAAATACTTTTATGTACTTCTTCAAGAGCCAAACGTGCCTCATCGGGCCTGAGACATCTTAAGTAAGGAACCACAAAAGATCTTTTATATAAAATCTCATCTATCAAAGAGTATCTTAGTGCTCGAACAGCCAACTTCCGTGCTTCAGTAGCATCGTTTGGCAACATCCGGTTTGAATATGAGTCTTAATGGGATCTATCCATGAAGTCCCCACTCCTACAGGAGCTACAAGCTTAACATCAATGCTCTGTGTCTTCAGAACGCGGAAGTATACACTTCCTGAGCTTTCCTCTATCTCAGATGAAGCAAACTTTGATAATGCATCTGCCTTAGCATTTTCCTCCCATGGAATGTGTCCAATATGGCATTCATCGAATTGGGTCATCACAGCCCTTACTAGGCGGACGTACTTAACCATCGTATCATCCCTTGCCTCAAACTCCCCCTTCACCTGGGATATAACCAACTTCGAGTCTCCACAGACCTTCAAGTTCTTGACTCTCAGTGTCCCTGCTAGGCCGAGGCCAGCTATCAGAGCTTCATATTCTGCCTTATTGTTCATGGTCGGGAAGTCTAACTTCATGGCATACTCAATCAACAACACATCAGGGCTTTGTAAAACCAAACTTGCCCCACTTGAATTTGTTTTTGATGCTCCATCAAAATAGAGAACCCAATATTCTTTCTCCTTATCATCCTTTTCTTTGTCCCCCTTATCAACTTCCTTGTCTTGAGGTATGGTATCTTCCTACCCCCCGACTTCTTGGTTCGGTATGGTACATTCCACCACGAAGTCAGCCAAAGCTAAAGCAAACTTCTCAATAGTTGAATAATTCAACTAAGCTCCATGCAAAATTTTGCTGACATATTATACGGGATTTTGGATTTCCAGTTCCTCCTTAAACAATATAGCGCTCAAGGCACTCTCTGAAATGGTCAAGTACAAGTATAAGACTTCATTCAAAGCTGGCTTGGCCAACAACGGGGCATGGGCCATATATTTCTTTAATTCCTCGAATGCCTTCTGGCTTTCCTCACTCCATACAAAATCCTTAACCTTCTTTAAGGACTTGAAGAACGACAAACACTTGTCCCCAGACTTTGAGATGAATCATCCCAATACAGCAACCCTTCCGGTGAGCTTTTGAACATCTTTGATAGTTTTTGGGGGCTCCATGTCCAGGATTGCTTTTATTTTATCGGGATTGGCCTCGATTCCTCTCTTGGAGACTATCAATCCCAAAAACTTTCCAGACCCTACTCCGAAAGCACACTTCGTAGGATTTAACATCATCTTATGATATCTCAGGACCTCAAAAGCTTCCCTCAAATGGGTTATATGGTCAGTCTTCACTAGACTCTTGACTAACATGTCATCAACATAAACTTCCATGGTCTTGCCAATAAGATCCTTAAAAATTTTATCTACCAACCTTTGATAGGTGGCTACTGCATTCTTGAGACCAAATGCCATAAGAAGATAACAATAAACACCAAAGTCAGTGATGAATGATACCTTTGGAATGTCGTCTTTGTGCATCTTTATCTGATTGTATCCATTAAATCCATCCATGAAGCTTAGCATCTCATGCCCAGCAGTGGCATCTATCAAAGTATCAATTCTTGGCAACGGAAAACAGTCCTTAGGGTATGCATCATTCAGATCAGTGAAGTCTATACACATCCTCCATTTTCTATTTGCCTTCTTCATCATTACGGGGTTTGCTAACCATTCTGGAAATTGTATCTCCTCAATGAAACCAGCCTCTAAGAGCTTCTCTACTTCCTGTTTTATAGCTTCTTGCCTCTCTGAAGCAAAACTTCTTTTCTTTTGCTTCACTGTCTTCCGATTTGGATCCACATTCAGCTTGTGAGTAATCAGTTCCGGGTCTATGCCTGGCATATCAGCTACTGACCATGCAAATACATCACTATTTTCTTGCAAAAATTTCACCAACTTCCCTCTAAGGGGCTCCTCTAGTGTGGCTCCAACGAAAGTCACTTTCTCAGGATCCTCGGGAGCTAAAGGAATTGAAACCAAGTCTTCTGCTGGCTTCCCTCTTTTCTTATCATTTTCTCGGATATCCAGATCTTCAATAGGCAGAACTTGCCCCCCAACTCCATCTGCCCTCAAAGAGGCTACATAACAACTTCTAGCCATTTTTGGATCTCATCTCTCTTCTCCAATCCCATTCCGGGTGGGAAACTTCATAACTGAATCGTAGGAAGAAGGGACTGCCTTGAAGGCATGTCTCCCTGTTCTTTCCATGATAGCATTATAAGTTGAACTAGCCTTTACCACCACAAAGTCCAACATCTGTGTTGCTTGCCTTGGTTCCTGACCTATGGTGGTTGGCAACTTGATTATCCCTTCCACGGGGCACTCTACTCCCACAAATCCATATATCGGCATATCGGTCGGGGTTAGTCGAGAATCATTATAACCTATCCTTAAAAAGGTGTCATGGAGCAAGATATCCACCGAAGCACCATTATCCACTAGGACTCTCTTGACTGGGCTATTTTCTATTATCGGTGTTATGACCAGCGGGTCGTCATGGGGAAATTTCACACCCTCTAGGTCTGAATCATCAAAAGCCAATGTTACTTCTGTCATGGCCCTCTTCGGGGCTTCCCCAACAATATCCATAACCTCTCTAGTATATGCTTTCCTGGAGTTCCTGGATAATCCAGCAGCAGTTGGTCCTCCAAAGATTGTGTTTATCACAGGCCCTCGAGGTCGCGGCCCTCCAAAAATTGCATTTATAATCGGTCCTCTAGGCTGGGGATTCCGCCCCTGATCGTCTTGGTCCCTCCTATGATCTTCAAAGTTCTTCCTTCCATTATTATTCATATCCCCTCCTTCTCCAATGTATTTGTTCAATCTCCCTTTTCGAATGAGGAACTCAATTTCATCTTTCAGTTGTCTACACTCATTGGTGTCATGACCAACATCTTTGTGAAATCTGAAATACTTGCTCTTATCTAGCTTAGAAGGATCAGCCTTCAAGGGCTTAGGCCAACGAATATCTCGATCTTTCTCGATTTCCATCATGATCTGGCTTCTAGGAGCATTCAGCTTAGCGTATTCAGTGAACTTTTGCCCAGGTCCTCCCTTCTTGGGGGTTGAATTTGGGTTTTGCTTGGTTCTAGGATACTTGTCCTTAGCAATATATTCCAGGTCAGTTTTCCGCTTCTTGCCTCCAGTGGGCTCATTACTCACTACGGTCTTCCTCATGCTCTCTTCCACCTTGATGTACTTCCCGACCCTATCTTGGAGCAGCAACATGCTTTCAGGGGGGTGCTTGGCCAAGGACATCTTGAAGAACTCATCCCCAGTTCCTTGTTGCAGTGCTATCATGGCTACCTTATCATCAAGGTCTGGGACTTTTAAAGCCTCCTTTGTGAAATGATTCAGGTAGTCTCTCAAGGATTCCTTTGTTCCCTGCACAATGCTCATAAGAGATGCTGAACTTTTCTCATGCACTTTCCCGCTGATGAACTGCTTACTAAAAGCCTGACTTAATTCTCTGAATGACCCAATAGAGTTTGCGGGAAAATGACTATACCACCTTTGAGCCATACCCGACAGGGTTTGAGGAAAGGCCCGACACTTAATAGCATCATTCACGGGCTGCAACAGCAGTGCATTAGAGAATGTCCTAACATGATTAGCGGGATCTCTCGTGCCATCATAAGCTTTGATAGTTGGCATCTTGAACTTCCTTGAGATATGGGCATTCATTATTTCTTCAGTGAAGGGCGGAGTAGAATCATCAGGATCTCCAAGGGGAAGAAGATTACTTGGATCAGCCCTTGGGACAACAGCTCTTCTCTGTATTGGACCATCCAAGTCTATGATAGGAGGAGGATTTCTCCCCCTAGGAGGTAGTGGGGGTCTGGTGGTCTGGTGCGCCTCCAAGTCGCGCCTCAGCCTTCGAATCTGAGCCTCGTGAGCCCTGATCATTTCCTGCACTTCTTGGGGATTCGTCTATTCGGTGCTTCTAGGACGTTGGCTACCATCAGCGATCGGCTCTTTGCTAGCACGTCTCCTTCTTGGGGCTACTTCATCATCCGAAGATTCGGAGTCTCTCTCAGTATAAGGACCAGAAAATTCCTGATCCTCAGGGATAGGAGCCAAACCTCATATGTAGGGGGCGATCTCCCTCGTGCTTCACTCCGTCCAGCATGTCCACTTCCTCCAACCTCGGGATAAAGGGGCATCCCATAAGGGGGTTAGTAGTCACAACAGTCGAATACTCATACCCAATGGGTCGAGAATTCACAGGTGCATGTAGTTGTTGAACTTGGGGATTCGTACCTTGAATAGCTGAGGGAATCATCCCTTGTGGCTGAGGTTCAGTTACCCTATCTAGGCTTCTCCTTGGGTGACTACATAAGTTGAATGAGGAGGTACCTCCACGGTTGATAAAATCACTTGGGTTATCCCCGATGGTGTTCCTTCCTCAAGAGCTCTAATTGTTCTCCGTGTTCTCGCCATGGTTATTGTTGTGCTTTCCCACAGACGGCGCCAAATGTTATGAATTAAAAACTAAGGTATATAACTGTTGTATTTATTACTAAGGAACGTGAGCTTCGAGGCTCGATTTGACTGCTCTTGTGTTTCGAGACTCAACCTGCCTTAACAAGATGCCTACGTACCTTGCTGATTGTCAAGGATCAAGTTAAAAAATGTAGTTCTAATTTGTGGGGTGAGGCCTCTTATATAGATATTGGGAGTCCTTGAATTGGACTTGGGTTTGGAGACTTGGTGGACAAGTCTCTAAATTAGAATGGACTTTGGAGTCCTAGGAAGTAGGAAGCTGATTCCTTATCTCATGAGGTTCCTTGGAGGCCAATCTACAAGGATTTATATCCCCATTAGGACTTATCTTAATAGCTGTTTTTCTCCCTTATTAATTAATTATGAAATGAATTAATATTCAGGATTTTGGGCCTTCTTTGTTCCATCAGGCCTGATCTGGTCCATCAGGCCTGATCAATGTGTTAACTTTTTTGTCTGAATGTCATACATCTTCTAATTGGGCCTTGTAGCCCAAATCATGTGTAATTAATGCAATATTAACTATGTAATCAGGATTTATTTTCTTCCCTATCATCGGGGTTGTTAAATGTTGATACACCACTAAGAATTTTAGAGGTTGTCATTTTGTGTTGATACAAAAAGAAAATACGAACCTTTGATTATCAACCTATCCATCGTCAATGATAGAAGATGGAAAAATGAGTTCTTTTTATTGGAAAAGACCTCTTTATATGTGGATGGTAGGTACCTCAAAGATTGTTGCAAATGTGTAGGTACTTTGAATCTTGTTATCCTTAAATAATTTTGAAATTGTTTGATGAAAATTCCAAATCAATTGATTATATTTTAGAATTGCATTCTATACTTGTTCGATTGTTTATGTTGATGTATTACAAATTGGGTATGTAAATTATGACACAGAATTATTCGTTAATCGTAATTATGTTATGTAATAATCTATTTGATAAAATGCTTAACTACATGTTGTATATCATGTCAATCTACATATCCGTTAATGTCAACCCAACTCGCCTAGGAGGGCAGCGCGCTTTGGGATGCGGGGAAGCTATTATCGCCCAGAGGAGTTATATGCAAGTATTGTTAATTAGCCCTAGGGGACAGGGTGCTTGACCAACTAATCAGTATTGGGGAGAACTAAGATAGCTATTCACTAAAGGTAGATTACTTTCAAGCTACTCGACTAACTAGAGTTGGATGGAATGAAGACTCTCCTCTCAGAGTTTCACTATGAACTGACTTACCCCTGAACTTCTTTCTTTCCCTCACATTTACCTCACATCAAGGAGAGCATTCTTCAAGATATTTGAGAAGCCTAAAAATGAAAGGCTTTGGAATTGCTTCTATTTTAGGTCAGGGGTTAGCGTTCGACCTTCTCTCCAATGCCATTCTCACGAATGCCCCCATCTATTTATTTTACTATTGACATAACTCCCTCAATATTGACTTTATCTTTCGTGTATATTTTTTAGATATGTTGGTGATTTATATCGTAATGCCTCTCATTCTTGTATTTCTGGTATACTTCTTCTTTTATATCCGTGGCGTGTCCCCATCCATAATAATTGTTTACATCTCATTTCCTTAAATGTTGTTTATAATGGTCATTTCATACATTTATTCTTGATATATTTCCAAATTTATAACTTAATAGATGTGAGCTTTTAGTTTGATGAAAACAACTCTTCTAATGAAATTGCTGAAAAAATTTAAGCATTGTTTGTTGGTTAGAGGATATGGCCAAATTGTCTTTACTTCCCTAATCGTAACATCTCCATAATTGATGTTAAAGTTTTTATTTACAAAATGAACAAGGCAATGTTCAAGCATGATAGTAATGTTTCTGCTAGAGTTAAAATAAGAATGCAGCTAGAAGGACGAGGAGTAAACATGTCACTCATGTTGTTATACCATCATGTTTTGTGCATAATCCCTACTTCGAATCTTACGAAATCCTATTAAAGAATTGGAAATGAGTTCAGGTCGTATCTATGTGAAAAGTACACGTCAAGTGATCTTTTTCGTGACATATCTATATTTCATCATATATTTATCATTATTAATTTTAATGATGATTGATCCCTTCATCCTGATTATAGAATATAAGTTTTCGGTCATCAAACCCCAGATTATCTCAAGCAAAGACTTGTTTAAAAAAAGAGCCCGTGATGACATGTCCACATAAATCGAGTCATCTAAATCTCCCATATTAATTAGCCATGTTGTTAGTTCTCAAGATAAGGTCATTAGATACTTCTGTCACCACTATTAAATCTGATTTATCTAGGCCTCTTGTTACTAATTGTTATAGTATTGATGTTAAACCCACATCTTTTGCACACATGCTTGGAGATATGTTCTTGACACAATTTATGAAGGTCATTCATCAAAGAACATTGAGTCCAATCTTGACGGCTCTTCCGGTTAAACATTCAATGTAAGTTATTATATTATTGAAGTGTATAATTTACATGTTTCAGTTTTCCAAACTAATCCTCTTATGTCGTGATATTTTATAAGCACTTCAAAGAGTTATGGTGGCTCGTGAAGCTTAGTGAGTTGAGGAAATTTAAAGGATGTTTAGAATGGATTTGACGAATTTCATTTCAAGACCCAATATTTGGAGCAAAAAAAGCCTGAGGAAGCACTAGAGTTGTGCAAAAAAACTAAAACAAAGCTAAAACCAAACCAAAAACGGGAAAAACCGAGCCGAATAAAACTGATTCGAAACCGAAACCGAAAAATTAAAACTTGAACCAATTTAAATATTTCGGTTTCGGTTATACATTCCAACCGAACCGATAAAAATCAAGCCGAACTGAATCGGTTATTAATCTAAATAAATATATTATATATTAGAAAAAATAATATAGATAATCTTATATTGTTTTAAATTCATAAGTATATGATATATTAAATGAATAAGTTACTCAATGTGATTTCGTAATACAAAAATTACAAGCCATCTGGTTTCTCGTATGGTTATTCATGTCTATCTGTTTCTGCAAAATACAATCTAGTACTTAACAACTCAACTAGTTACAAATTGTCACGTCCGAAAGTCCTAATATGAAGTTCCTCCAAAAGAAAATATTAGATCTTGGTTTCCCTGAATTTCTATTGTTTTTATTGCTTAAGGATAATTTTATGTTTAACCTATTATTATTTGCACATGTTCCTCAAGTATATGATTTCATGAGTTATCTACAAATTCATGACTTAGCTACTTGCTACTCCAATATTAAACCTTTGTATACTAATACAACAAAAACAATGGACTCCCAAATTCATTGATTAACCTCAGTTATTGTTATAGTGACTTGCTGAGCTAGTTAGCTCACCCTTGCGAATCTTTTTATGTATTTTACAATTAAGAAGGATACGGTTGATAGCGAGGTTTCCCAGTTTAATGTACGAGCTAGGATTCCAGATTGAGTTGGATCGAGCTAGCAGGAGCTTACTACGGTAGTGAGATAGTAAGATTGTAAGAATAATTTCGTTATCAGTTATAAGTTAAATTAATTGGGATTTGGTACGCTGTAATAAAAGTTAAGGTTGTGGCTTGTTTTCATACTTTAACCTGTTGCGATCCGTGGTTATGTAAAACAGGGTCATTGCAAATAATATTTCATATGCAGGTTTATATTGTGTATGTGTTGTGGACCCCAAACTTCTGAGCCGGGTTTGGAGGGCGCCGCATGAATATCCACAAAATTCAAAATCAGCCTCCCTTGCATACCAGAGACCAAGTGATACAGTACCCTTGAGGTATCTGAAGATTCTCTTTGCTGCAATAAGATGTGGCTCCCTTGGATTTCCCTGAAATCTTGCACATAGACAGGTGGCAAACATAATGTCTGGCCTAGTAGCCGTTAGGTACAAAAGAGAACCAATCATACCTCTGTAGTTTGTGACATCAACTTTTTTTCCTTCATGAGGATCAAGCTTTGTAGCAGTTTCCATATGAGTAGTTGCAGCTGCACTTTCTTGCATATTAATTCTTTTCAACAGATTCTTTGTGTATTTTGACTAATTAATGTAGATACCATTATCAGTCTATTTAATTTACAGTCCCAAGAAGTAACTCATATCTCCCATCATGCTCATTTTATATCTTGATTGTATCAACTTTGAGAACTTATCACACAATTTTTGATTAGTTGATCCAAAAATGATATCATCCACATAGATTTAAACTAAAAGCAGATCTTTACCTTAATTCATATAAAATAAAGTTTTATCTATTATACCTCTTTTGAATCCACTTTTTAGCAGAAACTGAGCAAGGGTCTCATACCATGCCCTAGGTGTTTGCTTTAGTTCATAGAGTGTTTTTTCAAGTCTATAAACATAATCAGGATGTTTAGGATCCACAAAACCTGGTGGTTGTTCAACATAGACTTCCTCTTCAAGTTCTCCTTTGAGAAATGCACTCTTGATATCCATCTGAAAGACTTTAAATTTCTTGTGTGCAGCATATGCCAAAAAAATTCTGATTGCTTCCAGCCTAGCAATAGGAGCAAATGTTTCATCATAGTCAATACCTTCTTGTTGAGAATATCCTTTAGCCACCAATCTTTCCTTGTTTCTTAAAATTGTTCCATCAGAATCAGTCTTATTTCTGATGACCCACTTTATGCCCACAATTGACCTGTTCTTAGGTCTAGGCACCAGCTTCTAAACTTCATTCCTTTCGAACTCATTTAACTCTTCTTGCATAGCTATGACCCAATCTGCATCCTTGAGTGCATCTTCTACTTTCTTTGGCTCTTCTTTTAAAATTAGATTGTGATACAAACATTCATTTTGAGTTGCACTCCTTGTCTTTACACCTTCATCAGGATTTCCAATGATCAGATCAGGAGTATGATCTTTAGTCCATTTTATGGCACTAGGAAATGTCCTTCTGGAGCTAGATGCTCCCCCTGAATTGTATGCCTCATCAAATACATTTGAGGCTCGCCCTGAATCCGTGTTGTCATCTCCTGATGAAGTTTTGGGACTTGAATCATGTCCATCTAATATTGAATCAGCATTGGGTTCTGAATGACCAGATTGAGAAGAACCTTAAGTTGATTCTTCAGTGTTAGTACCATCAGTTGAACCTTGTTGTTGCTCCCCCTCAACATATACAGGTTCATCAGTACAATGATCATCTTCAGAATCTGAAGGAGTACCGATTTGGTTCATCAGGATTTGGATCATCAGGATTTGACAGTTTATTAGAGTTTGATCCAGATTCCAACAATACATTTTCATTTATAAAGAATAGACTTTCATGAGAGTCTTCTTCAAAACCAGGAATCTTCTTATCATCAAAGGATACATTTATGGAGATAACTACAATATTTATTCTCAGATTGAAAACCCTGTATGCTCTTGATGGTGAATAACCAACAAAGATTCCTACATTAGCTTTCGATTCAAACTTCCCTGGTTGATCAGTATGAGTTCTCAAAACAAAGCACTTACAGCCAAATATATGAAGATGTTTAAGACTGGGCTTCTTTTCTTTCAGCATCTGATAAGGAGTAACACCATATATGTTTATTAGTGTGATATTTTGAGTATAACATGTTGTGTTTACTACTTCAGTCCAGAAGTAAGTGGGTAGTTTTGCTTCTTCCAACAGAGTCCTGCCAGCTTCAATTAGGGTTCTATTCTTTCTCTCAACAACACCATTTTGTTGGGGTGTTCCAGGAGCTGAGAATTGTTGTTGTATGCCTTTGTACTTGTAAACTTCCTCCATTTTTGATTTCTTGAACTTAGTGCCATTATCACTTCTCAGTATTTTCACTTTGTGGATGGATCCATTCTCAATTTGCCTTATATGATCCAGAAGAATATCTGGAGTTTCATCTTTCCTGTGTAGAAAATAAACCCAAGTGTATCTAGTGAAATCATCAACAATTACAAGTGTGTACCTTTTCTTGTTGATAGACATTATGTTTACTGGTCCAAAGAGATCCAAGTGTAACATATGATATGGCTCAGTAATAGAGAATTATGTTTTACTTTTGAAAGATACTCTTCTTTGCTTAGATTTTTGACAAGCATCACAAAGACCATCAGATGAGTATAGCATATTTGGTAATCCTCTTACTAGCTCCTTCTTGGCAAGTTCATTGATTGAATTGAAGTTGAGATATGGGAGCTTATTGTGCCAATTCCAGCTCTCATCTACTGATGCCTTTGAGATAAGGTAAGTAGCTTCTTGCTCAAGACTTTCATGTAGCCTTGCTTCATATATATTGCCATGTCTGTATCCCATTAGGACAATTTTCTTTGACTTGTTGTGAACCACTTCACAGTGAGAGTCATAGAACAGCATATGATAACCTCTATCAGTGATTTGACTGATGCTTAGAAGATTATGCTCCATTCCTTCCACCAGAGCTACATTCTCTATTTCTACCTTTCCAATTATCAGGTTGCCATATCCCAGAGTGTGTCCTACATTTACATCACCATAAGATACATCTGGGCTAGCCTTCTTCTCAAACTCTGATAGCAGGGATTTATTTCCAGTCATATGTCCTGAACATCCACTATCCAAGACAAGAGTGTTTTTCCTGTTACCCTACAGTCAGAAGAATAATTAATTATAAGGATTTTTAAGGACCCACATTTGTTGGGCCCTCTTTTTGGACAACTTAAGCCTTTGTGATTCAGAAATACTTCTGACAGTTTTTCCTTTGTCAAGATTGGTCTTATCAGAAGTAGATTTAGTAGAACTAGAGGAATTGAGTACATAAGCAGTTTTATTGAATTTAGACAAAGGTTCATAATAGTTGTGGTACAACTTATGATAGGAACTACAGGTGTAAATTGAATGCCAACTACTACCACAATGAAAACAAGGATTTTGTGGTTTATAAAATACTGATCTACCCCTAACATCAGATTCAGGAATAGCAGTTTTCATTTTCTTACTCCTCCTACAATCAATAGCAAGATGATTAGTATTACCACAGTTAAAACAAGTTTTTCTAGGAGCATTGGGAACAAACTTATAATTAGAATCCTTAAAAATACCTTACTTACCATTTTTGTTTCTTTTAGGACTTTTAACTTGAGGTTTGTGAGTAACCTCGGATAATTTCTTTTTCAATTATCTTTTAGACAAAAGTCCTATATTCTTTTCTTTCCTAACAGTCTTAATGGTTTCTTTGTTTTCCTTTCTTTGAGATTTATCACTTACTGACTTTTCTTGGGATGCTGATGTAGAATCCTTTTCAAAGGTAGATTTGGGTTCATCAGCTTCTAAAGAGATAAACTTTACAGGAGTCTTAAGGGTAGTTTTATGTTCAGTGTCAACATCCTTAATTCCATCTACATAACCAAGACATTCTTTCCAGTTTTTCTTAGAGATCATCTCATGAACCTTTTTGCCTGAATTGGTCCAGGCTTTAAGGGTTCTCCTCTCATCTCTAATTCATTCTCCAACATACTATACTTAGCTTCTAGTATCTTTACTGTATGTTTAGCTTTCTCACATTCTTTCTGAACTTCAATCCGATTTACTAAGTCAGAATCCAACTGATCATTCCTAGACTTTAAGATTTCATTTTCAGTTAACAGCGTATTGTTCTCCAAAGTATTATTTTTAAAATTTCCATGAAGAGACTTAAGAATAGATTTCAGTTCAGATATACCTTCAGTATCAAAATAGAAGAAGTTGATACTTTATAATCAGAGGAAGCAGGAGCATCAAAGCTAGCCATCAGTGCATAGCATGTTTCTTCATTTTTAGAATCAGTGGAGTCCATCCAATCCTTGCTTGATGTAATCAAGGCTTTGTTCTTCCCTTTATCATACTTTGTCTTTTTGCACTCTGTTGTAAAGTGACCAGGTTCATCACAGTTGTAGCACTTGATTTTTGACCTGTCGACTTTTCCAGCTTTAGAGTCATTCCCTTCTCTTCTTCCAGATGACTTCCTTTCTCCTCCAGTGAACTTTTTCCTGAAGCTTCTATTCTTCTGAGACTTCCTGAATTGCATCCTTTTGAAGCCCTTAACTAGCAATACAGCCATTTGCATGACATCAGAATTTGTCATGTTCTCATCAGTTTCAGAATTAGTATCATCATCAGGATTTGATGATGAATCATCAGTATTTGATCCTGGCAGATTGTTCTTTTTCCTTGAAGCTTCAACGGACCTTTCTTTTGAAGCTTTAGCATTCACTTTCAAAGCAACTTATTTTCCCTTATTGCTTTTCCTCTCTTTCCTATGCTGAACTTCCAGATCATGAGTTCTCAGCATGCCATAGACTTCATCCAGGGTGATTATTTCCAAATCATACTGATGTCGTATGATTGAAGTCTGAGTCTCTCATTCCTCATTCAAGGCTCTCAGAAACTTAGTGTTTGAATCCTCCCTATCATACACCTTTCCCACCAAGGATAGATTGTTGAGCAGGGTGAGAAACCTTTCATAGATGTCGGTGAGACTTTCATCATGTTTGGCCACAAAATGTTCATATTCTTGAATTAGAACAGCCCTTCTGTTCTTCTTGATGGCCATGGTTCCTTGATATTGAGTTTCAAGAGTATCCCGGATCTCCTTGGCAGTCTTGTAGGCTATAACCCTGTTTGACATCACAGAATCAAGACTGTTATACAAAATGTTCCTTACCTTTGCATCCTTCAACACATTAACTTTCTCTTCTGGTGTCCACTCACTCTTCTCCTTCAACTGATAGTGTTCAGCAACAGTAGAAGTTGCAGGAACCAATTTTGTTGGCATATAGGGTCCATCATTGATTACGTCGAGATAGTCTGGATCTATAGCCTCCAGGTACATGAGCATCTTCACCTTTCATGTAGGATATTCAGCCTTTTTCAGAATGGGGATTTTGATACTTTCATACTTGTTCAGAGACATGTTTAGATCGCTTCTAATTGTAAATTTATCAGTTTGCTCTCATACCAATTATTGCCCAGTAATGATACAATTGTTTAAGGGGGGTTGGATATAATTGTATAAACATTTCGAACAAGTATAAATATATACTTGTTCTTTATATTTCTGATAAAAATTGTTACAAACTCTCTCAAGAAATACTGATGTTCTTGAGAGCTGCTAGGTCGTATAATACTCGAGTTAATCACTATGTGATGACCTAAACTGTGGTTATATAATACAAAGCTGCTACAAATCAGTCTAGGATATGCATTATCAATTACTAACAGAAAATGATACATATCTTTAACTGAATATACAAAGTTCTATCACTTAGAACGAACATATATCCATCCTTCAAAATAAGGAACAAAGTCAATCTTCACAACAGACTGCCTTCAGATGCTGATGTTCTACAGATACTGATGTTGCATCAAATCCTGATGACATCTAAAACTGTCAGATCCTGAGCTCCTCCTGATCATTGAGAATCAGCACGTAACATAGTTTATAAATACTCGGAAAAATAATTTATAAAATCCATAAATCATTTATAAAATTATATAACAATATAAAAATTAATAGAAAAATATTACAATTATCTATACTTTATTTTTGACATATAAAAATTAAAATACTCAAATTTCACCACATTTAAACATCCAAACACAATTACCAATCAACAGATAATTCACCAAAATTCACATAATAATCACAGAATATGTATTTATTGATAAAAATATTTACACGTCATATCCCGGATATTACATCATTCCCCCCTTAAAAGGATTCGGTCCCCAGAATCACTTAAGCAATAACTAAGGGTACTATTTCACGCATATCATTTTCTAACCCCCGGGTTATATTTTTTTTCAACCCTTGAGTTTCTCCGCAATAATCCTACATGGTTTACAACTTTCTTTCTTAACACTTTCTCTTTCTATGATCCCTATTGGATTCTTAACATAGGAAAACTATGCCTGAAGTTCTATCAGCTCATATTCTATCGCATATCTAGAATTCTAGATTATACCTTTTTCAACATTTCCATATGAAAAACATTATGAGTACGTTGCATATGCGGGGTAACGCTAATTCATATACTATCTTACCGACACGTTTCAAAATTTCAAAAGGTCCAACGTATCTAGGACTTGGCTTTCCTTTCTTTCCGATCGTGGATGATCCCTTTTTCACGGTGACACTTTTAACAATAATAAATCTCCTTCTTCGAACTCAGTACTCTTTCTAGCTTGATCTACACATTTCCTTTGACGATCATGTGTTACACTTAACCTTTTCTAAACAATCTCGACAACTTCCTTTATTTGTTGTACCATCTCTAATCCAAGTATTTTGCGTTTCCCAACTCTGTCTCAATTTCTTCTAAAAATAAACACATAACTTATCTTCAATTGTTTGAATCGTTCTTTTGCTCTGGTCATTAGTCGGTGGATGATAAGATGTACTCATATTCAACTTAGCTCCTCAAACATTCTCGAAAACTTTATCTAGAACCTTAAATTAAATCTTGAATCTTGGTGAACTACCATAGACATGGAAACTCCATGACGAACGACTATCTCCTTCAATTACATGTGAACCAACTTGTTCAATGAAAATCTTCCATTAATAGGTAGAAAATGAGCTGACTTAGCCAACTGGTTCACCATAACCCAATTGGCATCGTGGTTCTCTTTCATTTTTGGTAATCTGACTATAAAATTCAGAGCAATATGCTCTTATTTTTATTCTGCATCTCTGATGGTTGCAATAATCCACTAGGCCTCTGACACTTTGCCTTACTTCTCTGATATGCCTAACACTTCCTAATCGATTTTGAAATTTCCTTTTCATATCTGGCTATCAATATTCTTCTTTAAATTTTCTGTATATCTTGGCATTTCTTGAATAAATGAAATATTTAATATTATGAGTTCCCTGTAGGATCTCATTCCTTAATTCTATCACTTGTAGCATCCAAGTTCTGGAAGAAAACCTGAGAATATCATGATCATTCTTCTGAGTGCATAGATTTCCTCTTACTAATCTGCTAATATCCTGATCCATTATCTCCTCTTGACATCTCTTTATCTTTTCTAACCCCTCTGGCTAAAAGATCATACTACACTTCCTTGTTTCTCTTGGATTATAAAGTTTGACTTCCACTTCCAACTTCTGAAATTCCATAGATAATTCTTCTGGTGCAGTCACTACATTCACTTTCTCCTTTTTACCTATTGCGTTGCCACTATATTAGCATCTCCTCATGAATACATACTTCAAACTCTTATGGCCTGTATAAATCTCACACATTTCTCTATACATATAATGTTTTCCAAATCTTCAAAGTGAATATTATTACTGCTAGTTCCATGTTATGAATAAGATACTTCTGCTCATGAGGTTTCGGTTGTCTAGATGCATATGCAATAACTTTATTGTGCTGCATCAACACACATCCTATTCCCTTATGAGAAGTATCACTATAGACTACAAACTCTCCTTGATCATCTCGAAGTGATAAAATAGGTGCCATGATTAATCTCTTCTTCAATTCCTGAAAACTTCCTTCACACTTATTAATTCCATCTAAACTTTTCACTTCCCTAGTAAGCTTCACCAAAGGTGTCGCGATCTTTGGGAAATCTTGAACAAATTTTCGATAATATACTGCCAATACTAAAAACTTCTCACTTTTGTTGGTACTTTTGGTCTTTCCCTATTCATAGTAACTTTAATCCTTGTTGGATCCACTTTGGTTCCTTCATCACTTTAAATTAAACTTCATGCAACCAAAACCCACACTTTGAAAAATTAACATACACTTCTTCCTTCTCAGAATTCCCAAAATTATCATTAAATACTTTGCATGGTCCTCCGTTGACCTCGAGTAAATCAAAATATCATCTACAACACAAATATAACTTATCCAGATACTCCTTAAAGGTTCTGTCCATCAAGTTCAAATGTTGTTGGTATATTGGTCAATCCAAATGACATTACTAAAATTTATAATAACCGTACTTAGTTCTGAAAGCTATCTTCGGTACGTCCTCAGGTTCAATCTTCAATTAATAATACCCAAATCTTAAATCCATCTTATAAAATACTTTGCTTCTTTTAGCTGATCAAACAAACCCTTAATTTAAGGTAGCAGATACTTGTCCTTGATAGCAAACTTGTTGAGCTTCCGCTAGTCGACACATAATCTCATACTTCCATCTTTCTTATTAACAAATAATATCGGTGCACCTCATGGGGTGCACTAGGTCTAATCGCTTCTAATCGCTCCTTCTTCTAACAATTCTTGAAATTGCTTTTCTAACTCCTTCATTTCAACGGGCGCCATTCTGTATGGGGCATTGGACAATGGTTTTATTTTAGGTGCTAAGTCGATCGCGAACTTAATTTCTCTATCTGGAGGAAATTTTGGTAACTCGTCTGGAAACACGTCTTGAAACTCCTTAATTACTATAAAATCTTCAAATTTTGCTGGCTCTTGACTTCTATTTATCACATATTCACTATAGTGCTCTTATCTTTGCCATGGTAACCTTTTAGTTTGGATCATCGTTAAAACTTCTTTACTTACCTTCGACCTCTAACCATCATCACATTCTCAATCTGGCGTCTTCAGAATTATCTTCTTATCATGACAGTCTCCTTAAATAGCCGGTCCGTTCTTAAAATAACGTCAAATTCTCCCTCTCTTTTTTCAAACAGTATCAAATCAGCATAAACTTATTGCCAGAAACCTCAATCTCACAATTACTACACACTTGGTTATCATATAAACATTCTTGATTTGCTAATCCTTTAGTCATAATCTTATTTAACAATTCAACTTATCAATAAAATCTTGAGAACAATGATCGAGTTGCTCCAGAATCCACTAATACTTTAGCATAGAAAGAATTCACAGTAAGCATTTCTCCTATCATATCTGAATTTTGAATAGCATCTTTCACCGATGTTTTATAAACTCTTGTTCTTGGAGACTTATTCACCATCGGAGGAGAGCAGATCCCATAATTCTTAACATATCACTAACTGGGGATGATGATTTACAATCGTTGCCATATGCCCTTGCTTTCCCATGCTTGAAACATGTGAATCCAATGATTGGAACTTTGTCTGCTTGGTTCTTGGTAGATTGATTTTGTTTGGAAAATTTTCATAAAGAATAACAGTGCAACAAAACAACTAGAAGAATCCGTAATTCAATAGACTTATAGTTGAAAAGAAAGATATAGTAATGATTTGAATATGAATGAGACAACCACATCGGTACTTAAGATGGCCAGTCTTTCATACCATATGGCATATAGCACATGATTAGGTGGCGTCCCAACCGACTCTTCATCATTCTGACAAAGCGTCTCACCATAACACTGCTTGTCCCAATCAGAAAGCAAAATTTGAGGGGAAAATTAAATTTGAAAGGAATGCGATATTCTCCTTTTTTTTTATCACCATAAAGAATTTATTAATGAAAGAAGTTCATACATATTCAGGAATCAAAAAGAATATACGTCGTAACATTGTAGAAAAGAATTATACCATTGATCACCATCCACCTTTCACTTATATACATCTTTCGAGCTTGTTCGATCAATAGATCCCATTTAATTCATATAATAACTTCAGAAAGTCCGCTGAAATGTCTTCGTAAATTAAGCACTATGATAGTTTCTTACTTATTAAGTCTTGTGTCTTTAGCGTCGTACCTGCACGTATAATACTTTAATAATTCGATCATAATTGCGCTCTTACATGATAACTTCAAATTTTATCTTTGCAATTTAGAATAGCCACTGATCATTTAACTTATCTATTCTTTTGTTAATAATGTTCTTCCTATTGAAGAGTATGGAAATTTGCTCATCCTTCTTCGATCATGCTCAGGCTTCTCTTAAATCAACGAATTCATTAAACTCTAATAGTCTCAGGAACTGAATAAATAGTTTCTCTGCATGCTAATTCTGTTGTTAACTTTACCAAACAAGATTTGCACTCTTCTGTTGGGAACAATCGGAACTTTTTCGTAATGGCGGGTCCACTTGGCTCTCTGATTTAACGATTCTAATTTCCAGAACACATATTTTCTAAGTAATCTGATCTTATAACAAACAAGAAACTCAAGTAGTAACTTTGAAAACCAATTTTTTTTAAAACTTATTTTATTCAAAAGGGCTTTTGGAAATTTTGTTAAGAAAATCTCTTATGAAAACTTGTTTAAAATTTTGAAAATCGCACATTTGGTCGTCATTACTACATGAGTTGATTGTTGTCCTCCTTAACCATAACAAGGTACCAATTTAAGGAAACAATCACATAAAGGTCCATTCACTTCAATCTATATTCTCTCCTTTATTGGGTCCATTCTGCCTTCATTAGTCAATGAAAACTTCAGTTATCGTTGCATACTGTCTTATTCATAACTTCACTTCAAAGCTTCCATATTGGTAATACTCCTATCATCATTTTTCTTTTGCTATTGCTAAATACAACAGGTCTATCCAATAGTCAACAAGTCCATTCTATAGAACAAAGTCGGCTGATATCACTTTACATTGTTACTATACATATCACATTTGTCATAACACCATCATCTAATTCCAAGAAAACTCTAGATCTCCGATCTTCTCAAACTTTTTTTTTAAAACTCATCTGACCCACTCCATAAGATAATCATGGATGGCATACTCACTAATGTCTCCATATAACCTGGTAGCAGCTATCCTCTGAAACACATGAATCTTCTTTCTAAACTCCTTATTACCTTCATAAATATCTCATGTACTCATCATAGAGTGTAGCTCTCAAATCCATCCTCGTAGATATTGTTGCTCCATAAGACAGGTTTTAAACTGATGGTATATATAATAACCACGATTTTTGTAATTATATAAATATTTATACTTTTGACATTTTAATTATTTGTTTAGATAATATTTTATTATATAGATTAGTTACAGACTGTGAAAACTTATATTTGTATGTTAAAATATAAACATGTCTACTTATCTAAATTATTTTAGTAAGGTTAAAAAAAACTCTTTTAATTTATATGTGCATAATTTTAATTTAATATATATTTCTTTTATGCCTAGAATTTAAAAATAGGTGTAGTTATGTTAGGTGCACTTATGTTGTGTGTATATATTAGTACGTGTTATGTGTATTTTAAAAACTCAGTTAAATAGTACATGTTAACAAATAGATAATGTTTGTTTAAATTTGTGTTCACGTACCCACTAACCCATTTAATCGGAGTACTAGTTGAACCAACTTGTGTATAAATAGACTATTAGCATATCATTTATCTTTACATAACATTTCTCTTTCCAGATACTTTCTATTTCCCATGTCTTTACTTATGTGTTTTACATATTTACTGCATACTTCTATATTTATAATTAAATTACATTTTTGTGAATTTATTTATGACTACTCTAATTCACTTGTTATTAGTTTATTTTATTGTTTAGTTTCATGGTTATGTTTATAAAACTATAGTTTACTTAATTTAATCATTTTAGTTTGATGTTGATTATTAAATTTTTTTAGTCAGCAATCACCATGTTTTTAGTAAATATTTAATGCATGAATTTATGTTTTAATTATGTGTTATGTGCATGCATAATAATTCGTGTGTTACATGTTAATTATATGTTTGATTTAGATATACATTTAGATTAGTAAACCTATTAAATATATGCTCATGTATTAAATTGGTTATACTTATTTTGTATTGTGATATTTTCACATGTAAGGTTGTGAAAATTTTATATACCAATATTGATGTTTTGTCCACTTGCTTAATTCTAAGGATATGTTACCTATTTTATTTATTTTGTTATTTTATTTTAATGATTATATAGATAGTAAATATTGAACGTACATCTATTTTATTCTGAATTTAAATAGTTTACATAGACTTGATTTATTATTATTATATATAATATATTTAAGTGTTACAGTTTTTTTATTTGTCGGTATACTATTTTGAACCATTATATGAAAATGGTCATATTTATATGTCAATATGAATTTATTTTGTTACTTATGGTGATATTTAATTGTTATTGTGAGTTAAGTCTTATAAAGTTAAAGTATGGTTAGCTTAGTGGCATACAAATGTTCACATTTTGATTATTATATTAAGTATGTATGTGTGTATGTCTAGGTTTATTTTGGCAACATAATTTCAGAGATATTTCTATTAAGGTAAGTTAACTCTTCCCACTTTATTTTATTTTGAAATCTTTTAAATATTTTTGCACTACTTTTGTTTTAAAATTTATGGATCAAGTACCTGTTTTAGAAATAAAATACGAATTCCCAATGAGCTCTGACTTATGAACTAGTTAGTAATTGTGTATAGTTCCGGAACTAGCCTTTGATACCTTACTAAGGAGTGCTACTTGTGATGCCTTCGGGAACGCACACTCTATGATACCTTAGTAAGGGGCGCATTGTTGATAGAAATTATGAACTTTTGATACTGTGTCTCCAGGTATTTGTGGCCTTAGCGAGCTGTGGAATTTTATGTCTTATGTCATATGGATTTTGGACAATGATTTTCGTTTTATAAAATTTTGATACTTGATCCACTAGTGTAGAATTATTTTCTTGCTGGGCTCTTTGGCTTTAATACTTACAAATTTTCAGGTGCTTAGCTTTTGGGACATTTTAAGTGGACTTGATTTGAGCTTGCTTTGGAATAATGTTTTACTGATTATGTTTGTATCGGAGCTGCATCTCCTAGTGGTGCTATTTATTTTTGGGATTAAAAATCGTGTAGGCTTATTTGAGACTTATTTTAAGCATGAATAAAAATTTAGACTTTTAGTTGAATATTTAAGTATAAATATTATCTGAAAATTCGGGGTATTACAATATAGAACAGGGAGTAGGGTAAGCTGAAAAGATAAATTTACAACTGAATGTCCAGTAGAAAAAGATTAAGCAGATGGAGGTTCTTGAATAGGCGGTCTCACATCAGGGGGTGGTAGAAGAGCGTGGAATAGCTTGAAGGGCGTGCAGTCGTTATAACAGGAGGTAATACAGTTAACACTGGTGGAAGAATAAAGTGCAAATCAAATCTGGGTGAAAATGACGGTCCTCGAACAGAAGGCTCCGAATAATCAGATGATACATGGAAAATAGGATCTGCCATTGTCGTTATCTGCAAATCACATTGCAAGATAAGAATCTCGAATCGCAGCATGAATCGTACCGAAAAACTACTATACAATCACACTCAACCTCACGACGTCTTATCTTTCTATTTTCTATTCCTAATCTTAACCCTCTACCCAATCCTAACAATTTAGGCTTGTTTCAGTGACTTATAACCCGTAGCTCTGATACCAACCTGTGGCGCCCTTCAAACCCGGGTCAGAAGTTTGGGGTTCACAACACACACACACACAATATCTAAACATGTATATGAAATATTATATACAATGACCCATCCTTACACTACCACGGATCGCAACAGGTTAAAGTATGAAAAAAAAGCCATAACCTTAACTTTTATTACATCGTACTAAATCTCACCTAATTTGACTTACAACTGATAGTGAAATTATTCTTACAAGCTTGCACAACTCAACTATAATGTATAGCTTCTGCCGACTCGATTCAACCTATCCTGGAATCCTAGCTCGCTCGTTGGATTGGGAAACCTTGCTATCAATCATTTCCCTTTCAAACGTAAAATAAATAAATAGATTCGCAAGAGTGAGCTTACTAGCTCAGCAAGTCATAACAATAACTGAGGTTAAACAATGATCAAATGAGATGATTTAGAAGAATCAAGTTTTTTGTTCAACAATCATTAGAATTGGATATTCATTTTAAATTTTAAAACTAAGGTTAGGCTGTTGATCAGTCACGCACTAACCCCGAGCAAGGCACACGGCTCCGCTCTATAAACTGGATCCAAGGCACACATTGGCCTAATTCGACCACGAATCTGGTCTGACCACGAATCTGGTCCACATAAGGAAAACTATCCAATTCTAAAATAGTACAGTATGATAAACAATATAATTCAATAAAATAAGATCATAATCAATAGTGATAAAACATTTGAATAAAAGCGTAATACAATTCATGAGTATCACAATGGTATATCAAGCTATGTATGAGGAATGGCTTCTATCCTGTACGAGAATCAAGTATTAGATGAACAATGATTTCACAAGGTTTAGTCCTTTGGTGTTATAAGGTATGATTGAGTATAAAAGTTTCTGTATGTTCAAGCAATTTTGTTCCAGTATTTGGTGTATAGGGGATATGTATTTGTGGGGTAGTATCGTATTTGTGTGGTTTAGTATCTCGTACATCAACAATGGATAATTTACAAAGAATAAGGCTTACAGCTCAAAGATCAAATGATGTGAACAGGGTTCAAGGCTGAATAATTCAGAGTACTTACAATATAAAGCAGAATTATTTTGAATACAAGCAATATGTCATAAGAGAGTTTAGAAATATTTGTAATATATCTCGAGAAAGGTTCAGAAGTACTTTCCTTATCACAAGTATTCACAACTGATTCCAACTTCACTTGTACTTATCTAATGATTCTATTCAACAACCACTGTCTACTTTTTTTATGCCTCGCTTTTATTAACTGATCACTTGCTTTATTTTCTACGCATTGATTCCATTTTCTGACCACCTGCTTCTTTTTTCTACACCTCGCTTACTCTGCTAGGAATCATAAGTATATCTATCAATATTCATCTCGCATTATTCTAATCATCATATAGACGTCATAAGGTTTTATCTACCCTTCGCTTCACCCAAATCCGATTTACGGATTGGAAGTTATATTTAAAATAGTCCAACAATAGACACATAGGCATATATCACATTAATTAGATAGCACATAGCACATATAAGGGATTCAATGGTACATTTGAAAAAGGAGAATGCTCAATTATCAGAAAAATACTGGTGAAGTTGCTTTGAAAGGAGCAAGAAAGGGAAGCTTGCTTGTTGCATACTTACACTCAACAAATAAGGATGGAAAATGTTGCTTCTACACCAAGACATATGTTGAGCAAAGTAAGTTATGGCACAAAAAAGCTATCTCACGTGAATTATAAGGAAATCAACACCCTGGTGAAAACGGAGTTAGTGAGAGACATGCCAAACTTGGAGTTTGCTCAAAATGAAGTTTGTGAGGCTTGTCAAAAAGGCAAAATGAAGAGATCAAGTCACAAGAGCAAAACTGTGAATTCTATAAGTGCATCTTTGCAACTCATTCACATGAACCTGTTTGGACCAGTTAATGTCTTATCTATTTCTAGAAAGAAATATGCACTTATAATGGTCGATGATTACTCAAGGTACACATGGGTAGAGTTTATATATTCTAAGGATGAAACACCACACATATAATTGAACACATCAAGAAAATTGAGAAGCAGGCTGAAGATTAAAATTGTGTAAAAAGATTGAGGAGTGACAATGGCATAAAATTTAGAAATACAACTCTGCATGAATTCTGCAAGGATAAAGGCATTGTTCAAGAGTTCTTAGTTCCAAGAACACCTCAGAAAATGGGGTAGTTGAGAGAAAGAATAGAACACTAGTAAAAGCTGCTAGAACAATACTGCAAGATGCCAAGTTTCCAACAAGTTTTTAGGAAGAAGCTGTCAACATTGCATGCTACACTTAAAACAGATATCTCATCAACAAAAATCTTGGCAAGTCACCCTAATCAATTTTATCAAAAACAAAGCCTACTGTAAAACATCTGCATGTGTTTGGAAGCAAGTGTTTTGTGTTAAAAGACAACTCTGGATATGTGGGAAAATTTGACTGTAAAGTTTTTGATGCAATTTTTCTGGGATATTCATTGAAAAGAAATGACTACAGAGTTTAAGTACTTGAACAAAAGAAAAATATGGAAAGCACAGATGTGACTTTTGATGATGACAAGTATCAGGCTTGGAGTGCCTTGATGAAAGTTGTTACGCCCTCCAAACCCGGGGTCTAGATTTGGGGGTCACTAACCGATAAACAAAACTAAAATAGGAACAACGGAATAATATAATAGATATGACCCCTTGCATGCAACTGGATCGATCCCAAGTTATAGTATGAAATAGACACTAATAAAAAACAAGTGTTATTACAAACCATAAGTCTAATTAGTTTTACAAATTGTTCTGATTTTCTTACAAAGCTCTAGACTATTCAAGCATCCCAAACTGTCTACCTGGAAAACACACCACATTATTTTCAAGCACTCGACTTCTGATCAAACCTGGAACTCGGGCCTGCTCGGGCCTAGCTGAAAGAATCATAATAATAAACAAGTATGAGTGAAAGAAATGCTCAGCAAGCAGTATATAACTTATGATTTAAAAAAACAACCACAAAATATCTGATGAGCAAAACCAAACAACAATACCTGAACAGTATCAAAAACTGATATAAGTTTTGATAATAAACAACACTTTTATATATCTTTTTATTTGGATTAGAATCCTCGGACGACGGTGTGTTGCCGCCGGTGATCAGCCGCGGAGCAACACCGGTATGCCGAAGCATATCCAACTAAACAAAGGGTATCCAAGGCACATATCGGTCTAGCAAGGTATTATATCTTGTATAATATATAGTATAACGACTCGTGTATATTCTTTTATTTTTAATATTTTCAAAGTGTAATAAAGGTATAAATAATTAAATAAAATATGAGTACTGATTTTTTTGGCAGCAGTGTGTGGATATTTACTAATTATCTGTGATATGTTGAGATAGAGTGTGGATTTTTGATATTTATTATCGAGATGTGTGGTTTTGTTGTGCTTGTAAAAGTGGATTTATTACAGTTTTAATTTCATAAATATTTGGATTGTCTTTAAAATTTGTTTTATAATTTTATAATTTCAATAATTATTTTTAGGACTTTATAAAATTGAGAAATCAATAGTTCATTAATTATTTATCTTTAAATGATTTTCCGAGTGTGTTTATGTATAAATTCCATATTTAATTCCAGAAATCTTCAAAAATCATGAAACTCATGTTTTATTAAGTTCGTATTATTCTGAGAATTTTAAAATTATTTTGGAAATTTTCGGGATTCATTTTACCCGCGCGTTGCGTCGTTTAATGGTTAAAAAGCGGGTATAAATTGTGTTTTAAACATCATTTTAAAATTTCGCGAATTATATATTTAATTACTTCGTGATATTTCTGACCTTTTCAGACTAGTTGGGATTTATTTCGATACATTTTCAATTATACTCTGTTCGTTAAAAATATGAAGTCGGGATTAAAATTGGGTTCCGGGAATTCAGGGACACGTGTTAATAAATTAACACGTATCCTATTTTTTGCAGGACACGTGTGGCTGTCATATTATTTCCTAAACATCAATCTCTCTTTTCTCTCTGTTCCTCCTGTTTCTTCTTCGTCTTTGTTCCTCTGTTTTTCTACCGTTTCCGGTGAGTTTCGCCGCCGCTGTTCTTGTTTCTTTTCCGATTGGTGCTCGGTTCTGTGCTTAATTGATTGTGAGTATATATATACATGTATATATGCATGTAGTCAGTTGAGTATGGATGCTTAGTTCCTTGTTTCTCATCTTTGTTGTTGTTGGTTCCTCCATTTCTGGTTGCCGCCGGTTTCATCCGGTGAGGCGACCCGCCTGTGTTGTGTTGTTGTTGCTGCACGCGATGTGCGTGCGTGTAGCCGTGTTTTGGATTGTTTGTTGCCTATTGTTTGATTCCAGTTAATTCGAATTAATTTTTATAAATTTATCAATTGATTTTCTGCAGGAATTAATTATGACTAAATATTCGTGATGTTATAATTCTTGAGGGAATATTATTTTGTAATCGGTGAAATTTTTGCGTTGGAATTCGAGTAATCGAATACCCCGAGAATTTTGCCGCCGTACCGCGATGACTCGTCACAAGCGGACGGTGGACGGGGATGACGTTGTTCTGAGTCCTAAATTTTATAAATAAATAAATTGTATTTTGGGAATTTTATAGAAATAATCATGAGATTGTGGAATTGATATTGTGACGAGATTGTGAATTGTTGTGATTGTTGACGTCGATTATTATCGACGGGTAGGCTTATAAACAAAGTAGTTGCTGCCAAAATTTTCTAAAAATATACTTTAAAACGTACTTATTTATATTATAAGTGTTACCCTTATTGTGTTCGGATTACGTGATTACGTGATTACGTTATTATGTGTATAATAGCTATACGAGTCGGGTTATCGGATTGGGTTATCAGGATTTGAGGATATCAAGAATGTCGGTATAACTAATTAGGGTACTCTATATTTGTAGATCCCGGTTGAGTTTCAACTGGACCGAAGTCAGCATGAAAGCTACTTAGGGTTTTGTAAAGCGTTGCAAGGCAAGTACCCCTGACCATTCTTTTATGGTTCAGTATGTATGAATAGCTAAATGTTTTATTTGCGTAATGGAACAGAAACGTTTTAAGTTACATATCCCCCGTAGTTATAAAACACTGTTTTCAAATTGTTTTGGAGAAAAGTAACTTCGAAAGGTACCTATCTCGAATGAAACGATTTGCGAATTGGATTTTATATATGTGCTGGTAAAATGAATGGTTTTGAAATGAGATAGGTACAAGTGTTTTGAAAACTGGATAAAACGATCATATATGGGATACATTGGGGCCAGAGTAGACCTATTGAGGTGGCATAAGAGGCTAATTCGGTTGCACGCAAACTATAACCGATTAGTCCAGCAGGTCAAAGACCTAGCTAGTCTCTAAGTTCTGGAAAAGGTAAATGGAAAGGTGGTTGGAACCGTCTGGTGTTGATAGCCTGATCAGCTGTCTTCACATATCCGTTACGTATCTGATTTGGATTTATGATTCCCGTAAGGGAATAAGTGGTTGATACAGTGGTTTTATAAATGTGAATAACATGCTAAAATTGGACTATGGTACTTACACAGCACACTACTACGTTGTTTTATCAAAAGCATGCTAGACAGTGATATCCAGTTATCTCAGTTTTTCATTATATAATGTTGTTGACATGATTATAGCTCTATTCCTAATATTGTTTACGTTACTATTTTTTCTGTTATTCATATGTTGGTACCGCTGAGCGATTATGCTCACCCTTGCAACCTGTTATATATATATGTCACAAATGCCTAGAAGACCAGTCAGACAGATCCGTATTCCCACCCCTTTAGGACCAGGCTCCTCTGAGGTAGTGTTTATCAGGCCACGTGTGGTCTGATGAGTTGCTGAATAAAATTAGAGTGTGTTAGATATTGAATAAATGGTTTGTAATAATGTGAACCTGAATCTTACTTGAACCTGGATCGGATCTTGGTTTGGGGTCAAGTTAGCATATATTAATAATAATCTTGTTGTTTATATTTTGGTATTTGTGTTGGGTGACGTCAACTCCTGACCCCGGGGTTGAGGCTGTCACAGTTGGTATCAGAGCTATAGGTTCAAGTCCCTCGTCCAGGTTAGGGATTATGTCGAATAGGTGTTAAAGTGAGTCTTAAGGTGTGAGTCAGCAACTCATATAGAGGAGCAAACCTTTAGAGTCAATTGAGGGTTCCAACGGCGTTACCCTGGCATCTATTAAATGTTTTGATGAGATTGCCTTGACCCGATTGTGTCTTTCCTGTATATTTATTATGTTGGCAGTGGCCAATTGTGATTTCGAGTTCTCCATCTCGGGAGAATCCCTCTGACCCAGATAGCTCAGATTCTGAGAGGACCCTGGATGTTGTTGCTGAGGAGACCCCTATGCCTCCTCCACTAGTTCCTTCCTTTGTGCCGAGAGACATCCCTGGACCTGGTACTCATCCCCGCTGGGTATGTAGGTCTGTGTCTGCCATTAGGGATTTTCCTCCCGGCTGTGGTCCCAGTTCCTCCTCGTCGAGACCTTCAGTACCTTCTGTGGCCCCTAGTGGTACTTCTTCACTGATCCCTTACCATGTTCACTGAGCGGTGAATACCAGCTCGATCAGATACCTGTTGCACCTTTCCAGGGCATCCCTGCCCCTTCCCCTGAGGTGCAGGCCCGTGTGCGATCATTGACCCAGATGGCTGTTGAGAGGGCTAGATCCATTGACCGTTTCATTAGCTCAGAGTTCAGGGTTATGCAGTATCAGGACTTAATGAACTGGCTAGTGTTTGAGCTAGGTTCCATCGGTGGCAGTGGTAGTGGTTAGACAAGGATTGCAGTAGATAGATACAGAGCTCAGAGTTGGCTTTCAGGAGTTCTGTAGTTATTTTCTTTGTATATGTACATTATGTTATGATAGTCCGTAGTAGGCGGAAGCTGCAATGACAGCCAGTTTTGATGTGTATTTGGATGGTTTCCTTTCAGTTGGATTTCAGTTGTACTAGTTGGATTTCAGTTGTACTAGTTGGATTCCTGTTGGTTATTGTATTGTAGCTGCTTTATTTCATTGTTCAGTTATATATATATTTGTGCGTTGCTACTATTGTTGCTTCTGTTGCTGGCATTTTTAGATTATGATCATTCACTCAGGATGGATCCAATTAAACTGGGGATGACGATATTGTCTTAGTGGCAACGCTCTCCTAATGCATAAATATAAACTGCTTGGAGCAATCTATTTTCTTATATATGACTGTTATGTTTCAGGAGATGCCACTAAAGAGGAACTCTCAACCCAATAACGGATCTGCTGGGGATCCTTCCATGAGTGAATTGATAAACTTGTTGCATCAGCAGTCTACACAGCAAGCCCAACAGCAACAACAATTCCAGCAGCAGCAACAACAATTGCAGCAACAGCAGCTCATACAGCAACAACAGCAGCAAATCCAACAGCAGCAACTACAAATCCAGCAGCAGCATGAGATGAGGGGGACAAATCAGGGTGTTAGTTTTAAGTCTTTTCAGGCAGTAAAGCCCCTAGAGTTTAACGGAGAGGTAGATCCTGTTGCTGTCAGGATATGGTTAAAGGAGACGGAAAAGGCGTTTGCGCTCACCAAGGTGAGTGAGGATTTAAAAGACGGATTATGCTAGTTATTTTCTGAAGAATGATTCGAATTATTGGTGGGAATCTACGCGAGCCCTAGAAGGAGAAGGTCATGTTCCATGGGCCATATTCACAGAGCTGTTTTTGGAGAAATACTTTCCGGACTGTCTCCGGAATCAGACGGAGATGGAATTTTTGGAATTGAAACAAGGAGATAGGAGTGTTACGGAATATGAAGCGAAGTTTACGGAGTTGGTCCGTATAGCACCGGAATATGTGAGTTCGGAAGCTCAACGAGCGAAGCGGTTTCAACAAGGGTTGAAGCCAGAAATAAGGAGTGGAGTTGTAGCTTTACAACTAAAAACATATACTTCGGTAATCCAGGCTGCCTTAGTGATAGAAAGTGATAAGAGGTTGGCTTCCAAGGAGCAGGGTGAGAAGAAAAGGAAGTTGGAAAGTGGACATGCTAGGTCAGAATCAGGAATAGCAAGTCGGAAGTTCCAGTATTGGTTTGGAAAGAATAAGAATAAGAAGTTCAAGAGGCAGAATTTCCCCAGGCTAGACCCAGTACTACTTCATCTACCCCGACAAGGGTTAGTAAGCCAGTGGTTAATTGTAAGACATGTGGGAGGAAGCACAGTGGACAGTGCCGAGAAAATATCAACTGTTTTAAGTGTGGCCAGAAGGGTCATTATTCCACAGAGTGTAAGTCTGAGACTCAAGGAGTAACTTGTTTTAGTTGTGGCAAAGTGGGACATATAGCTAGGAATTGCAAGTCGGTGACCCAAGGTAATGTTGGAAGGAGCGTGTCCCAAGGACCAGCAACCAGTACTGCTAGAGCTAGGACCTTTAAGATGACCAAGAAATCTTCAGCTCATGATTCTAATGTGGTTGCAGGTACGCTTTCTCTTAATTCCGTACCTGTTAACATTTTGTTTGATTTGGGAGCGTCCAAATCTTTTATATCTATAAATTGTGTGGATAAAATGCAATTAATGTTGGAAGACTTAGAGGAACCTTTGACCATAGAAGTGGCTAATAAAGATAAAGTGCCCGTAAGTCAATTTTGTCCTAAATGCTCCTTAAAGATTTCAGGATGTATGTTCCATGTTGACCTAATACCTTTCAAGTTGGGAGACTTTGATGTTATTCTAGGCATGGATTGGTTGTCTCTATATAAGGCGAATATTGACTGTAAGAAAAAGAGAGTTGTTATGTACACCCCAGATAATAAAAGAATCAGCTATCAAGGACAGAGGTAAGATAAAAAGTTCCTTTCAGTAATACAAGCAAAGAGATTGTTGCGGCAAGGATGTGAGGCGTATTTGGCTCATGTTATGGATACAAAGAAAGAGACCCCTACTTTGGATGAGATTCCCATAGTGAGAGAATTCCCTAACGTTTTCCCAGAAGAGTTACCAGGATTACCACCTGACCGAGAGATAGAGTTCTCTATTGATTTGATACCTGGAGCTGAACCAGTTTCTAAGGCTCCATACAGGATGGCCCCAATGGAAATGAAAAATTGGCTAAGCAACTTCAGGAATTATTGGATAAGGGAGTTATTCGACCCAGTGTTTCTCCGTGGGGTGCTCCAGTGCTATTCGTAAAGAAGAAAGACAGAAGTATGAGATTGTGCATTAACTACAAAGAGTTAAATAAGTTGACAATAAAGAACAAGTATCCCTTGTCACGCATTGATGATTTGTTTGATCAGCTTCAGGGGGCGTGTTACTTCTCAAAGATTGATTTAAGGTATGGTTACCATCAACTAAAGATAAAGCCCGAAGATATCCCCAAGACTACATTCAGAACAAGGTATGGCCATTATGAGTTTCTAGTGATGTCGTTTGGATTGACAAATGTGCCAGCAGCTTTTATGGATCTAATGAATAGGGTATATAAGGAGTATCAGGATAAGTTTGTTATTGTATTTATTAATGACATCCTCATATATTCAAAGAATCCAGAAGATCATGTAACGCATCTACGGATTTCCCTTCAGAAGTTGAGAGAAAAGCAATTATATGCAAAGTTCTCCAAGTGTGAGTTTTGGCTGACAGAGGTACAATTTCTTGGACATGTGGTGAGTAAGGAAGGTATCAAAGTAAACCCAGTAAAAATTGAAGTCGTATCCAGGTGGGAGCAACCGAAGACTCTGACGGAAATAAGAAGTTTTCTTGGATTGGCTGGATATTATCGCAGATTTGTAAAATTGCATCCCCATTAACCAAGTTGACCAGGAAGAATGAGAAGTTCATTTGGATAGAAAAGTGTGAGGAAAGTTTCCAGGAATTGAAAAGGAGATTAGTGACAGCTCCAATATTAGCATTTCCAGATGAGACGGGGAACTTTGTGATTTATAGCAACACTTCTTTAAAAGGATTGGATTGTGTACTAATGCAACATGACAAAGTTATCGCCTATGTCTCCATATAACTAAAGTCTCACGAGCAGAAATATCCAGTTCATGACCTTGAGTTGGCGGCTATAGTGTTTGATCTGAAGTTATGGCATCATTACTTGTATGGAGAGAAATGCGATATTTATACGGATCATAAGAGCCTAAAGTATATATTCACGCAGAAGGATTTGAACATGAGACATAGAAGGTGGTTGGAATTGATTAAGGACTACGATTTTTCGATTAATTATCACCCGGGTAAAGCCAATATGGTGGCTGATGTCTTGAGCAGGATGGAGAAATTGAATATGGTTCGGATTGCGGACAAACTAGCACGGAACATGGAAAGGATGGAGATTGAGGTTCGAGTACCAAGTGAGAGTCAGGAGAAGCTATATGAAGTTACTTTCCATCCGGCATTAATGAAAAAGATTAGAAGGTGTCAAGAAGGAGTTATGGAATAAGAGTTGGATACTTTAACGGGAGAAGAGTTGTGTACTTACAAGGGTAACCAAGGTTTGTATAGATTTTCATCCAGAGTTTGGATTCCTAATGTAACGGAATTGAAGAATGAAGTATTACACGAAGCGCATAACTCTAGGTTTTCTATCCACCCTAGTAGGACTAAGATGTACCAAGACTTGAAGAGAAACTTTTGGTGGCCAGGAATGAAGAAAGATATTGCCAATTAGGTTAGCAAGTATCACGTATGTCAAACAGTGAAAGCGGAGCATCAACGACCAAGTGGATTGTTACAACCTTTGGAGATTCCCCAATGGAAGTGGGAAGAGATTACTATGGATTTTGTAGTAAGATTGCCAAAGACGAGAGCAAATCACGATGCTATTTGGGTAATCATTAATAGATTGACCAAGTCAGCGCATTTTCTCCCGATCAATGAAAGGTATTCATTGGAAAAGTTAGTTAAGTTATACTTGGATGAGATAGTTACCAAACATGGAGTGCCTGTGTCTATAGTGTCAGATCGAGACCCGAGATTCAATTCCAGGTTTTGGACTAAATTCCAAGAGTGCCTAGAAACAAAGTTGAATATGAGCACCGCTTATCATCTCAGACAGATGACCAAAGTGAAAGAACGATTCAGACCATAGAGGATATGTTGAGAGTCTGTGTTTTGGATTTTAAGGGTAATTGGGATGAACACCTACCTTTGATTGAGTTCTCGTATAATAATAGTTACCATGCCAGTATCGGGATGCCGCCTTATGAAGCTTTGTATGGACGTAAGTGTAGATCACCGTTGTATTGGGATGAAGTAGGAGAGAAGAAGGTGTTAGGTCCCGAGTTGGTTCAGCAAACCAGAGATGCAATAGTATTGATTTGGAAAAGGTTAGAAGCAGCCCAAGATAGATAGAGAAAGAATGCAGATTTGCATAGGAAAGATATGAACTTTGAGATAGGAGCTTTGGTGTTACTAAAGGTATCACCTTGGAAAGGGTTAGTACGATTTGGTCAGAAAGGAAAACTTAGCCCCAGGTTTATAGGACCCTTTGAGGTTTTGAAGAAAGTAGGAAAGGTAGCTTACGAGATAGCATTACCACCGCAGTGGCAGCACATTCACAATGTGTTCCATGTATCTATGTTGAAACCCTATATCCTTAGTTCGAATCAAGTCATAGAATATGACACGATTGAGCTGCAGCCAGATTTGTCCTATGTGGAACAACCGATCCAAATTCTAGACCGTAAAGAGCGAGTCCTTAGGAATAAGTCGATCCCCATAGTGAAAGTCTTGTGCAGAAATCCTCGAGTAGAAGAGTCTACTTGAGAATTAGACTCAGACATGCTTGATAAATATCCTCATTTGTTTAACTAAGTCAGATTCTGGGGACAAAATCTTTTTAAGGGGGAAAGGATATAACGACTCGTGTATATTCTTTTATTTTTAATATTTTCAAAGTGTAATAAAGGTATAAACAATTAAATAGAATGTGTGTACTGATTTTTTTGGCAGCAGTGTGTGGATATTTACTAATTATCTGTGATCTGTTGAGATAGGGTGTGGATTTTTGAGATTTATTATCAAGATATGTGATTTTGTTGTGCTTGTAAAAGTGATTTTATTACAGTTTTAATTTTATAAATATTTGGATTGTCTTTAAAATTTGTTTTATAATTTTATAATTTCAATAATTATTTTTAGGACTTTATAAAATTGAGAAATCAATATTTCATTAATTATTTATCTTTATATGATTTTCCGAGTGTGTTTATGTATAAATTTCATATTTAATTTCAGAAATCTTCAAAAATCATGAAACTCATATTTTATTAAGTTCGTATTATTCTGAGAATTTTATAAATTATTTTGGAAATTTTCGGGATTAATTTTACCCGAGCGTTGCGTCGTTTAATGGTTAAAAAGCGGGTATAAATTGTGTTTTAAACATCATTTTAAAATTTCGCGAATTATAGTTTTAATTACTTCATGATATTTATGACCTTTTCAGACTAGTTGGGATTTATTTCGATACGTTTTCAATTATACTTTGTTCGTTAAAAATATGAAGTCGGGATTAAAATTGGGTTCTGGGAATTCGGGGACACGTGTTAATAAATTAACACGTATCCTGTTTTTGCAGGACACGTGTGGACGTGCGGCTTTCATATTATTTCCTAAACATCAATCTCTCTTTGCTCTCGGCTGTATCTCTCGATTCCTCTCGATTCTCCCTCTCTCTGCTTCGTTTCTTCGATTGTTTCTCCTCCATCATCCCTCATGTTTCTTCTTCGTCTCTGTTCCTCTATTTTCTACCATTTCCGGTGAGTTTCGCCGCTGTTGTTCTTGTTTCTTTTTCGATTGGTGCTCGATTCTGTGCTTAATTGATTGTGAGTATATATATATATACATGTATATATGCGTGTAGTCAGTTGAGTATGGATGTTTAGTTCCATGTTTCTCTTCTTTGTTGTTGTTTTCGGTTCCTCCGTTTCCGGTTATCGCCGGTTTCATCCGGTGAGGCGACCCGCCTGTATTGTGTTATTGTTGCACGCGCTGTGGGTGCTTGTAGCCGTATTGTCTGATTCCAATTAATTCGAATTAATTTTTATTAATTTATCAATTGATTTTCTGCAGGAATTAATTATGACTAAATATTCGTGATGTTATAATTCTTGAGGGAAAATTGTTTTGTAATCGGAGAAATTTTTGCGTTGGAATTCGAGTAATCGAGTACCCCGAGAATTTTTCGGCCGTACCGCGATGACTCATCACGAGCGAACGGTGGATGTTGATGACGTTGTTCTGAGTCCTAAATTTTATAAACAAATCAATTGTATTTTGGGAATTTTACAGAAATAATCATGAGATTGTGGAATTGATATTGTGACGAGATTGTGAATTGTTGTGATTGTTGACGTCGATTGTAATCGACGGGTAGGCTTATAAACAAAGTAGTTGCTGCCGAAATTTTCTAAAAATATATTTTAAAACGTACTTATTTATATTATACGTGTTACCCTAATTGTGTTCGGATTACGTGATTACGTGATTATGTGTATAATAGTTATACGAGTCGGGTTATCGGATTGGGTAATTAGGATTTGAGGATATCAAGCATGTCGGTATAACTGATTAGGGTACTCTGTATTTGTAGATCCCAGTCGAGTTTCACCAGGACCGAAGTCAGCGTGAAAGCTACTTAGGGTTTTGTAAAGCGTTGCAAGGCAAGTACCCTTGACCATTCTTTTATGGTTTAGTACGTATGAATAGCTAATTATTTTATTCGCGTAATGGAACAGAAACGTTTTAAGTTACGTATCCCCCGTAGTTATAAAACACTGTTTTTAAATTGTTTTAGGGAAAAAGTAACTTCGAAAGGCACCTATCTCGAATGAAACGATTTGCGAACTGGATTTTATATGTTTGTTGGTAAAATGAATGGTTTTGAAATGAGATAGGTACAAGTGTTTTGAAAACTGGATAAAACGATCAGATATGGGATACATTGGGGCCAGAGTAGGCCTATTGAGGTGGCGTAAGAGGCTAATTCAGTTGCGCGCAAACTATAACTGATTAATCCAGCAGGTCAAAGAGCTAGCTAATCTCTGATCTTCTTGCTAACAGAATTTGCAGAATTAGAATGTGTTGATTCGGAAGGAACAGTGTGAACAGATTATTTTGTATTTTCCTTTTTGTCTGTAGATCCAAAATTAACATATTTCAAATTTACTCTCAGTTTATGACAACTTTTCATCACTTTCATGATGCAAGATATGCAGTCAAATTTATCACAAAAGTAGTAAGGGTCTTCTGCATTTGCTTCATTATTCTTGCAGGCTCCCACTTTTAGCTTGCTAATATCCTTTTTACAAAGGTGAGTTAGATGATTTGTTGAGCCACATTTCTGATATTGCTTTCTGGGGTCAAAGTTGTTGCTCTTGTTTACTCCTATCTTGCCATTCCTGTTCTTTTTCTTCCTTCCTGCATTCAAGACTTGGTTAACCATGAGCTTCTTCTTTCTTTCAGTAGCAGGAGTGGTTTCTGTTAGTGTTTGTGCCCTAGAGACAACACTATGATGTTTTAGTTTAAGACATTTGGATTATTAATATTTATGTTCTATCGATTATTCTTTTTATAATTTATTAATTCTTAATTTACTGTGATATAAATATTGGATTAATAAATGTCTTTGGAATATGATATGAATTCTATACCTCTAAGTACATGACTTAGAAATGAGATTATGAGAATAGTATCAATTTCCTAAAGGTCCCTAGTCGATTATTATTATTCAGGGACAATAATAATGCATTAAGACTGGTGTGTTTGTTGACTGATGATCACATCTCATTGATCATAGATATAGTAATACTAAAGTCAAAGACACATGCATATGTATATGTACATGGTGCAGGACAGGCCCGATGTGAGATTCTACATGTTTGTTGTGTCATAAGTAATTCTTACAGTGATAATGATGTAATGGTCCTTAGACCTGAAGTCATTATATTTCTATACGAGAATTAATATACATTGATTCCATTAAAGTTATCCTTGACCGACTAATGATAAAAATGGACATTGGGTATATTATGAATCATATGAGAAATATGAATGATCTAGATGGGATTTAACCCTCCTATTTTAGGAATGATATTATTGGCCTCTTGTGTGAGCTAGACTATGAAATGCGTGGCCATGCTCAAATATTGATTTGATATGATAGTCTACTCATTAATCAAGGAAATCTGGATTAAACATTGACGAGGATGACATATTACATGCCTCTAGTTTAATCTATAATATGTGGTTAAAGGATTATATTACATTGTACATTATTCACGAATAGTGAAATCGATCACCGATTAGTTTATTATTACTTGGGTAGCAATGATGTATTACTAGATGCCGCTCATTGTTTATGATTTTAAATTAGATCTAAAATTCGTTACCAACGTAACAATAACCTATAGGGTCACACCCAAAGAGTTCCTGAAGGATTATTTAATTTAAATTGAATTTAAATTATATTAAAGTAATTCAAATTATTTATAATATTAATTAAGTATGACTTAACTAATTAGATAAATATTGATATTCGAATTTACTAATATTAATTATGAAATTCAATTGTTAAATAATTAAGTGTGACTTAATTATTATACAAATAGGAATTTTGAATTAATAATAATTCCTAATTAGTTAAGAGTTATAATTCTTTTTCTACTCTCTATATAATATCTCTTGTGTGGCTGGTTTTGTGTGCAAGACTTTTACTAAAAACCTAGCCACCAAGAGAGAAGATGGAGAGAGCAAGAATAAATGAGTCTGTGCTAGTACACATCCAATCCTTGAGTTCAAGCATTCGTGTGGATACCGATAGAGCGTAGATCGCGAGAGCGGGATGCGTGGTGATTGAACAATCTTTGGATCCCCATTATTCAACCAATTTGTAAAGCTTCTTAAGGTAAACAATCTGATCTATGAATTAAATATATGTTTTTCACATAGATCTTGCGATGGGTTTCGAAAATTCTGGGTTGTTTTCATGACTTTATAAATGTTTCCGTTGCGTTTATGTGCTCGAAACCCAGCAGTTTCTTCATTTTTCATTTCATTATCTTCATCTACAAGTTCTTGCTTGATGACCAACTCCTATTCAGTGAAATTGACTTTACATGCCTTGAACAAAGGTGAATAAACTTTTCTCAGCATAGCTGGGACATCTTCATTTACAGTTGTTTTGCCCTTGTCACCTTCATTCTTCTTGTTGCTATTCAAGGTATCATAGTCCAAACCAATAGCTATATTAGCACATGGTTTGTTCTTCTCATGGTACTATCCAACCAACTGAGATGCATTTCTGAAGACTTCAACTTCACCTCATTCTTCTCTAGCTTTTCCCTCAACACAGCTTCAATCTCACTTGCACACTTAATCTTGTTCTTTAGATATTCATTTTCTTTCATGACTATCTCAAGCTCCACAAGCAGCAATTCAAACTCTTGCTTTTCACTCTCAAGCTTCTCATTAGCTTTTGACAGCCTACTAACCTCCCCAGTAGCTGCCACCATGCTAGTATGGATGTGGAACATCTCTATGCTCATTTTTTCAACAATCTCTTTATATTGACTTGTATTTAAATCAATAGTAGTAAGAATTTGTACCTCTATTTTTATGAGGATGACTCTCCTTGCTCCAAGGCCATGAATGCATAGTTTCCAAACTCCTTATCTTCATCATTTTCAGTATCATCCCAACTATTTTCTTCTGCAATATGAACTTTTCCATGTTACTTCTTCAAGAGAACTTCATAATTTGCCTCCAACTCCAGATAGGCTTTATCATTTTTCACTTTCTTTGGCTTTCTACATTCAGTGGCAAAGTGACCCAATTCATCACAATTGTAGCACCTTATTTTTTATCTGTCAACAGATCCAGTTTTGTAGCCACTTTTGCCACCAGAGTTGTACTGAGCTTTTCCTTTCTAACTGATGTCCTTGTTAGATGACTGTCATTTACTCTTGAAGAACTTTGGCTTCTTCACTCTAATGTCAGAGAATTTCCTAGCCAGATAAGCCATGGATTGATCTAACTCATCCAATTCATCCAAAGTATAGAACTCATCTTTTTCAAGTTTCAGAATAACTTGCTTCATTGGTTCCTTTATCTTTTGCTCAACACTTGAGACAGCTGGAGTTTGGATCTCTAGTTCATCATCAGATGACTTGCTGTCATTAACAACTAGTGCACTTGTTCCATCAACAATGTGCCCTTGACCATTTCTTAAAGATTTTTCTTTGAATCATTTCCAGTTCATATGTTTTCAAAATCCCATATAAAACCTCCAGTGTTGTCCTGATCAAGTCTCTTCCTTCTCTTATGGTTGATATTTTCTGTTCAAGATGATCAGAAAGGGTGAGCATAAACTTTAAGTTAACCTCCTCAGGTTCATAGTACTTGTCATGAAGCTGCAAGTCATTAAACATCTTGTTGAATCTTTTAAACACATCAGTAACACTCTCTTTTGGTTTTTCCATAAAACTCTCATACTGAGACACCAGTATTCTCCTTTGATTTGACCTAACTTCCTCTGTACCTTCACACAATATCTCAATCTTCTCCCAGATTTTCTTGGTTGTGTCACAATTGACAATATTATTGTACATAACATTGTCAAGTGACTCTATCAGAATTAATTGTAGGCCACTATTAAGAGAGACTTTTTCTTTTTCAGTTTATGTGTATTGTGAATGATCTTTAGGACCATAATGAGCCGGGATGACCATGTCTCCATCTGTTGACTCTTCAATCCTTTTCATAGGAATAAAAGGACCATTCTTCAGAATCTGGATGTACATAGGGTTGGCCATCCTTAGAAACAACATCATCTTTTTCTTCCATAATGTGTAGTTGATTTTATTAAAGGCTGGTATCTTGATACTGTTTATTTTTTGTGTATTCATTCTTCCAAGATCTTGATCTATTTACTTTCAAATTTGGCTCTGATACCACCTGTTAGATATTGAATACAACACAGGGGGGTGAATGTGTTTTGGATATTTTTTAAGCCTTTTTGAATTTGTTAGGTTGTTTGAATAAAGCAGATAAGAGATCCAGTTATATTATGTTAGCAAAAATAAAACAGCAAACACAATATTTCAAAACTCACTTAATTTTGTATTAAAATTAAGTTAGGTCTTGCTACAAATTATGGGTTCTTTGTAAGTAAAGAACTCAGCTTCTTCCTTGAGAGAATACAAGAAAATCTAAAACTATTTTGATACTTATGAACTGAGGACTCATGCATGCTTTATACACAAGCAGCACGGGTTTACAAAACTTGCACTAAAAAGAACTAAACCAATTTCTAAAACAACCTTTTTTATTTCCATTTATGGCTTAACAAATATATGCAGAATCTTGCAAGTCTGTGACCACCCCTTGTCCAGTTAATCTTGTCCCTTGATCTTGTATTCTCCCCAGCTACTTTGTAGACTTTTTAATATAGTTGATAGATCATTTATTGACTGATAATATTGAATCTGCATTTGTTTGCATTCTCTATTTGAGAGGCATGTCGAGATCTCCAGTTTGTTCTATAGAGAAGTGACATCTCGATAAGTGTTAGATATATTTGAGATGTCATGATTCATGTTTAGTTTTCATATCTTAACAAATAGGACATATAAGGACTTACTGAAATCAGGACTTACTGGAAGTCAGAACTTAATATCAGAACTTAAGGTCATATCAGAACTTGAGTGCGGGAAGACTTTCATATAAGGAAGGAAGCTGATTTACAGTAGAAGATTGAGACTAAAACAAAAGAAGATATGCATGGAAAGAGTTAGAGGACTGGAAGACTTGTAGAAGATATTATATTGATATATTTTAGGAGACAGAATTGTATTCCATATCAATTAGAAGTTATCTTGTAACTGTGTACTATATAAACATGGACTTAGGGTTTACACTATATGTGTTATCATTATCGAGAAGATTATACATTGTAACCTAGCAGCTCTTATTGATATTTGTTCATCACTGAGAGAGAACAACAGTTCTTATTGTAACAGAGTTTATTCAATATACTTGATTTATGTTACATACTTGTGTTTAATCGATTTGATTGTATAAACACTGTATTCAACCCCCTTCTACAGTGTTGCGTGACCTAACAAGTGGTATCAGAGCTTATCTGTTAACACACATACAGTAAAGATCCAAACAATCATGTCTGAAGAAGCACAAACTCCAACCAAGCCCACCAAATATGAAGAAACTCAAAAGACTCAAACCCACAGTCGATATGAGACTATTAGGGTTCCCATACTGAGACCTTCTGAGTATTCTATATGGAAAGTAAAGATGGCTATGTTTCTATAAGCTACAGATTCAGAATACCTTGACAGAATTAATGAAGGACCACATAAGCCTACCAAGCTCTCTGTTGTAGTTGCTGATCAACCAGCAAAGACCATACCAAAGGAGAAAAATGAGTACACAGCTGAAGACATCTCATTTATTTCCAAGGATGCAAGGGTAAGGCATTTGATGCATAGTACCATTGATAATGTCATGTCAAACAGGGTAATTAATTGTAAAACTGCAAAGGAGATATGGGATGCTTTGGAGATAAGATGTCAGGGAACTGATGCAATCAAGAAGAACAAGAGGACTATACTCACTCAAGAGTATGAGCACTTTGACTCAAAAGCTGATGAGTCTTTAACTGACTTATATGACAGGTTTGTCAAACTCTTGAATGATCTGTCACTAGTGGACAAGGAATATGATCTTGAAGATTCAAATCTAAAATTCCTTTTAGCTCTTCCTGAAAATTGGGATTTGAAGTCTACTACCATAAGAGACAACTATGACCTTACTGAAACTACTCTTGATGAAATTTATGGTATGCTCAAGACTTATGAACTTGAGATGGATCAAAGGAGCAAGAGGCATGGAAGAAAGTCAAGGACAGTTGCTCTTAAGGATGAGGAGGAATCTCCTAAAATGGCTGCCTCAAAAAGGGGCAAAGGAAAGGCTCTCATCATAAAGTCTGATTCAGAGTCATCATATTCTGATGATGATGATTCAGAAACTGAAAGTTTACCTGAAATAGATGTTGATGAAGAGATGATGAAATTGTGTGCCCTTATGGTAAAGGGTATCACAAAGATAGCCTACAGGAAATTCAGAAAAGGCAAGAAGTTTTCCAGGAAAAGTGGAAGTTTTGATAAGAAAGGGTTCAGAAAGTCTGAAGGTAAAGGAAAGTCTGATAGAGGAGAAAACTCAAATGTCAAATGCTACAATTGTTGTCAAAGAGGCCACATATCTCATGACTGCAAGAAAGGAAAAAGTGACAAAGGCAAGGCACTTGTCACAAAGAAGAAAAGCTGGACAGACACTTCAGATTCTGAACATGAGGTGAACTATGCCCTGATGGCAAATGCTGACAACAGCCCTGAAACTGCTGAATTGAAGGTAACTCAAACAACTTATGCGTTTCATACTGATGATATTACTTAGTTGAGATTGTATCTTAAAACTATGTTCATTAGTTATAGAGATCAGACTTTAACATGTGAAAGAGTAACATCTAAAAATCTTGCTTATAAAAAGAGAAATGATTATTTAGAAAAGGATTTAGTTTTTCTTCATCAAACTAAGAAAGAAAAAGATGATGCTTTATATGTTAGAGATGAAGTGTTAAAATTGAATGAATCTCTAAAATCTGACTTAGAAAAGGAAAGAGAGATTATCAGAACTTAGACTAACTCTGGCAGAACAACTCAGAATTTATTAAGTAGTGGAAACTGGAAAGAGGGCTTAGGTTATGGAGATGATAAAAGTGAAAAAGGAACTGAACAAATTGAGCCTATTGTTGTTAAACAGACTGCTAAGCCAAAGGTAAATCTTGTTAAGTTTGTAGCAAAAACTGTAAAGTCTGATTCTGAAAAGATGAAAGAGTTGAAGGAATTTACGGATGAGCAGAAGCGTGATATAACAATTATTCCATAAAAAGCATGTATCGCACATATAGAAAAACGTATAAAATAGAAAAACGGAGGAATCGTAACCATACCTTGAAAATCGAAGCTTTATAATATGGTTGCTAGTAGTTGCTCCTCAGTGTGTGAAGCACTCTACCGGTATCCACCAAGAATGATTCTCTTCGATGAAGCTTTTTATAAAACCAAGCTTTTATAAAAATGGAGTTTTGGGAGAGAGAGAGAGAGAGAGAGAGAGAGAGAGAGAGAGCGGAAGAAGATGGAGGCTTGCTCTGCTTAGGTTTTTCATAAAACCAAGAGTATGTTTAGAATGAGCCATCTCATTCTATTTATAGGGCTCTCCTAGGGTTTTATAATAATATATCAATATATATATTATCCCCATATTTTATCATTATAAAATGCTTTAATAATAATTAAAACTATTTTAATCATTATTTCTTTTTCTAAACTATTTAGAAAATAATTCTCTCTCTCATATTTTCATCAAAGAAAATATTATTTTATGGTGTGACCCTGTAGGTTCAATATTATGCCGGTAGTAGAAATAAATAATAATAAACTTTTATTAATTATTTACATGAATAATAAAATTCACTAAATATAATTAAGTGATTAATTATATTTATTCTATATCGTGAGTGATGATTTCCAACATATCGCGACTATCCGGATAATATGAATTCACTGCTTAGAATACCAAGAACCTGTCAGTGACTAGTTACCGTACAATGAATTCCTTCTACCCTTACAATATCCCGATTAAATAGGCATGGATCTCGTGTCAGGCCTATCAGGCCTATCAATGTCAGGCCTATCAAATTCCATCCGAAGAAACATCCGAAGAAGCTCATATTGAGATCTCATATGATTTCTTATTCATGATGCAAAGTTCATATTAATGCAAATTAGAAACTCTTTTCTAATTTCATACACTCTGGCTAGAGATTCCAGAACTCGCATACTAAGAATAACATAGGATATTCTCTTCCTATACTGGAAGGGGTAGATCCTCTATTGACGTTAACTATCTCTATACACAAATCCCTATGCCCAGAATAGACCTAATGGATGTCCTTGAGACTAAGGACTAAACCAAAGCACAGTTCATTATATACAAGATAACTTTAACGATCTCAAGTCTAAGGACACTTGTACAACTATCACTCAGTGAATAACTATTGACACGTGAGTAATCTCCATTAGTTGTTCAACTTATCGAGTCATGTTCAGTGAACTTATTCCCTAATAAGCACCTACATACTAGCTATAGTGTCACCATACAAATGCCTATAAGAACAGACATCCCCCTGAAGGGAGCAAGCATAGTATGTACCAATCTTTGTGGATCTACTAACATCCGATTAGTTATCCTATGATCAGGAACTGTTTAAGTCTAGAGTTATCATCTTCTAAATCTCACTATTATAATCTCATTATAATTCTAGAAGCTTTACTCTAAACTATGGAGCATCTTATTTAAAACACTTTAAATAGATAAAGCCCATAATAAAAATATAACAAGTCTTTTATTAATTTCAATGAAATCAAATAAGAATACAAGAAAGTTCTTCCTAACTCATCATACATGATTGGATTTAGGACAAACACTTTCAATCTCCCATTTGAACTAAAGCCAATCACCCTGGTACCTAATACCCATCTTCTCTTTATGACGATCAAAGTGAATCTGAGACAATGACTTTGTGAGGGGGTCTGCTACGTTGTTATGTGTGTTAACTCTCTCAATCTTGACATCTCCTCTTTCAATGATTTCCCTAATTAAATAAAAGCATCACAAAACATGTTTGGAATTTTTGTGAGACCTAGGTTCCTTGGCTTGTGCTATTGCTGCGTTGTTATCACAATACAACAAAATAGGCTCCTCAATTCTAGGAACAACTCCCAACTCAGAAACAAATTTCCTCATCCAAAAGGCTTCTTTTGCAGCCTCACTTGCAGCTATATATTCTGCTTCCGCTGTGGAGTCAGCCGTTGTAGACTGTTTGGAACTTTTCCAACTAATAATACCACCATTCAGAGTAAACATGTACCCTGATATGGATTTGCTATCATCACTTTCTGATTGAAAACTAGAGTCAGTATAACCCTCTATTTTCAACTTAGATCCACCACCAAAAATAAAAAAAATATCCTTAGTCCTTCGCAAGAACTTAAGGATGTTCTTCACTGCTTTCCAATGGTTTTTACCTGGATTGGACTAATATCTGCTCGTCACACTAACTGAATAAGCAACATCAGGCCTAGTACATATCATCGCGTACATGATAGATCCTATTGCTAAAGCATAAGGAATCTTACTCATACGCTCTATTTCCTCAGGTGTCTTAGGAGACATCTTTTAGGAAAGGGACACTCCATGGCTCATCGGTATGAGACCTTTTTTGGAGTTTTCCATGCTAAACCTTTTAAGCACTTTCTGGATGTATGTACCCTGGATAAGACCTATCATTCTTCTAGATCTATCTCTATAGATCTTCATACCGAGAATGTAGGATGCTTCTCCCAAGTCCTTCATAGTGAAGTTCTTTGATAGCCACACTTTGACTGATTGCAGCATCAGTATATCATTTCCTATAAGAAGTATGTCATCCATATACAATACAAGAAATGTTACCGCGCTCCCACTAACCTTCTTGTAGACACATGGTTCATCTATGTTTTTGATAAAACCAAACTCTTTGATTGTCTCATCAAAATGGATATTCCATCTACGAGAAGCTTGTTTTAAACCATATATGGTTCGTAGCAGCTTACACACTAGGTGTTCATTTCCCTTGGAAAGAAAACCCTCTGGTTGTGTCATATACACTTCCTCTTCAAGTTTCTCATTGAGGAAGGCCGTTTTCACGTCCATTTGCCAGATCTCATAGTCGTAGTAAGCAGCAATCGCAAGCAAAATCCGAATTGATTTTAATAGGGCTGCAGGCGAAAAAGTTTCATCAAAGTCAATCCCTTGCCTTTGTCTGAATCCTTTTGCCACGAGCCTGGCCTTATAGGTCTCCACCTGGCCATCTGCTCCAATCTTTCTTTTGTATACCCATTTGCACTCAATAGGCTTCACACCCTCAGGTGCTTCAACCAAAGTCCATACTTGGTTGGTATACATAGATTCCATTTCGGATTTCATGTCACTTTGCCATTTCTCTGAGTCAACACTACTCATAGCCTCATTATAGGTCATAGGGTCGTCATCATCAATGATTGACAACTCATTTCATTCTCAATGAAAAGGCCATAATACCTCTCAGGTCGGCGAGACACTCTCTCTGACCTACGAATGGGCTATTCCACAGAAGGTTGTTCAGTATGAACAGGTGTTTCCACTTGAACCGTAGTAGTTTGTGCTTCTTGAACTTCATCAAGTTCAATTTTGCTCCCACTGTTTCCTTCAAGGATAAACTGCTTTTCCAAGAAGGTAGCATGTCTGGAGACAAACACCCTATGATCGGTGTAAAAGTAATACCCTAAAGTCTCTTTAGGATATCCCACAAAACTACATTTTACTGATCGAGATTCCAGCTTATCAGGGTCAACTTTCTAGACATAAGTTGGACATCCCAAAAATTTAAACGTGTTTAAGACTTGGTTTCCTTTCTTTCCATATCTCATATGGAGTTTGAGGAACAGATTTGGAAGGCACCTTATTCAGTAAATATGCTGAGGTTTCCAATGCATAACCCCACAGGAATACTGGAAGATCCGCATAGCTCATCATGGACCGAACCATGTCTAACAAAGTTCGATTTCTCCTTTCAGATACCCCATTCAACTGTGGAGTATATGGAGGAGTCCACTGGGAGACTATACCATTTTCTTTGAGATAATCTAGAAACTCTCCATTCAAGTATTCACCACCTCGATCTGATCGAAGAGTTATAATACTATGTTTGGTTTGTTTCTCCACTTCATGCTTATATTCTTTGAACTTTTCAAAGGCTTCAGACTTGTGTTTCATCAAATACACATATCTGAATCTAGATCGATCATCTATGAAAGTAATGAAGTATGAAAATCCACCCATGGCTTGCGTAGACATTGGTCCACATACATCTATGTGTACCAATCCTAGCAAATCTGCAGCCCGCTTTCCATGTCCACTAAATGGAGATTTGGTCATTTTGCACAATAGACAAACCTCGCATATAGGATATGATTCAAAATCAAAGAGGTCAAATTACCCTTCCTTATGCAATGTCCGCAGTCTATTTTCACTAATATTACCAAGTCTGTAGTGCAACGAAAAGGTGAGATTTTCATCATCCCTTTTTCTTTTATTAGTATGTTCAATTTGTAGTAAATTATGCTTTATGTCACATACATACAGACCATTATTTAAAATACCACTTCCATAAAGAACGTTATCTCTAAGAATTGAACATTTATTATTCTGAATAACAAACGAAAATCCAGCCAAGTCTAACATGGGAATAGAAATAATATTCCTCACAATCGAGGGAACAAAATAACAATTATTTAAAACAATAGTCTTGCCCGTAGGCATATATGGTGCCCTCCAAACCCGGGTCAGAAGTTTGGGGTCCACAACACAAACACAATATATAAACCTGTATATAAGATACTATTTACAATGACCCTGCTTTACATAACCACGGATCGCAACAGGTTAACGTATGAAAACAAGCCACCACCTTAACTTTTATTACAACGTACCAAATTCCAACTAATTTAACTTACAACTGATAATAAAATTATTCTTAAAATCTTACTATCTCATTACTCCAATAAGCTCCTGCTAGCTCGATCCAACTCAAACTGGAATCCTAGCTTGTACATTGAACTGGGAAACCTCGCTATCAACTGTATCCTTCTTAACTATAAAATATATAAAAAGATTCGCAAGAGTGAGCTAACTAGCTCAGCAAGTCATAATAACGATAACTGAGGTTAAATAAAGATCAAACAAGATGATTCAGAGAAATCAAGTTTCTTTTTAACTAATCATTAGAATTCGATATTCATTTTAAAACCAAGGTTAGGCTGCTGATCATTCACGCACTAACCCCGAGCAAAGTACACATCACTGCTCTAACTACTGGATCCAAGGCCCACATTGGCCTAACTTGACCATAGATATGGTCTGACCACGAATCTGGTCCATACATATATATAAAAAAAACTATCCAATTCTAAAGCAGTTCAATATGATAAATGATATAATTCGATACAACAAGATCATAATCAATGATGAATAAACATTTGAATAAAATGTAAGGAAACTCATGGATATCACAAGGGTATATCAGGGTAGGTATAAGAAACGGTTTTCAGTCCGTAAAGGATCCTGTATTAGACAAATAATGATTTTTCAAGGTATAGTTCTTTGATGTTATAAAGAATGATTGGAGAATAAAAGTTTCTGTGTTTTCAAACAATTTTGTTCCCGTGCTTGGTGTTTGGTAGTTATACATTTGGGGAGTAGTATCATTTTTGGGTGGTTTGGTATTTGAAATTCAACAAAGGATGGTTTACAAAGAATAAGGCTTACGGCTCAAGATCAAGAAAGATCAGGGTTCAAGGGTAAATAGTTTAAAGCACTTGCAATATTAAAACAAGAGTTATTTTGAATAATAGCGACATGTTATAAAACAATTCGAAAATATTTGCAATATATCTTGAAGAAAAGTTCAGAAGTACTTGCCTTAAAGGGCTTTACAACTATTACTGATCAGTTCTGAGCCGAGTCTGTCGCTCAGGCTTTAACGTCCAACCACTAGATCCCATTAGATTCGACTTCGACACTCAGGTTTTTCTGTTGAAACTCTACTGAGGTCGTCGACTGACCACTAGGTTATCTCTAGTCCATTGTCCACTTTAGGTTTTTCGACTAGAACCTACATGGTCGAAATACTCTATGTTAGATACCCAGTTATGCTTGACATATCCTCGCTAATTACCTACCCATACGATAGCATATTTCGACTCGTAATCATTCATATTATAATAACACAAACCACAATTAGAGTTCACGTTCTCGAAATCGGTTCAGTGTTCATTCTCAGAAAATCCTTATACTTGTCATTTTACGAAATTTGGGTTACTAAGTTTTGGCCAGAACATTTACCATAACATACAATCAATTTCGTATATGTATTTACTTATACTCGCTCGACGTCCCGATAATCCTCGGATACGCTCCCATATTTCCGTAGTTCGATTTTCCGGAAATCGGACAGCGTTCCCTTTGTTTATCGGACTACCCGTCGAAACATCATCGACGTCAATAACAAAAATCACAATCCAATTTTCACAATTCCACCACCATTCCCATACGAAACTAATTACAGGATTCTTTTTATTTATTCTATAAAAATTAGGACTCAGAATAAATTCATCACCGTCAACCGTCGGCTCGCTGGGGCTCATCGCCGACTACGGTAAAATTTGCGGGTACCCGTTTATTTCGGGTTTCCGACGCGAATCCTACCGATTAAATAATTTTCCCCCATGCAATTATTTTTACATCACACAATTTACTCAAATAATCTCCTGCATAAATTAAATAAATAAATTAATAAATAAATAATAAGAAAATGCCAATCAGAACAGGACTAAGAAACCGCACCAACACCACACGCACACACGCGCGGGTGTGGCCGGAAAGGAAAGAACAGCGATCGGAAATACACATAAAACATCACGCAGCAACACCACAATCCCAAAACCAACTGATATATGTACACACGCCTATACATACATCTGTATATGTATCAACCGGAACCACCAGGAAACAAATGGTAATTACTGGGAAAAAAAACGGCAGAAACTGGGGAAACCGGAGAAGACATAGGGGGTGGGGATAGATATGCAAAAGAGAGAGAAGCACAGAGCGTGAGAGATAGATGAGAGAGACGAGAGTTGTGAGAATCAGAGAGATTTGATCGAGAAAAATCGAGAAAGAAGTCTCGAGAATTTGAAGGATAAATGAAAAAGAGGGATGCTGCTGCTCTGTACACGTTGCACTGAAAAAAATATATACGTGTCTCTTTAATTGAATAACCATGAGACACGTGTTTTACTTACTTGAATAACCCCATTTCCGTATCGTTTTAATTTGTTTCACGATATAAGGTGCACATAATTACTAACCGAAATGATTCCAAAACAATCTTAAAATATTATAAATATCCCGAAGTTAATTAAAACGTAAATTTTGAAATTTTAAAACAAGTTCTGAAACACAGTTTATACCCGCTTTTAACAAATAACGAATCAATGCGCGGGTGAAATTAATCTCAAAAATCCCCAGAATAATTTTAAAATTCCCGGAATATTTCTAACTTAAATAAATATGAGTTTCATAATTTTTGAAGAATTCTGGAATTAAATACAGATTTTAGAATTAAATGCAATCAGAAAATCATACAGGGTTAAATAATTGATAAAATATTGATTTCTAAATTTTATAAAATCCCAAAAATAATTATTGAAATTTTAAAATCATGAAACTAATTTTAGAGTCAATCCAAATATTTACAGGTTTAAAACTCTAATAAAATCACCTTTAAAAATAAAATAAAATAATATAACTCAATCTTTAACTACACATTCCAATCCTTTACACCAATAAATCACAGACAAATAGTATATATCAACATACTGCTACCAAAACCAAGACACATATTTTATTTAATTAATACTTCCACAATTACATATTTAAATAATTCAAAAATACACGAGTCGTTATATCATTTCCCCTTAAAAAAGATTTTGTCCTCAGAATTTGGTTTAACTAAATAAGTGAGGATATTTGTCAAGCATATCTGACTTTAGTTTCCAAGTAGACTCTTCTACTCGAGGATTTCAAATGTACTTACTATAGATATGCACTCATTTCGAATGACTTGCCTTTAACGATCAAGAATTTAGATCGATCACTTGATTTGAATCGGATACTTATCGCCCTAACCTTGACAGGTAAAACATATTATATGGACATACTGTTGTGACGGTAATATCAACTCATAAACAACTTTATCTATAGTTATCAATACCTCAAATGGTTCACTAAATTTAGGACTCAACTTGCCCTCTCTCTCCAGATCTATCCAACCTTTTTCAAGGTAAAACTTTTACTAACACTACTAGTCACATTTCTATACCCATACACTCTCTCGATACAAATCCGCCTTCGTGCTTTGATTATCCCAAACTGCTTTAATCAATATTACTACGCCCTTGGTGTGCTGAATTAACGTAGAATTTGACAACTTCCTTTCTCCCATTTTATCTCAATAAAGTGGTGACCTACACTTGCGTCCACCTAAGGCTTGGTAAAGTAGCATTCTAAAGCTGACATTGATGATAAATAATCATCCCTGTTTTCCTTAAAACTCAACCTCTCCACATATCTTGTTTTTCCTGAATCGCTTCATCACTTTGACTCTTCGCTTAAGGATGGTAAGCGGTGCGCATTTTAAACTTGGTTTCTAAACATTTAAACATCTCCTATTTGTTTTCATCAGTTAAGGCTGAAAAGTAATCTCATATATAAACTTCAGATTCCACTCTTTCCAATTCATTTATTAACTCCTCAGTGATATTAATTACATTCAATCCCTTCTTTCTGTACAAGGCATCTGTTACCATTCGGCTTTATTTAGGTAGTTGGTAATGGATTAATCAGAATCTTTTGTTAACCTCGGTCAAAATTTTATACTTGAGAGCTCAATGTATAGTTGCTCTCCTTCTAATCTTTGGGGAAAAATCTTTGGGCATTCCACACAAACTTTCTTATTCTTTGAATAGATGAGGATGTTATCAATAAGTACAATTTGCTTATCCAAGTACTCCTTATACACCATGTCCCTTAATTCCTTATAGAAAACTGATACACTTGTTATTTCACATAATATCACCAGAGCTTACAATGCTTATAACTCATTTTAATCGTAATCTCTGTTATGTCCTCAGGTCGGATCCTAAGTTAATTCCCAATACATAACACACTTCTTGAATTAGGTCTCATAAGTAATCAATTCTTTATAGGGTCTCACTTCTTCTTTTTCATTGTTTTGTTAAACTCCCGATAATCAGTACATACTCTTATAATTTCATTCCTTTTCTCCATGAACATCACTGGTACCCTTCACGATTCACTTCTTGTAAAACCACTCCCTGGGTCTACCTTATCCACTAGGCCTCCAATACTTCGCCTTAATTCTTTGACATATCCAACACTTCCTAATCCATCTTGAAATTTCCTTCTTATATTTGGTTATCACTATTTTTCTTTAAATTTCCGTATATCTTGGCATTTCTTCAATAAATTAAATACTTTATATTGTGAATTCCCTGTGGGATCTCATTTCTTAGTCCTTCTACTTGTAGCATCCAAGTGCTGGAAGAAAACCTGGGGGTATCATGTTCGTTCTCCTGGGCGCATAAATTTCATCTTACTAACTGCTAACATCGTGATCCATTATCTTTTCTTAACATCTCCTTATCTTTCCCTTAACAATTTTGACTGAAAGGTCATACTATCTATCCTTTCTCCTTTTGGATTATAAACTCTGACTTCCAATTCCAACTTTTGAAATTCCATAGATAATTCATCTGGTACAGTTTCTATGTTTACTTTCTTCTTTTTACTTATCATTTTCCACTACATTGATTTTCCTTGTAAATATATACTTCAAACTTTTATGGTCCGTATAGATTTTACACCTGTCTCCATACATATTATGTTTCCCAATCTTTCAAAACCAATCTTATTACTATTAGTCCCAATTATGAGTAGGATACTTCTTCTCATAAGGTTTCGGTTGTCTGGGTGCATATACAATAACTTTATTGTGTTGCATCAACATACTTCCTACTTCCTTATGGGAAGCATCACTATAAACTACCAAATCCCCTTGATACTTTCCAAAGTGATAATGCAGGTGTTGTAACCATTCTTTCATTTAACTTCGCAAAACTTTCTTCACCCTTCCCCATTTCCTATAAACTTCGTACTTTCCTGGTTAGCTTCGTCAAAGGTATTGCAACTTTCAAGAAATCTTGCACAAATTTTCAATAATAACTGGTCTATGGTAAAACTTCTTACTTTTGTTGGTGCTTTAGGTCTTTCTTTATTCATAGTAACTTTAATTTCTGATGGATCCCCTTTGATCTCCTCCTCACTGCCCATTTATGCTTCCTTCCATCAAAACTTTCACCTGGTAACATTTTCATACATCTTCTTTCTTCTTCGACTTCCTAGTTATCATTAAATATCTTGCATGGTCCTCCTTGGACTTTAAGTAACATAAATATAACTTACTCGGATCTTCCTTCACGATTTTGTTCATCAAGTTTAAATATTACTAGTATATTGGTTAATTCAAACGACAATACTAGAATTTTATACCCACAGTACTTAGTTCTGAAAATTATCTTTGATATGTCCATAGATTTAATCTTCAATTGGTGAAATACCAAGTCTTAAATCAATCTTATAAAAGTACTTTGCTTCTTTCATTTGATCAAACAAATCATTGGTTCGAGGTAACAGATACTTGCTCTTGATAGTAAACTTGTTGAGCTTTCGCTAGTCGACGTATAATCTCATATTTCCATCTTTTATTAATAATTAATACTGGTGCACCTTATAGGGTACACTAGGTCTAATCGCTCCTTCTAACATCTCTTGCATCTGTTTTGCTAATTTCCTCATTTTAACTGGTGCCATTTTGTGTAAGGCCTTGGTCACTGGCTTCGTTTCAGGTGCTAAGTCAATCGCGAGCTTCATTTCTCTATCTGGAGGAAATGTCGATAACTTATCTGGAAACATATCTTGAACCTCCTTAATTGCTATAAAATCTTCAATTTTGTTTGCTTCTAACTTTTATTTATCTCATAATCACCATAATGCTCACATCTTGATCACCGTAATCATCGTTAACAAATTCTTTACCCTCCTTCTTCCTTTATACCTCATCATATTCTAATTTGACATATTCAGGGCTATCTTTTCATCACGACGGTTTATCCGGGCATCATGCTTAAATAGTCAATCCATTCCTTAGAATAATGTCAAATCCTCTTATCTTCCATGATATCAATTCTTCATAACTTATTGCCAGAAATCTCAATACCACCATTGGTACTTACTTATTCAACAATTTTATGTTCTTGACTTGTTAGTCCTTTGATCCTAATCTTATCAATTCAACAGGATAATTCATCTTATCAACAAAACCTTGAGAGATAAACAATTAAGTTCCTCTCACATCTTTTAATACTCTATCGCATAAGGTATTCACCATAATCATCCACGTCATCACGTCCGTATTCTGAATAACATATTTCACATGTAAATTGCATAGTCTCGTTCTCGAAGGCGTATTCCTTATTGGAGCAGATTCCCTTGGCTCTTAGTGGATCCTTCACTGGGGCTAGTGATTGCAATCCTTGCCATATGCTCTGGTCTCCTTTCCGTGCATAAGAGGTAGCTGGAACTTTGTCTGCTTGGTCCATAATACGTTGATTTGTTTGAAAAACTTTTGCAAAGAACGATGGTATAACGAAATAACTAGAAGGATTCATAATTCAATAAACTTGAAGTTGAAAAGAAAGAAGGAATAGTGATTTGGATATGAATGAGACAACCACATTGGTACTTAAGATGGCCAGTCTTTTGTACCATATGGCATACATCACATAATTAGGTGGCGTCCCACCCGACTCTTCGTCATCCTGACAAAGCGTCTCACCATAACACCGTTTGTCCCAATCATAGAGTAAAACTTGAGGGGAACAATTTAAATTTAAAAGGAATGCAATATCCTCCTTTTTGATATCATCATAAGGAGTTTATTAAGAAAAGAAGTTCATATATTTTTAGGAATTAAAAAAAAATATACGTTGTAATATTGAAGACAAGAACGACACCATTGGTCACCATCCACATTTCACTTGTATTTATCTTTCGAGCTTGTTCGATCATATTCCCATTGTTCCATATAACAACTTTAGAAAGTACGTTGAAATGCCTTCGCAAATTAGGCAGTATGGTAAATTCTTACTTGTCACATTTTGCGTCTTTAACATCGCACCTACACGTATAATACTTTAACAATTTAATCATAAGAGCGTCCCTACCAGATAACCTTGAGTTTCCTATTTTTAATTTAGAACAACCCCGAATCATTCAACATAACAATCCTTTTGTTAATAATATTCTTCTTTTGGAAAGGTCTGGAAATCTTCCCAATCTTCTTCGGTCATGCCCAGGCTTCTGTTAAATTAATGAATTCTATAAACTCTGATAGTCCCAATAATTGGATAAGTAATTGCTCCGTACGCTGATTCTGTTGTTAATCTTATCAAACAATATTTGTACCTTTCTGTTAGGAATAATCAACTTCTTCATAATCGCGGGTTACTTTGTTCTTTGAATTAACAATACTAGGCCTGAAACAAGTATCCTTCCAGGTAATCCGGGTCTTTTAACAAACAAGAAACTCAAGTAGTAACTTGACAACCAATGTTTAAAACTTATTTTATTTAAAAAGGCTTTTAGAAATTTTTATAAGAAAAATCTTTTTCAAAAACTTGTTAAAAATTTTGAAAATCACAAATCTGGTTGTCCTTACTATATGAGTTGGTTGTTGTCCTTCCGACCTATAACAAGGTACCAAATTAAAGAAACGATCACATAAAAGTCCCTTCATTTTAATCTACCTTCTTTCCTTTATGAGGTCCATTTGCCTTCCTTAATCGATGATCCCTTCAATTGTCGTTGCATGTTATCGTATTTGTAGCTTCACATCAAAACTTTCATACTGGTAATATTCCCGTCATCAACTTTGCAATCGATGAGTGGAGCAGACTATCCAATAGTCAACAAGTCGGCTAATGTCACATCACCTTGTTACTATAAATATATCACATCGTTATAACATCATTATCTAAATTCAAGAAAGCTCCAGATCTATACTCTTCTCTAACTCTCTTTCAAAACTCATCTAGTCCATTCCTCAAGCTAGTCATGGGGGCCTAGTCACTAATGGCTTCATTTAATCTGGTAGCAGCTATCCTTCGAAACACATGAATCTTCTTTCTAAACTTCTTCTCATCTTTATTTATATCTCTAATACTCACTATTTACTGTAACTCCCGAATTCATCCTCGTAGTTATTGTTACTTCATAGGACAAGTTTTAAACTTGGGTATAGAACAGGGTGTAGGGTAAGTTGAAAAGACACACTCACAGCCAATTGTCCAGTAAAACAAGAATAAACAGATGGAGGTTCTTAAATAGATAGTCTCGTATCAAGAGGTGGTAGAATAGCGTAGAATAGCTTGAAGAGGGGAAACTGTCATAACGGAAGGTAATACCATTAATAATGATGGAAGAACAGGCTGCAATTCAAATCTGGGAGAAGATGACGACCCTCGAACGGAAAGCTCCAAATGATCAGATGATATAGGGAAATCAGGATTTGCCATTGCCGTTGTCTGGAAATCATGTCGCAAGCTAAGAATCCCGAATTGCAACACGAACCATGTCGGAGACCTACTATACAATCGCACTCATCCTCACGACGTCTTATCTTTCTATTTCCTATTCCTAATCCTAACCCTCTACCCAATCCCGACAATCTAGGCTTGTTTCAGTGACTTATAACCTGTAGCTCTAATACCAACCTGTGGCGCCTTTCAAACCCGGGTCAGAAGTTTGGGGTCCACAACACAAACACAATATATAAACCTGTATATAAGATACTATTTACAATGACCCTGCTTTACATAAACACGGATCGCAACAGGTTAAAGTACAAAAACAAGCCACCACCTTAACTTTTATTACAACGTACCAAATCCCAACTAATTTAACTTACAACTGATAATAAAATTATTCTTACAATCTTACTATCTCATTACTGTAATAAGCTCCTGCTAGCTCGATCCAATTCAAACTGAAATCTTAGCTCGTACATTGAACTAGGAAACCTCGCTATCAACCGTATCCTTCTTAACTGTAAAATATATAAAAAGATTCGCAAGAGTGAGCTAACTAGCTCAGCAAGTCATAATAACGATAACTGAGGTTAAATAAAGATCAAACGAGATGATTCAGAGAAATCAAGTTTTTTTGAACTAATCATTAGAATTGGATATTCATTTTAAATTTTAAAACCAAGGTTAGGCTGTTGATCAGTCACGTACTAACCCCGAGCAAAGCACACAACACTGCTCTAACTAATGGATCCAAGTCACACATTGGCCTAACTTGACCATTGATATGGTCTGACCACGAATCTGGTCCATACATATATAAAAAAAACTATCCAATTCTAAAGCAGTTCAATATGATAAACAATATAATTCGATACAACAAGATCATAATCAATGATGATTAAACACTTGAATAAAATGTAAGGAAACTCATGGATATCACAAGGGTATATCATGGTAGGTATAAGAAACGGTTTTCAGTCCGTAAAGGATCCTGTATTAGACAAATAATGATTTTTCAAGGTATAGTTCTTTGATGTTATAAAGAATGATTGGAGTATAAATTTTTTAGTGTTTTCAAACAATTTTGTTCCAGTGCTTGGTGTTTGGTAGTTATACATTTGGGGAGTAGTATCATTTTTGGGTGGTTTGGTATCTGAAAATCAACAAAGGATGGTTTACAAAGAATAAGGCTTACGGCTCAAGATCAAGAAAGATCAGGGTTCAAGGGTAAATAGTTTAAAGCACTTGCAATATTAAAACAAGAGTTATTTTGAATAATAGCGACATGTTATAAAACAATTCGAAAATATTTGCAATATATCTTGAAGAAAAGTTCAGAAGTACTTGCCTTACAGGGCTTTACAACTAGTACTGATCAGTTCTGAGCCGAGTCTGTCGCTCAGGCTTTAACGTCCAACCACTAGATCCCATTGGATTCGACTTCGACACTCAGGTTTTTCTGTTGAAACTCTACTGAGGTCGTCGACTGAACACTAGGTTATCTCTAGTCCATTATCCACTTTCGGTTTTCCGACTAGAACCTACAGGGTCGAAATACTCTATTTTAGGTACCCAGTTATGCTTGACATATCCTCGCTAATCACCTACCCATACGATAACATATTTCGACTCGTAATCATTCATATTGTAATAACACAAACCATAATTAGAGTTCACGTTCTCGAAATCGGTTCAGTGTTTGTTTTCAGAAAATCCTTATACTTGTCATTTTACGAAATTAGGGTTACTAAGTTTTGGACATAACATTTACCACAACATACAATCAATTTCGTATGTGTATTTACTTATACTCGCTCGACGTCCCGATAATCCTCGGATACGCTCCATTATTTCCGTAGTTTGATTTCCCGGAAATCGGACAGCGTTCCCTTTATTTATCGGACTACCCGTCGAAACATCATCGACGTCAATAATACAAATCACAATCCAATTTTCACAATTCCACAACCATTCCTATACGAAACTAATTACACGATTCTTTTTATTTATTCTATAAAAATTAGGACTCAGAATAAATTCATCACCGTTGGCTCGCTGGGGCTCATTGCCGACGGCGGTAAAATTTGCGGGTACCCGTTTATTTCGGGTTTCCGACGCGAATCCTACCGATTAAATAATTTTCCCCCATGCAATTATTTTTACATCACGCAATTTACTCAAATAATCTCCTATTAAATAAATAAATTAATAAATAAATAATAAGAAAATGCCAATCAGAATAGGACTAAGAAACCGCACCAACACCACACGCACACACGCGCGGGTGTGGCCGGAAAGGAAAGAACAGCGATCGGAAATACACATAAAACATCACGCAGCAACACTATAATCCCAAAACAAACTGATATATATACACACGCCTATACATACATCTGTATATGTATCAACCGGAACCACCAGGAAACAAATGGCAATTACTGAAAAAAAGAAACGACGGAGACTGGGGAAACCGGAGAAGGCAGGGGGGGTGGGGATAGATATGCAAAAGAGAGAGAAGCACAGAGTGTGAGAGATAGATGAGAGAGACGAGAGCTGTGAGAATTAGAGAGATTTGATTGAGAGAAATCGAGAAAAAGTCTCGAGAATTTGAGGGATTAATGAAAAAGAGGGATGTTGCTGCTGTGTACATGTTGCACTGAAAAAAATATATACGTGTCTCTTTAATTGAATAACCATGAGAAACGTGTTTTACTTACCTGAATAACCCCGCTTCCGTACCGTTTTAATTTGTTTCACGATATAAGGTGCAAATAAATACTAACCGAAATGATTCCAAAACAATCTTAAAATATTATAAATATCCCGAAGTTAATTAAAACGTAAATTTTGAAATTTTAAAACAAATTCTGAAACGCAATTTATACCCGCTTTTAACAAATAACGAATCAACGCGCGGGTGAACTTAATCTTAAAAATCCCCAGAATAATTTTAAAATTCCTTGAATATTCCCAACTTAAATAAATATGAGTTTCATAATTTTTAAAGAATTCTGGAATTAAATACAGATTTTATAATTAAATGCAATCAGAAAATCATACAGGGTTAAATAATTGATAAAATATTGATTTCTAAATTTTATAAAATCCCAAAAATAATTATTGAAATTTTAAAATCATGAAACTAATTTTAGAGTCAATCCAAATATTTACAGGTTTAAAACTCTAATAAAATCACCTTTAAAAATAAAACAGAATAATATAACTCAATCTTTAACTACACATTCCAATCCTTTACACCAATAAATCACAAACAAATAGTATATATCAACATACTGCTACCAAAACCAAGACACATATTTTATTTAATTAATACTTCCACAATTACATATTTAAATAATTCAAAAATACACGAGTCGTTATAGCATATGTAAATGAAATGATCCTACAGCTTCTGCAGCAACTCTTGCTCCATTTCCCATCCGTAGAATCACCTCCTCTTCCTCAAGAGTCCTACTTCTCCTTAGTCCCTGCAACGAATTGCAAATGTGAGAACCAGATGCGGTATCTAATACCTAAGTAGAAATTTGATTTAATGACATATTCACTTCAATCATGAACATACCTGAAACAGAAGCGGTAGTCTCACTACCCTTCTTCTTCTTCAATTCTGCAAGGTAAACCTTGCAGTTCCTTTTCCAGTGCCCCACCTTATTACAGTGGAAGCAAACAGCTTTGCTCTTGGGGTCTTTTGGTGGAACCGGATTTTTCTCACCTGCTTTCTTCTTCTTGGAAGGGTTCTTCTTCCTTTTCTTAGGATTGGAACCTTCACCAATTAGAAGAACAGAGCTCTTCTTATAGGGAAAATTCGATTCCGCAGTCTTCAACATGTTGTGGAGTTCAGCCAGGCTGACATCCAACTTATTAATGTGAAAGTTCACAACAAACTGCGAAAACGAACCCGGAAGTGATTGCAAGACCAAGTCTTGGCTCAGCTCCCCATCCATGGCAAAACCAAGTTGTCCAAGATGTTCAATCAAATTGATCATCTTAAGTATATGGTCATTCACAGATGATCCCTCAGACATCCTACAACCGAACAGCTCCTTCGATATCTCATATCGAGTTGTCCTCCCTGCCACATCATACAACTCTTGTAGATGTGCTAGAATAGTGTGAGCATTCATATGCTCATGCTGCTTCTGTAGTTCAATGTTCATGGAAGCTAGCATGATACATTGAGCAACATTTGCATCATCTATCCACTTACGATACACAAAATGTTCATCATTATGTACATCGTCAGCAGGTTTAGCAGGCTTAGGTGAGTCAAGCACATATTCCAGCTTCTCCACCCTGAGAATAATTCTCAAGTTTCGAAGCTAGTCATCAAAACTAGGACCAGTCAACTTGTGAGCATCTAGTATGCTCCGGAGTGATAGTGTAAAAGACATAACGTATATAGTAAATCTGTAAATGATGAACATATAACAACACTTAGCAAATATTCAATTTCATTTCAAAACACTATATGAATCGGGTCTTTATTCATAAGTGACTCCCACTAGTTAATCTAATTTATACAACCCCCTAAGTGAAAAATTAAGCATTCATAATGCTAGTGGGAATAGGGATCCTACATTCCATCACACAACCTCGGCTGTAGCACGAAACGTCATGTGATGTTCAATAGGCAGACAACTCTTGTCAATTACATCTTATGTTATTCCCTAATAAAACTTTAGCCTCTTGAATAATTGAGTCACGGCTGTAGCATGACAGACTCAATATTCTAAGTCAAGTATAACCCAACATTTTGTACAATTGAATCAGTCTCCAACGGCCCACGGCTGCAGCACATAACGACCTTTAGATTCTAATTCAATGTACACATCTCTATGTAATAGAAAAGTATTTCTTATTTCGAAATCAAAGCCCTCGGCTGTAGCACGAAACGATAATGATTTAAAAATAAGAAATACTTTCTATCATGTTAGAAGGCTATGACTGACACAAGCTCATTGTGTCATTGGCCAATTACTACTTGATATTATTTAATTTTAGAGGGATTATATTATGTTACAATCATAATCATATTATAAAAAGATTATTCCTTTTAAATTAAATATTTCAAATCAATAATCGATAATCAGATGATTCCCAGATCGGGGGGAGCATTGTCAAGAGGCGTCACTTAATACCCCTTTCTTATAGATCGAAATCTGCTTTTGACAGAATCATCCTTTCTCTCAAAATTGAAAATTCATATTTAATTACGTGTTTCATAAACATAAGAATCTCATGATTGTATTCATAATATTATTGTTAAGGCAAGAAACGATTCCTATTCTAGATTTTCTAGAGCACGCCTTATATTGAGTTCACCTAAATCTATCATCGCATGATAAACATAGGCATATATCTCATATATAAAAATAAATAAACAAGTAAGCATGCAAGTAATATCATGTCACACATTGATATAATGATGCATGGATTCGGTCAGAAATGCACCGGAATGTGCAGATCACTTCTACAGACTACACATGAGTTGATTTATGTACTCAGTTCAGGCAACAAATCGACCGTTTGGCTGGAAAACTCGATCGAACCTCGCCGCCGCCGTCGAGTTCTTCAACTCTGGCGAGGCTCCATCTCGATTCCAGTAATCAATTTAACTACATATTTCGAATCCTCATAAGAAACAAACATGATGGCAACGTCAGTTTTTACCCAGATGTAGCCAAATGAAAATGCCCAAAAGTTGATCAAGAACATTCAAAGTTTTAAAACCCTAATTTCGAATTATCAATAATCAAACCTCATCTACACATATTACTCGGATCCAAATTTGAAGTATCATATATGAAAACGAATGGCACATCATACTCTACATCATGGAATCATCAAATCACATAAATCATATCAAAATCAAAAAGTCATAATTTATTCATAATTAAATTCAAATTTAATAAAATAAATAGAAGGTTACTTGATATTTCTGCAGTGGTATGGATTGTAGAACTTGAATCTACTCGTCCATAGTTTTGATTTGACTACTTGCATGCCCAACTCTGAGTTGAATAACGCCTTCGAATCTTCGTTTGATTATGAAGAACGCGACGAATTTTATGGTTTTTCTCTGGAAATTATATAATTTTACTGATTACAAATGATTATCTGAACAAAATACAATATTGTCTTGGCTATTTATATTTATGGAATATTGGTACCCCGTTGGATCATATCGGATATAAAAATATTATGTTTATTTGATCAAACAGATCCAAATCAGTACCAGTTTTAGGATAATTATCCAAATTTATACATTTTGTAAATACAGACTTGGTCTCAGTGCTTTGGTTACACGTATTACGAGAAGATAATATAATAGTTTAATCAAAAGATCTCGTTTCTCGAAAATACGGGTTTTATCGATTTACCGAAACAAATATTGTATCGAAAATTTTGCGTCGGGACCCGCACAGGAAAAACCGTACTCCGGATCGAAAAGGTCAAAACATGAAAAATGCTCGGAATATTGCAATTAGGTTCAGAAGGAGTTTTTCCGAGACTTCTGGGTTATAAACGTAAAAACGGTTGAAGTCGGTTGGTTCCCGATTATACAAAATAGTTTATAAATACTCGGAAAAATAATTTATAAAATCCATAAATTATTTATAAAATCATATAACAATATAAAAATTAATAAAAAAAATTACAATTATCTATACTTTATTTTGGACATATAAAAATTAAAATACTCAAATTTTACCACATTTAAACATTCAAACACAATTACCAATCAACAGATAATTCATCAAAATTCACATAATAATCACAGAATATTTATTTATTGATAAAAATAATTACACGTCATATCCCGGATATTACAGAGTTGGGGTTGGGCCTGCTCACTACAAGGTCCACCCTACAAATATCTATCGAAAGTTCTTGTATGCGTCTAACATGACTTTCATCATCGCTGTTTTCTTGTAGTAATACGCATCATCAAATTTTTCTTTGATGTGTTCTTCAATGACCTTTATGTCATCTTTATTGTGAATAATATTAAAGCTGTTGTAATTTGTCGACAAAATTTTTTTACAAATCGGTCTATCACATTTTTCAATAAACCTTTTCACACTTTCTAAACCCTCAAGATAATTTTTGACATTTATATAACCAAAATCTTCTCTACTTCATACATCTAAGAAGCTACCTTATTTTGGTTGAGTAAATTCATCAAGCACATTATTCACATGACCAGGTTTATACTTTTGAATTATATCATCTCGCTTATTTACACTCAATATACATCTTATAACTATAATTCGTGGGTAAAAATATTTCCATCATCAACTGTCTCGTTCATCATTATGTTTTCTGTCTCATTCTTCACTTTATTTTGATCGTTTCTTTTTTATGTCTCTTGCTCTACATAACCAGTTTATCCTACCAATCACAGTTGTACTCTTTAACCTGTTAGGTACCATTTTCACATGTTTACTCTTCGGATCACCCATAACATCAAAGTATATTATCAATATGTCAATTTAGAAATTCATTAGCTCCGAGATACCCATAAAATAATGATATATCAAACTTCAGAAATTCATTGTTATTGATCTGATTACCTATATAATCAACACAATTTTTCCCACCTCAATAGATTCGATTACGATCTTCTCTTTCACTTCAACACTAATAACATTAATTGTTATTATTATTCATGTTGTCTATCAATGTAGTCATCAAGCCTGTCAAAACCTTGAGAGTCGCAGTAAAATCATCTCATCCTCTATAAGTTCTTTTTCGATAAATTATTTACTCCAAATGAATAAGGTAACAAAAAACGAGAAATCATGTTTTATTTTCAATTGACATAACACCAACATTAGGAATTCGAATTTCCTTAAAGGTCTCATTCTTAAAACGTTTGAATCCAGAAATAATCATCGAGTTCATAAGAAATAATTTTTGAATCCACAAAAAAAACCTCTAGTATTTTAATTTCAATAAAAGATCATAATATGTTGCATCATTTTATTATTTACATAATAATAATAATAAATCTTAAAAATAAAATAAAACCAAATTCTAATTTAAATTATATATTATGTAAAATTTAGTGTGCTCATGGAAGTTTGAGCATGAACATATGACCAAAACCTACTATTGCAGCTCTTTATCTCGACATTGACCATGAAATCAAGAAGCATGATTATACCATCATACAAACCTTAGCATCGTGATCATGCATACTTGCACATGATCATATAAAACTATAATGAAACTCAATTTTGGCTTACCACTTAACCAATGTATTTTTTATGTTACCTTGTTTTGATTCATTGTGGACTCGATATACGATAAAAACTCTCTTATGTCATTATTATATGCACAAAAGGGTAGGAACAACACATGTTTCAAGGATTTCAAAAAATTTAGGTTCAAGATTTACTAGTATGGGATACGATAACTCGTATGAGAAAATATCAAAGAATAATGATTTTTATAAACTCAGAACAAAAAAGCAATATCTTCCATAATGTTTCTTGATTATAATATTAATGTTATTAAGATAAAGTTTGTTAAAATAAAGTAGTCACCTTTTTAATATGATTTGTACATTAATATATCAACAAATGAATGAATAGACTTGATAATATCATACAAAAAAAGATAATTCATCACACAACATCTGAGCCTTTGAGAAAAAAATGGATTAGGTGATATATACTATGATCCCTAAATGAAAGATGTTTATGTGATTGTCAAAAAATAACATGAAATATTCCCAATTTTGATAATTGGTTCAATAATTCATAATAACGTGTATATATATATGGGTGCCCTTCCACAGCCACAGGTGGTTCTAATAACCACCTGCTGCATTGTTACATTGCGGAAGTATAGCAGCATTACTTCAATGCGGGTTACGCATTGTTACATTGCGGGAGCTCACCAGCTTTGACTCAATGCGGCTTGCGCAATGCTTCATTGCTGGAAACAATTTAGTTTTATTTTTAAATAATTTTAAAATAATAAATAATAAATATATAAATAATTTTAATTGATGTTTAAATTGCTAATTTATTTATTGTTTGGTTTTTATATTTTTATTTTGTATTTATATATTTCAGTTAATAAATTCTTTATTTTAACAAACTATTACTTAAAATTTGGGAAATTACAGAACAGCCCCCGCTGCCGCAATGAACCATTGCGGCTGCCGCAATGAGCCATTGCTTCAGACGAGACCCGGTTTTAACCCGTTTCTTCCTGAAATCCCTAATTTCATAATATTAAAAACCTAATTCCAAAAGCAGCGGGCGATTTCAGGTGAATTCGAGCGATTTCAACATCTACTCCGGCGATTCAGCTACTTAGGTATGATTCTCATCATCTACACACACGTATACATACACGTATACATACACATAGTTATATACTGCCGCAATGACCCATTGCTGCCTCCTATGGTGAGATTGTTATAACAATTGCGTGATTCAGACTGTTTGGAGTTATATTTATGTGTTTTTCTAGTGATATGTTATAATTCAATTTACTCGAAGAAGTTTTGAGATTAGGATATGTTATAATTCAATTGCGTGATTAAGAATGCCAAGTATAAAAGATGCAGAATACAAAATTGTAACCTAGCTGATATAATTCGAATTATTTGGATTGCGTTGTTGTGAATTTGGTTAGTAGTAATTTGACTCGTTTGTGCGCTTTAATGGTTCGAAATGTACTGGTAATTGTTTGGCGTAGTAAGTTGAGATATGTTATTGTGATTAGACAGTGGATGGAATGCTTGTTGATTGATTGATTGGTTGTGGCTAGCTTATAAACGAATGAGTCATGCCAATTTTTCGGTAGGACTTAAAATAGAAAATAACGGTTCTATAAATGTTTCGTGTTTAAGTTGGGATTATATAGTATATTTTATTATGCACTTTGTAGTTACTATGGAGAATGAGTGCGGGCCTATTGTTGGATCACTCCTGACGATGCAGGATGATCATATTAGTACTGCCATATGGGCGGGAGGTGTGCGGGATAAGCTGGATGTACGGCAGTACACAGCTAATCATCAGCAGTGGATACTTTCGGATCCCCAGCGTGAGTTGCTGAGCCAATGGGGTTTCTTGGATTTCATGAACAATCGTTCAGTTCCTCAAAACGATATTCATTTGATAACGGCCTTAGTGGAAAGGTACTAATTTGTAATCAATTTTCTCATTTATTTGAATCGTCACTGGCAATGTTTGTGATGTTTGTGTATGAATGCAATTACAGGTGGAGGCCAAAGACTAACACCTTTCACTTTCCATTTGGTGAGTTGACCATCACCCTCGAGGATGTATACATGATTATGGGCCTCCCTGTTAAGGGTCATCCAGTTACTCATAGGGAGCTTGACGCTCCGAAGGAGTATTGGATGAGGGAATGGTAGGATGCAAGATTGGATGAGGTGGGGCGTAAAGATATGTATAGGGACGACCCTTAACAGGTTGTTATTACCTTAATACTCCACTGATTCTTAAAGGTTGTTATTACCTTAATACTTTCCAATTCATACTGTCAAAACTCATACTATCCCTATTAAGGGTGAAATGTCAACCTTTATGCATTCCCCTAGGATTCGTTTTAAGTTACCGATGTTCTATCCTTGACTCCACCTTTAAAAAGGTACATGCATCCTTCCATGGATAAATCAAGTTATATATCCCTGATAAGGGTGTCTTATTCAATCATTCCCACCTCGATAGTATATGCCTAATTTCACAATAACATCTGTTTTCAAAATGAGGTCAATCAATATGGCCTCCAAAAGATAACAACGGTTATCCGCTTTTCTTGCCTAATTTGGTAACGATAACAAGGATGTTCTGGAAGATATTGGTCGTGTTCAACGTGAACCTCTTCTTAATAATTCCTTATTTACTTTTGTTGTTTATCTCAACAGTCACCTCAATGTTGGGATATCTTTCATACCTGGCGTCTCCCTTTCTGGGTATCGAGCCACCGATCTTACACTTCACATTCTTGAAGGTCACTTCCTTCATCCAATTTTCCTAATTTCTTACTTCCTTGTCTCCTCAGTCTATCCGCGTCTCATTATTTATCCTTCGAATTATCTCACGGTTTCCTCGAATCCTCCCAACTTACAGGGGATAAAATATATGTATCTCTTATGCCTTCAACCATCAATTTTAACTCATGGTGAATCACCCTCATCCTAACGATTACATACTTTTCTATTTCTATTGCTACGAGTCTTTAGGGTTTCCTCATACCCAACTCCTTTATCATTCCTCAAACTCTATTGCCTTTATATTCCTTTCCACTTCAGTTTCTTTTTATTTTCCTTTCTCTTATCATTATTTCATGAACCAACACAACATAAGCATTGATTTCAAACATCCCGTCATTCTGGATTCGTGTCCTCAGAACGAATCTTGATAACTTTTACAGCTTAGATTCATAATTCATCATACTCGTCTGCCTTTGTTCTGGCTCTAAAGCTTTTACACTATCTCCATAACCTTGGGAAGTACTTTCCTGAAAACAACTGATTGAACTTAAATCAATTTATTATAATCTCTTGCTCCGTGCCTTCCTTGGCCTTTCACCAGTGGGTGGCCTCTCTCTTAGGAGGGTAAGTGACAAAACAGTCTTTTGTGATTCGTCAATCATTTAGAATCTCAAATGATTCCTATATTTCCTTTAGCCAGGCTCTTGCCCCGACTGGGTCAACCTGTTCATTGGAACTCTGAGAGCTTAGCGATTTAAAGGTCATGAAAGAATTTCCTACTGCATTATTTCCTCAAGGTGGTGGTTGGGAATAAAGTATAAGTTCTGTTTAGACAGGTCCATGAATTTCCGTATAGGAGTACCGTCTCGGGTCTCCTGATCTCGCTCGACTTCTGTTTTCTCAGTCTAAATATTTCTTCCTACTCCCCATAATTTGGGGTCATCTTTTAATTTAAACTCCTCATTTTCCACTTTAGTATATTCTGGGTTCCTTATATCTTAATTGCGACCTCCCTGATTATCCCATTCAAGGTTTGCCCCTAATCTTATTCCTTGTGGGGGCATATTAGTTGGAAAAATTTTGAGAATCTCTGGATATTTGTCTTACTTACTTTGCTTAAGTCTTTCCCTCGTTCAGTCCTTGCACGATTGCAAATTATGAATTCTCAAGTTCGATAAACTTCATGACACTCTCTTAAGTGTTAATAGAGAAATTAACAATGTGATCTTATCACAAACAAACTGATCTGAACTGAAATTAATGAATATATACATAACCATTTGTTCGAGGGTACAACAACTGAACACATTAAAGAGAATTACATTATTTGATCTGATCGCTTCTATCCCAAAAGTACTACCATAGATAATCATCTAGTCATTAAAACTAATCATCCATAACTTAGGCTAATCCTCCAAAAGCGGTGCTGCATGAAATTCTTGTCAGATTGCTCAGACTCTGCACACTATCATGGATCAAGAAATGCGGGCACGCACAACATCCCTAACCTGCTCCATTAAAGCGGTGATGAGGTCTAAGATAGTTGCAAGTAGAGCTGGATCAATCTGACCCTCAAGATGGCCTCTAACTGTAACACGGCTGGTAGCCTTAATCCTTTCCATGCTATACGCTAATCCTGCAGGAAGTACTCCGCCCTCAATCCTTGGTGCAGTAAGTCGGTCCAACAGATCACTTCTAACATTACGGGCCTCAGACAGGCCACCCAAAGTCATGTAATAATTGGCGATAAGAGAAGCCTGAGTGGTTGCATCTAGCAGTCCATGGGGTGCAGGTGGTGCAGGCCCAGGGGATCCAAATGGATAACCAAGCACGGTATCAGGTGACAATGGTGCAGGAGATAAAGGTGGCATTTCCTCAGTAGGTGATGGGCTCTGTACAGGAGAGGGAACATGAATTGGTGGAACCTCATGGATGTCTTCAGGAACCTCGGGAAGAGGGTCTGATACTGGTATAATTGGTGCCGTGGAAGGCCCCACTCCTTCTGCCCTTATTAACCTTTGTGCCTTGGTAACTCTTCATCCTCTAGTGCCACCCTCGCGGCCATTCTTGCTCTGGTAGTCGCCCTGACTACGGTCATCAATTCCTCAGCGGTCCTCTCTTCATTCTCGTCAGGATCCTCCACGAGATCCTCCTCGGCAATAATCCCTTCTGGGATAACATCGTCAACCGCAACATTCTCAATATGAATCTCATCCGGTCCCTCGTTAGGGTACTCTATCAGATTCACAATTTGATCTCCAACATGTAATAAAACATCCTCATGCTGATGCTCCTGAACCTCAGGGTTCGGTGGCTGCCCTATACGAGAACGAACTATGTTACTATCACGGTATTTATAAGGGTTCCCATAAGGGTTTTAACTGTCAGTACTACGTTAGGTAGTCCGACTATGAACTTGGCAAGAGTTCTTATTATCTTAGTGAACTTATTATCTTAACGTCAAATCATCTCTGAGGTTTATAACGCTTCGCTCTGATACCATTTCTGTAACACCCCCAAATCCGGGGTCGGGGATCCGGGTTGTCACGAGTTCCATTTCCCTTAATAACACCCAATCTTAATAAATAAACAACTACTCTGTACTGTGACCCCACAATAAACACACACACCACAAGTTATAGTCTCAGAGATGAATATCCAAAAACAATCACAAGTCGTTTTATTCCACAATTATATGCCAATACACCTTAAAAGGGTTTCTGAATAAATTTACATTTCTTTGCAATTATTACAATTGATAAAGATACATAAGTCTGGTACATCAAAAGTTGAAAGCCTAGCCTATTGGTAGTTCCTACCTCAGCTACAGCGACATCCATGCCTATAGGAAACTGCGGAACGTTTCCTAATCGCTTGCGAATCGGGAGCTCGGTCCTGTTCATCTTTTCTATATGTTGTTGTGTGATGAAAGAAGAAAGCAAGGGTGAGCAGCAAGCCCACCAAAATAATATGTATAATGATTAACAATATATGAGCCTTCTCATAGTACTCATGAAAGTCTTGGTCAAAAGAAATGAACCAAGTTTGATATCTTAATGCGATGAAGTCGCAAAATATTCAGTATATGTACATATATACTTTTCACAATCTTTGAAATCCTCTGACGTGTATAATATACACAGAGTTCCAGTTTATAACTGTATAAAATTATCGTTGCAAGGTGATCTCATATATCTAACCTTGTCTCAACGTTTTTCTGAAAATCTTTGACATGCACAAGATAATCATTTACTAGATATAAGTTTAAAAGATAAAGTTACAAGATACTCCAATATACTTATATCCGAATACTACTTGAACTACCACCGTTCAAGTTATAATCAGTTTCAAAAATTCATCACCCAGATGAGACTACAAGATAAGACTTGAATAGATTCAATCCTTGAAATATCATTATAAATAATGAAGTTACGAGATGCTTCATTAAGTCCCGATATATAATATATTCATATATATCTCCCATACATTTCCTGAAAACCTCTATCACGTAAAGTATGAACAGAGTTGCAATATTCCATAAATTTGGAAAGGAAAAGAATTCTGGCATAAACCCGATATCTTGCTGATCAGGCAAAGATACCAATAAGTAACCTTTTCTACTAGTAGATGGATGAATCCCCCACCAGTCATCACCCTGGCCACATAAGGACCTTGTGCTGGACCGCCACCCGGCCTCTTACACGTTGATGGACTGCCACCCAGCCACTTACACTTTGATAGACCGTACCCCGGCCTGTCGCTTATGCCGACTCAATTAGATGGGCTTACTTCCCGAACGTTGGGTAAGTAATCAATTCATTTGTTTTCTCAAAACAGCAACCACATTGCGAATGTAAAATACACCACAGAGCTGGATCCCCCAGGTTTTGAGCGAGTATTTAAATCCCCTTTGAAAGGAAGATCTTAAATATAAAAATGAGTTTTGGGGTCCACTCTAACTTTAAGAATCATTCTGAAGACTCGAAAACATTTTTAAGAATGTTTGGAGTACTGCTGATTTATTAAAATAAATCAGTCCCAATATATTCGAAATATCTGAATATTATTATTTAAATAATATTCTCATAAAGATAATTCTTATTAAAAATATTCGAAGTAGAAGTTTTAAAACTCATACTTGAAATGAATATTAAATAACAAAAGATATACTTATACGAAAGTACTATCTTTATTTGAATAATCGAAAATAAGTTTGATTATCGAAACGTTATTCTTTGATAAAATAAAGAATATTATTAAATAATAAGCGGAGTCGTAATACCTCGAATGAATATTATAAATAATATTCATTAAATAAAATAAGTGGAGTCATACATCCTCAAATGAATATTCAAATAATATTCATTAAATAATATAAACTGAGTCATAAGCCCTCGAATGAATATTCAAATAATATTCATTAAATAATATAAAGTTATCGAATAAACCTTATTCGATTAATAGTTTTTAAAACTATTCATATATATATATTATACTCGGGAGCCTCGCCTCCCGGTTTTAGAAAAAGTTCACATTTTGATCCCCTATACTAAGGGTAAACTCAAATACCGCTTATCTCTAGCATATGTATTATGCAACTATAAGCATTTGAACCAACAGATATATAAATCAAGAATATGAAACAGGCATGCATATATACCATATCACATGCTACAATATATCGCACGAATTTGCTAATAACAAATATGCATTTATCGCAAGATCATGCATATACACATATACATCACAACAACAGTTATAACGGGTAGAAAACTTGCCTGAGCGACTGGGGGTTACAAATGGCTCGGGACGAGTCTGGTAACCTATAAACAACATGTGAGTTGGAATTAAACCAAAGTCACTTGTAAATCTATACTTTAACCCAATTTAGACTCTAACGCTCACTTTGCGCTTACTGATTCTCTTAAGTCACTCGAGTACCCTCGGCTCCACCATTTTTAATAATTTAACCATTACGAGTTTTAAGACGATTCTTTCGCGAGTGTCTTACCAACTTCCTAACACACTCTACATAAATGTTTCATACTCCAATTAGCCCTTTTTGGTCTTTAACATATGTTTCAAAGTAAGGCGAGGGGTAAGGGTTCGTTCGCGAAACGTCGTTACTTCAAAACGGCCGTTTCTCCTAAACCGTACATCGGAATCAAACGAACCACATATCAAAATGAAGCTCGTAACATGAAATATCTAAACATGGCAATGGTCAAAACTTAGCAGGGAGTTCTCGGGTCCTAATGTTATGAACAAAAGCAGTCTAAAGTAAATCGGACATTACGACGGCTATGTTTACGTGATTTTCCAAATTTAAACCAGTCCAAATCAATCACCAATCAATCCCAATTCATTCATACAACCAACATCCATCCAAAAAACACTATAACAGTCCCAACACCTCAAGTTCTTCGAATTTATGTTATTCTCATCATGAACTTAAACTATACTTAATTCCTTTAACAAATCAACAAGATTCAACATTCATACCACTACCACTCCAACCCAAACTCTAAACAAACAAGCTTCATGCTTCACATATACTATATTACTAATAACCATTCCTAAATACTCAAAACTAAAGCTAGGGTTTGGAGTTTATACCTTCTTGAAGCTTCTTAACACAATCACAAGAGCTTTGAATGCCTAAAGAACCTTGATCCTTGCTTGTATAACCTTAAACTTTCATGAAAATTCAAGAAACTAAAGTTATTTCTTTGAAAGTTACTATTCACCATCTTCTTCCTTGAATTATTGGAAGAGATTGTGAAGGAATTTGAAGCTTAAACTCATGGAATAGCTATATCTATGCATAAGGAGTACTAGATAATTATCTTACCAATTAAGGAAGCTTGGAACTTGAATTTTGAAATTCTTCTTCTTGAAAATGGGGAAAAGCCGAGAGCAAGCTTGGAAGAAAGAGATGATTTTGTGTTTTTGCTTTGATTTGTTTTTGGTTGTTTGTTTTTGTTTAGATTTTGGTTAATTACCTTAATAACCTTGAACTTTGTGTGGTTATCATTCATCCACACCTCCTTCCCTCCTATGTCATGCTTATGTCATGCTTATGATGTCATCATCCCTTACTTGCCCTCTTCTTATTGGTTGGATGACCTCATCATCCCTAACCTCCTTGATTAACTTCCTAATTGTTTGCCTAATGACCGCTGATCTGTTATACGGTTCGCTTAACTTTCGTTCTCGTTTCTCGTTTGAGGGATCATACCCGGGATCTTATTACCTGGGTTTCCTTAACCTTTCTCAATATATTATAATCCTTTTATGATCCTCTCTTATAATCCTATATTTTAAATCCTTTTTATCCTGTTACCTTATACTCAATTCTTTCCGTATCTAGTGGATTTCCGGGAGAAATCAAAGTGTTCGGATTTGGATTCTGACGATCTTTACATACACTTATATACCACATAGAGTACTAATAATATCTCAGAAGATCAATAAAAGAACCCCTACATAGTGTGACATGAAAAGTTTTCTCATTCAGCATAATCTGCAAAATCACTATTCATAAGGGTTTCAAAAATTTCCAAAAATTAGGGTTATTACAGAATACTTGGAAGAAAAGATATCTGATTGATATATTTTAGGAAGCAGAATTATATTTCATATCAATTAGCGATTATCTTGTAACTGTGTAGTATATAAACACAGACATAGGGTTTACAGTATAAGTGTTATCATTATTCGAGAAGATTATTCATTGTAACCCTAGCAGCTCTCATGATATTGTTCATCACTGAGAGGTAACAGTTCCATACTGTAACAGAGTTTATTGTTTCAATAAAGTTTGTTTTCTGTTACTTAAGTTCTTAAAGTTCGATTTGAGTGTACTATACACTTTATTCACCCCCTCTACAGTGTGTGTGTGACCTAAAAAGTGGTATCAGAGCCTATCTGTTAACACACATACAGTTAAAGATCCAAACACAATCATGTCGGACACAGAAACTCCAACTAAGCCTACCAAAACTGAGGAACCACCAAATACACAAATTCAGAGTCGGTATGAGACCATCAGAGTTCCCATACTGAGACCATCTGAATATCCCATATGGAAGGTAAGGATGACCATGTTCCTGGAAGCAACAGATCCAGAATACCTTGATAGAATCAAGGAAGGCCCTCACAAACCAACCAAGCTCGCTGTTGCAGTTGCAGGTGAAGCAGCAAAGACCGTACCAAAGGAGAAGAGTGATTATACTGCTGAAGATATAACATCAATTGTTAAGGATGCCAAGGTACGACACTTACTGCATAGTGCCATTGATAATGTAATATCAAACAGGGTAATCAACTGCAAGACTGCTAAGGAGATATGGGATACTCTGGAAATAAGGTGTCAGGGAACGGAGATAATTAAGAAGAACAGGAAGACAATACTCACTCAAGAGTATGAACACTTTGACTCAAAGACTAATGAGTCATTGAATGATTTATATGATAGATTTGTCAAACTTTTGAATGATTTGTCATTGATTAATAAAGAGTATGATCTTGAAGATTCAAACCTTAAGTTCCTGTTAGCTCTTCCTGAATGCTGGGATTTGAAGGCAACGATAATAAGAGACAACTATAATCTTGATGAAACAACTCTTGACGAAATCTATGGTATGCTCAAGACTCATGAGCTTGAGATGGAACAAAGAAGCAAGAGGAAAGGAGGAAAGTCAAGGACAGTTGCTCTTAAGGCTGAAGAAGAATCCCCCAAAGCAGCTTCCTCAAAGAAAGACAAGGGTAAAGCTCTTTTCATAAAGTCTGATACTGAGTCATCAAGTTCTGAGAGTGATGATGACTCAGATTCTGAAAGCTTGCCTGAGACTGATGCTGATGAGGAGATGATGAAGCTGTGTGCTCTTATGGTGAAAGGAATCACAAAGATTGCATACAGGAAGTTCAGGAAGGGAAAGAAGTTTTCCAGGAAAGGCATAAGTTCTGATAAGAAGAATTTTAGAAGATCTGAAGGCAGAGGAGGAAAGTCTGACAGAGGAGATTACACCAATGTTAAATGCTAAACTGTGGTGAGAAAGGCCACATATCTCCTGATTGCAAGAAGGTAAAGGGTGACAAAGGCAAGGCTCTTGTCACAAAGCAGAAAAGCTGGACAGACACCTCAGACTCTGAAAGTGAGGAGAACTATACATTGATGGAAAATGCTGATAAATCAAGTGCTGAGAGCAGTTCTGAAGCTGCTGAAACAAAGGTACCTCAGACTACTTATGCTTTTCATACTGATGATATTAATGAGTTGAGAAGATATCTTAAAACCATGTTTGTTAGTTATAGAGATCAAACTTTAACATGTGAGAGATTAACTTCTGAAAATCTTGCATTTAAGAAAAGAAATGATTTCTTAGAAAAAGAGTTAGTCATGTTCCATCAAACTCAGAAGGATAGAGATGATGCCTTTTATGTTAGGGATGAAGTTCTAAAAATGAATGAATCTCTAAAAACTGAGTTAGAAAAGGAAAGAGAGATTATCAGGACTTGGACTAACTCTGGCAAAACAACTCAAAATTTGCTAAGTAGTGGAAACTGGAAAGAGGGCTTAGGTTATGGAGAAGATAAGAATGATAAAGGAACTGAAGAAATTAAGCCTGTTCATAAACAAAAGCCAAAGTTAAAACCTGTTAAGTTTGTAACTGTAAAGTCTGAAAATAAGAAATCAGAAGTTACAAAGGAATTAACTTCTGACAAACTAAAACAGGAAAAGACAGCTGAAGTGAACATAGGCTTAATGACAAAGAAGCAGCTTAAGCATAAGCTGAAAGATGTTAAGAATGCAAACAAGGTAAAATCACCTAGAAAAAATAGGAATGGAAAGGAAGGTGTGAATAAAAGCAATAATTATAAACCTGTTCCTGATGCTTCTAGGAAAACATGTCATAACTGTGGAAGTTCTAACCATCTGGCTTCTTTTTGCAGGAAGAATAAGAATATTAACTCCTTACCTTCAAAATCAGGAGTTAAGAGTCAGTCTGTTAGATACAAACCACAAAATCCTTGTTTTCATTGTGGTAGTTTATGGTATTCCATTTATACTTGTAAGGAATATCATAGTTTGTACTATGATTATTATCAAATAAAACCTTCTTTGAAGAAAGTTTCCATTATTCCTTCTAGTGTAAATTCTGATTCAAAGTCTGATAGTGTAAGTTCTGATAAGAAAAATGTTAACATAAACTCTGATGCTAAATCCGCTGCAAATGTTAACAAACTTAATAAGGCCAAAGGATCCAAGAAAGTCTGGGTCCTTAAAACTAATAATTAGTGGTCTTTGTGATTGCAGGGCAACAGGAAAAATATTCTAGTTCTGGACAGTGGATGTTCAGGACATATGACTGGAAATAAGGCCCTGCTATCAGACTTTGTGGAGAAAGCTGGCCCAAGTGTTTCTTATGGAGATGGCAACATTGGAAAAACATTGGGATATGGCAATATCAATCTTGGAAATGTCATAATTAAAGAAGTAGCTCTGGTCTCAGGACTTAAACACAACCTACTGAGTATAAGTCAAATCTGTGACAGAGGTTATCATGTTGATTTCTTTGAAGAACACTGTGAAATTGTGAGTAAATCTAAAGGCAAAGTTGTTCTGAAAGAATACAGGCGTGGTAACATTTATAAAGTTAAGCTTTCAACAAGTACTGATGGTTCTGCAATCTGTCTGATGAGTAGAGCATCAATTGAAGAAAGCTGGAATTGGCACAAGAAACTCTCTTATTTAAATTTCAACAATATAAATGAACTGGTCAAGAAAGATCTTGTGAGAGGATTGCCAAAAACAGTATTTGCTCCTGATGGTCTTTGTGATTCCTGTCAGAAAGCCAAATAAAGAAAATCTTCATTCAAGAGCAAGACTGAATCATCAATTCTTGAGCCTTATCATCTACTACATGTTGATCTATTTGGTCCAGTAAATGTCATGTCTATTGCAAAGAAGAAGTATGCGTTGGTCATAGTGGATGAGTTCACCAGATACACATGGGTGTATTTCTTGCACACAAAAAGTGAAACTGCATATATCTTGATTGATCATGTCAAACAGCTGGATAAAATGGTCAAAGATTCTGTGAAAATTTTAAGGAGTGATAATGGCACTGAGTTCAAGAATTTGATAATGGAAGAGTTCTGCAAAAACCATGGAATAAAGCAGGAATTTTCTGCTCCAGGAACTCCACAGCAGAATGGAGTTGTTGAAAGAAAAAATAGGACTCTCATTGAAGCTGCACGTACAATGCTTAAAGAAGCAAAGCTTCCAACCTATTTCTGGGCTGAAGCTGTACAGACTGCTTGTTTTACTCAAAATGCAACACTCATTAACAAGCATGGAAAAACACCATATGAGATGGTGAAGAAAAAGAAGCCAAATCTGAAATATTTTCATGTATTTGGATGTAAGTGTTTTGTTCTCAAGACTCATCCTGAACAGCTATCAAAGTTTGATCTAAAAGCTGATGAAGGAATCTTTGTTGGTTATCCACTTTCCATAAAAGCCTTTAGAGTCTATAATTTGAGAACAAAAGTGGTCATGGAATCTATCAATGTCTCTTTTGATGACAAGAAGATTACTGGTCTTGAAGATTTCATTGACCATGATCAGCTGAGATTTGAAAATGAAGACTCAAATTCTGATACTGAAAATCCTGACAGTCTAAGTCCTGATACTGTAAACTCTGATGGAATAAACTCTGATGTTATTGAAACTGTGGTGGCTACGCCAAGGGAAGATGCACCTATGCAGGGGGAGCATACTCAAGATCCTACCAGAGCTCAAGAAACATCAGAACATACATCTGGCTCTTCAAGTTCTGATTCATCAAGTTCTGATAAGCCAAGTTCTGATAGTGCTGAAAATCTAAATACTGAAGAATCCAACTCAGAGAGCACAGTTTCAGGGGGAGCATCAGAAAATGAAGATAGCATGGATCATGGGGGAGCATCCAGTTCTAGAGAAAACCTTCCATCTGCAAGGAAGTGGAAAAAATCACATACACCTGATTTGATAATTGGAAATCCTGATGCAAGTGTCAGAACTAGAACAGGTACTTCAAATGAATGTCTCTACAATTCTTTTCTCTCTCAGACTGAGCCAAAGAAAGTTGAAGAAGCTCTTCAAGATGCTGATTGGGTGCAAGTAATGCAGGAAGAGTTAAATGAATTTGAAAGAAACAAAGTCTGGACCCTAGTGCCAAGACCAAAGAATAGATCTGTTGTTGGTACAAAATGGGTATTCAGAAATAAAACTGACAGTGATGGCATAATTACAAGGAATAAGGCAAGACTGGTCGCAAAAGGATATTCTCAACAGGAGGGAATTGATTATAATGAAACATTTGCACCAGTTGCTAGGTTAGAAGCCATAAGGATATTTTTGGCTTATGCTGCTCACAAAAAGTTTACTGTCTTTCAAATGGATGTGAAAAGTGCTTTTCTCAATGGAGAATTGGAGGAGGAAGTATATGTTGAACAACCTCCAGGCTTTGTAGATTCCAAACATCCAGATTATGTCTACAGGCTTGATAAAGCACTTTATGGACTTAAGCAAGCTCCTAGAGCATGGTATGAGACTTTAGCTCAGTTTCTTCTGGAAAGTGGATTCAACAGAGGAACAATAGACAAAACACTATTCTACCTCAACGATGGAAAGGACTTACTTCTGGTCCAGATTTATGTTGATGATATCATCTTTGGATCTACAAATGACAGAGTTTGCAAGAAGTTTGCCAAACTGATGCAGTCAAGATATCAGATGAGTATGATGGGGGAACTTAGCTATTTTCTGGGCCTTCAAGTCAAGCAGAATGAAGAAGGCACTTTTATTTGTCAAACCAAGTACACCAAAAACTTGCTGAAGAAATTTGGAATGCAAGATTGTTCAAGTGCATCCACTCCTATGGCCACTACAACAAAACTGGATAAGGATACTGGTAAATCAGTAGATATTACTGATTACAGAGGTATGATTGGCTCTCTACTCTATCTAACTGCTAGTAGACCTGATATCATGTATGCTACCTGTCTTTGTGCAAGATTTCAAGCAGATCCAAGAGAACCTCACTTAACAGATGTGAAAAGAATCTTTAAGTATCTTAAAGGAACAGCTGATCTGGGATTGTGGTATCCTAGAGAATCAGACTTTAAACTAATAGGTTACTCAGATGCAGATTTTGCAGGCTGCAAAATTGACAGAAAAGGTACAAGTGGAAGCTGCCAATTTCTTGGAGGCAGATTGGTTTCTTGGTTCAGCAAGAAACAAAAGTCAATTTCCACATCAACTGCAGAAGCAGAGTATATTGCTGCATGAAGCTGTTGTGCACAGATTCTTTGGATGAAGAATCAGTTACTGGATTATGGGTTAACATATTTCAAAATCCCTATTTACTGTGATAATCAAAGTGCTATTGCTATGACAGGTAATCCAGTTTAACACTCTATGACAAAGCACATCAGCATCAGGTACCACTTCATCAGGGAACATGTGGATGAAGGTACAGTGGAATTACATTTTGTTCCCACAGATCAACAACTAGCAGATATCTTCACAAAACCACTATGTGAAGCTACTTTTACAAGATTGGTAAATGAACTTGGAATGGTTTCAGGTTCTTTCTCTAAATCTGCTTAGTCTTGTTCTGTGTTATCAGACTTTATGCTCAGTATTTACAGAATTAATCTCATTGTGTATTTTGTGCTTAATTGATAAATGTTTTTAGGTACTGACTGTTGTCTGATATATGTTTCTAAACTCTGATAAGTGATATGTCTGTTCAAGTAACTATTCAATCCTATGAGGATAACTGTGCTAGATACTGACCTAGTAGTCTTCAATAAACAAATGATTCCATGTAAGAAGTAATTATTTCCGTGGAAATCTTATGACACTAGCAAATTCTGATAATTGAGCTTAGTTAAGTTTACTTTGTATATCTTATTACTAAGTCACAAATTAGAATAATGCTACTCATCTGTTAAGTTCTGATACTAGTAAAACTGCTGAATGTACTAAGTGCTGATAAACCTCACTTATCAAAAGAAAAAGCAAAAAGATCAAAGAATAAAATCAGGTACTCCTTTGAGATCTAGAGTAAAAATGTGGAAGGGACGACCCAAGTGCATTGCTGGTATTAAGTAAATATGCATTAGAAAAGCAAAATATTTTCTTGGTGACTTTTCACACTCTATGATTACTGGAGAAATACTCTGATAATAGCATAAATTCTGATAAGCAGTCGTGACTCACTTACACTGAGAAGCCACTATAAAATAGAATTTCAAAAGATGCATAAAATTAGCACAAAATAGTTGAGGTGGACTCAAGCATTAACTCATTCATCAGTAGGTTTCAGGACAATGACAGCTCTTTAGCAAAATTTTAGTTATGCCTTATTTCTAAGATGTACTGAAGTGAATCAGACTTTACTCTTTGTCTGTTATTTAGCTTAATGCACACACTAATCACTCCATCTGAATGATGAAAATTACTGTGGAGGTCTCTGTTATTCTAGATAAACAGTCATTGTGTCACTTTGCATAAATTCTGAGGACAAGCTCTGGTTTCATATTCTGATGATTAAGTTCTGAAGAGTATAACTCAGAACTTGTATGAGGACTTACTAAGATGGGCATTCCTTCTTCGAGTTAAGAAATTATGTTCTGATGACTGTTAAGTTCTGGTATAGGTCTAAGTTCTGATTTCTCAGTCTAATCCTTTACTTGGATTATCTGTGAATAAAATTTGGTAACAGTCTCAGTTCGAACTAGAATATGTTGAAGTGGAAGATTAATAGTCACTATGGTTAGGGTTAATGGTATTTGTACCTGAACAGTCCAATGTTACTTGTTTCTTGTGCGCTTTAAACCATGTTTCCTCTTTCCAATGAATGTTATTCTTTTTCAAAGTCTAGGGAGACGAGGTAGAATTAATTCTACCTGTCAGCATTCAATTTATTTGCGTCTTCTGGCATTCTCTTGCCTATATAAGCAACCACTTCACATCAGCCTTCCCATCACACTTTTATCACAAACTCACTCTCGTTTTTCATTTATCATCACAAATGGCTGCATTTGGCTGGTTCTACAATTATGGTGATGAGACTGTGCATGTCTTTTTGAATGGAATTCCAACTCCATACCTTATCACCAACATTCCTCACAATCTCTGGATTCAATTTCCAGAGGTTATCAAACGTGATCCGGTGGCCGTTCGAAGAGAACTTCATCTTCATCGTCTTCGCCAGCAAGAGCGAATCATCCGACTCGCCATTCTGTTTGTCGAGAGTAGGAAGAAGAAGATGACTTAATCTCGTCTTCTTCCTGTTTTTCTCCATCATCAGCTTTGTCAGGCTTCTTAGCTAGGACTAAGGCTGTTGATGTTAGGTTTAGAAGCTTAGGGAAAATCTTGTATAAGTATTGATGTAATTTCCATTTCATGAATGTATTGTCTTGATATATTAATGAAAGTTGTTTTTACTTCAAGATTTTGTCTCTGAGTTATTTTATCTTGTGTTGATAAATCCTGATTGATATTCTGATGACCATATAAATTTTGTTTTATATTAAGTTCTGATTCGTTTTCAGCACTTACTTATCTAATTTATCTTGGTCATTTTCATGTGATTTATTTTCAGAATATTAATGATGCAGTGAAAAATAATTCAATCAGTGATAACGGTTTAAAGTTTGAATTAAAACTATTTCTCTTGATAAATGGAACGGTTTTTCCTTGAAACTAGGCAAATGGGTAAGTAATGATTCCTGTTTTCTCGAGCCCAGTAACTATCCGTTATTACTGCATGTCTGACAGGTGTCCAACGGTAACATTTTTGTTTAGAGTATAAGTACAACAGAGAGAGGATTTCTTTAATCTTTTATTTCCTTCATATTTTTTTTCTCTCTACTTACTCTCCTTCTTCTCACGTTGGTTTTTCATACAGACATTTTATCAAACACCTAACAGGCACTTTTGAATCTCAATTTTTCACATGGCACCTAAGGATTTAATCATTGATGGAGCTAAGTTTGTTCCAAACAACTATGCTGCAATTCTTGATCATGCTGAAGCTCCATCTGAATTGCATTTTGTTCAAGATCTTCTTGCACACAGTGAGATTGGGTACGCATTAACACAGCCTGAAGTCTTTTCGAGTCAACAAGTTCTGACGTTTTGGCGGACTGGGCACTTTGATGATGGTGGTAAACATGGCACTCCCAGTATTGTTTTTGAAGTGGGTGATTCATCTTTTGTCGTCACTCCTGGTACAATACGCAAAGCTCTACATCTCCCAGAAAATTGTACTTTTTCAACTCCAGAGGAATCAGCACTTCAGGAGTTAATGGCTGATTTGGGATATGAAAAGAGTTTGGCAAAGCTTGGGCAGTTAAAAAGGGCTAATATCAGAAGAGAATGGAGTTTCTTCTTTGACTGCATCACCAAAGCTTTTGGGAACAAATGTTCGAATTTTGATGCTATCCCAATTCTGAGTCAGCACATAGGGTATGCTATTATCCATCAAACTCATTTTGATTTTGCAACTGGAATAATTGGTTCTATTGGGGATAGGATGACAGAGGATAGAAATGTTGTCTATTTTGCTAGATTCTGTCAACTAATATATACTTTTTGTACTGATGAACCTCAATTAGTCAGTTCCTCAACCCCACCTTTTAGAGTTGCAAAACGATATTTTAATGATCTGGTAAATGCTGATACTAAGAAAACAGTGGTTAGACCCTTACAGATTCCTCAATCTGTAAAACAGATCCTAGTAAATGCTGATCCTGATACTTATAGATCTGTTTACTCTGATGTCCAACCAACCACAAACACCCAAAAACCATCATCCTCAGCACCTACCACTCATACTACTCAACCTACCCTCAGGACTTATCTCAAATCCTATCTCTCTACTTCACAGACTATTCAACCCTCATCCTCCAAGCCAAAGAGGACAAAAACTATTCCTCAAACACCTCAAAAGAGGAGGAGGACTGTACTGAGAGATGAATCTGATACTGAGGAACAGGTTCCTTCTTCAGAACCTGTTGTAGGTGAAGCTGAGACAGTGACTTCTCAGAAAGATTCTGGAATTGGGGGATCTAGGCTTCTCAAACGGCTTAGAAGAATGACAGTTCCTGAAACTCCCAAAGAATCCAAATCAACAACGAGATACAAGAAACAGAGGGCAAAAAGGCCAGTTTCAGATGATGAAGAGGAAGCAGCTAAGGAAGGGGATCAGGAATCTCTGATCTCATAAGACAAGGAATTTGCTCCAGTCACTTCTTCTCCATCAACTCCATCTCAGGAAGCTGTTTCTGAAAAGGCTAACACACCTTCTGTGTCTTCTGTTGATCCAGGCACAAGTGCTGATATTGATGTTCAAAACTTGGTTGTGCCTGCAGTAATTCTCTTAGAAGCTCCACCAACAAATATTCCTTCCACAACACCTGTTACTGATGCTGTTCAAACTCCAGAGTTATCAACAACACCTTCTCTGCATCTAGATACTGATGATCAGACTTTAGGTGAGCATCAGGATATGGCTGTTGATCAGAACTTAGTATCAGATCAGCAATTAGAGGATGCTGAAGCCTCCATTGCTACTCACACTGTTTTCTTATCAGCTGATACTGATTCTTTAAGTTCTGATGCTGCACATGCTGGAGATACTGGTGATGCTGCTCCAACTGTAGATGCTGATGAAGCAGGTCCTTCAGGACTTACTCCTCAACAGACTCTTCCTAAGTCTGAACTGGTTAAGCAGTTTATTACCGGGGAAGCACCAGTACCTTGGAGTGAAACTCTTGCAGGTCAGGAGTGGACTAAGGAATGGAACTCAGTTTCATGTGTTCCAACTGAAAAACATCTTGCTGAGCACTTGACTAAAGCTGATGAAATGTTAAATTCTGATGATTTCAAAACTCAGCTTAGAGTCACTGCATTGAGTAATAAACATTTACAAGGTCTTCATTCAACTACTCATGCAGAGCTACACAAGATTCAGGAGAACTTTATCAAATAGGAACAAGTTTGGAAAATTGATAAGAAAAAGTTCTTCCAACCTACCATTGACAGGATTGCTTATATTGAGAAGACTCAAGATCATCAACAAGCTCAGATTGATGAAATTCTGAAAAATCAAGCTTCTCAGCAATCACAACTAACTGAAATCCAATCCTCAGTGGAATTGCTTCTCTCTCTTCTACTACCTGCTGATGCCAAAAAGGGGGAGAAAGTGATTAAGTCCAAATGCAAGACTGACAAGACACTGACAGGAAAGGATAATGAAAAAGATGATCAAGGAAGCTATGGAATGGGTAGAGGTCATAGTCAAGGTAGAGGATTCACATCAAGATAAGCTAGTCACAGGACAAGTTCTGATACTAGGAAAAGAATAAGTTCTGCTGCTGGTAAAAGGATAAGTTCTGATGAAATTCTAGATCTTGATGAGGAAATGTCAAGACAGTTATTTCTTCAGGAAAATCCAGGAATGGACTTGGAAAGTTTAAAGGAAGAAGAAGCCAGACTTAAATCAGAGAAAGTCACATCTAAATCTGAAGCTTCTGGTAAAAAGTCACTTCCAAAACTCAAAGGCATTGTGATCAAAGAAAGGACACATACTGAAGCAACATTGGCTAGATCACAACCACAGATAGATCCAAGATCCAAGGGTAAAGAAAAGGTTGGTGAACCTATCAAGGTTTATGTACCTCCTGAGAAAGAAGAAATTACTGATGAAAAGGATGATCTTGCTCTGACTTCAAGAAATGTTCTTAAAACAACCTCTGACATGGCTCAAGTTGTTCAGAGTCAAAAAATTGTAAATTCTGATATTCAAAAGAAGAAAGTAACCTCTGACATAGCTCAAGTTAACTTGATATCAGAAAATAGATCAAAGACACTCCTACCAGGATTCACTAAAGCAAAACAGACTCAATCTTTGAAGACTACTGCAAGTGGTTTTGAAGCAAGAGTAGTCACTGGAAAGGAAGCAAGAGATAAAACTGGATTGGGAAGTGCTGATGAAAGAAGAGTACACAACACTACCAATTATCCAACTTCCTTGAGTGAACCGGGTATTGGAGCAACTCCTGAGAGATTGAATCAACTGGAATCTGTACAGATGGTTTACCATACCTACTTGAAAGAATACATCATGTTGTATTTCATGACAGATGGTAGGGTTTATCATATAAGACAAAATGCCATTCCATTGAAGTATTTTGAAGAATCGGAGCATGTACTTTTCTTACTTCAAGTGGATGACAGAATAACAGGGACTGCTGCAAACTACTTAAAAGAACAGATTCAGAGACAGAAAAGGCTTTATTCTGTTAAGTCTGACAGCACATATGTTCCAAAGTACAGAGATCACAATGGTGATATTGTTGATATGAAGCCTAATACTGCACAGATCAGAACATATCTTGGTATTAAGGGACTTGAATTCAATCTGGAGTCTGACAAAGCTTATGTCATAAGACTAGATAAGAAGTTGAGAAAAGCAAAGATCAATGATCTCAGAGCTGCAATCTTTCAAACTGGTGAAGATACTGCAGAGCTTAAAGATGTCAAGAGGAGAATGATTGATGAACTCAGATATGCTGAGAAATGTTTGTTGAAGAACTATCTCAGAACAACTGCTGACATCAGAGAGATCAGAAAATAATGAAGCCAAGTCGAAGATCTACAACTGCTTAAATTCTGATATTTATACAGGCTGAAGTTGTTATCAGAAGTTGAATATTGGTAAAGCTTTAAGGACTGTAAGTTGTAGTTATCTAGTCTAATTCTCATGCATTTGTACTTAATGTTTTTGACATCATCAAATATCTGTTAAACTTGTATATTATGCTAATTTACAAGTTGGGGGAGATTGTTAGATATATTTGATAATGTCATGGCTAATATGTTTTATGTTTAGCTTTCAGATCTTACTAGAACAGGATAAATCAGTACTTAACTGTTGATCAGTACTTATACTGGAAGTCAGGACTTAAGGATATCAGTACTTATGTTATCAGGAGATAATCATCAGAAGATAGATATCAGAACTTAAGTGCTGAAGGACGATCAAATAAGGACAGTAGCTGATTAAAGGAAAGAAGATCAAGATAAACATAAGAAGAGATATGCATGAAGAAGGAATTCTGTAAAGAATGGAATACTTGGAAGAAAAGATATCTAATTGATATATTTTAGGAAGCAGAATTATATTCCATATCAATTAGCGATTATCTTGTAACTATGTAGTATATAAACACAGACATAGGGTTTACACTATAAGTGTTATCATTATTCGAGAAGATTATTCATTGTAACCCTTGCAGCTCTCGTGATATTGTTCATCACTGAGAGGTAAAAGTTCCATACTGTAACAGAGTTTATTGTTTCAATAAAGTTTGTTTTCTGTTACTTAAGTTCTTAAAGTTCAATTTGAGTGTACTATACACTGTATTCACCCCCTCTACAGTGTGTGTGTGACCTAAAAATCATGCCCTTATTTTGCCCTGTATTCTTACTTACTCTGTATTTCCTTTGTCGCAGGTACTTACAACTCATCCAGGATTCACCTCGGATTAAATCGTATGCATGGGGAGCTGCTGTATTGAGCTATTTGTTTAGAGGTTTGACCAAGGCTGCTCATAAGAGTGCAACAGCACTTAATGGATGCACGATGCTCCTAATGTTGTGGCACACGAGAGGTTGTTACCTGGTGCTCCTAAGATTGTACCTGGGGTGGAGCTTGTTTGGCCGAGGGCTTTGGCATGGGCTGAGCCAAACCCTGATCGGAGGGAGAACCCTCACCACCATACAGGTAGTTCTTTTTTGCATATTTACTATTTGAACTCTCCTTCGAATAAACATTTGCATGCTTTTGAACTATCCAATTTCATATGTTCCCTTATTGTTTTGCTTATAGGTCAGTACCGAGGGGATTTTGACCGATTTGAGATGAGTTGGCTGACATGGGAGCCTTATCGGTTATTCTTTGATGCGGTGGACTATTCTGAGGAGCAGTATGATGTTGAGATGATGGATGCTTCGTATATGAGTCTCGACCGTATTCCACTTATTTGCTTCGAGATTGTCGAGTATGTCATACCGGACAGAGTCTTGAGACAGTTCGGTATGCTGCAGCATATTCCAGATGATCCTATTGATATGTCTGCTCTACGGAGGGACAGGTTATCTCGTTGGCAGAGGGACCAGCATATGACTACTTTGAGACAGTATCGGGATGAGTGGTATGCTTATCTTGATGGCCGGATAGAGCCCGTTGGAGAGGGGCAGTACGTGAGCATTGACCAGTATATATACTGGTATAGGACCCATAGTAAGCTGAGGATTACTCGTTTTGTGGGTGTTGATTCACGCAAGATAGTGCCACGTGACTGGTACTCTCAGCAGGACATGGCTGATGCGGTATGTTTTAGAGTTTAGATTAATATTTGAATCCCGTATTCATTTATTTCATTGTTGCATTTTTATAGGGTGTTTAGGTAGATGATTAATAGTTAATGATTTGTGTAGCTTGACTGTGGGATGAGGACATTGCATGCTATTCACAGCCATGATCCCCCAGACTTGTTCTATGAGTGCATTCCTGAGTTTCTGATTCGTTATGATCGAGTCAACACTGAGTGGAGGGGTCCTGCATTCAGTAGACCCAGTTTTGATAGACCCTCACATGCACAGGATATGCATATTGATCCAAATGCTCATCCTTCACCGCATAAATGTACACGTGAGGTGCGTTTCATTTAAGTCATTCCAAAATCCAGTCTACTATATTGAATGTGAATGTGTGTATGATCGTTATCTTATCGTGTTATTGCAGGAGTTTGCTTCTGATTCTCATGATTCACCTACATAGGCAGCCAGTAAACGTCCTCGTCAGGTACTACTCTTTAGTTATAGAACTTTACTTTTTTTACTATTGTGTGTCTTATACATATTCGAGCATGTTATTCGAGTAGTCTAACTCTTTAGTTTTAGAGGTGTATATAATGTTTGATACGCAATCCATTTGTAGGTTGCTGCTACTGCTACCCCTGCTTCACAGTCGACCCCCCTATCCGCCCCCCCTGTTGTTCAGTCTGAGGTACTACTCTTTAGTTTTAGAACTTTACTTTTTTTACTATTGTGTGTCTTATACATATTCGAGTATGTTATTCGAGTAGTCTAACTCTTTAGTTTTAGAGGTGTATATAATGTTTGATACTCAATGCATTTGTAGGTTGCTGCTACTGCAACCCCTGCTTCACAGTCGACCCCCCTATCCGCCCCCTGTTGTTCAGTCTGATGTTGTTCAGTCTGAGGTACTACTCTTTAGTTTTAGAGCTTTACTTTTTCTTACTATTGTGTGTCTTATACATATTCGAGTATGTTATTCGAGTAGTCTAACTCCTTAGTTTTAGAGGTGTATATAATGTTTGATACTCAATGCATTTGTAGGTTGCTGCTACTGCTCCCCCTGCTTCACAGTCGACCCCCCTATCCGCCCCCCTGTTGTTCAGTCTGATGTTGTTCAGTCTGAGGTACTACTCTTTAGTTTTAGAGCTTTACTTTTTTTTACTATTGTGTGTCTTATACATATTCGAGTATGTTATTCGAGTAGTCTAACTCTTTAGATTTAGAGATGTATATAATGTTTGATACTCAATGCATTTGTAGGTTGCTGCTACTGCTACCCCTGTTACTCCTACTACCGAGCGCACTTTTGGGAGTTCTGAGTTGACTCCTGCTACTAAGTTGACTCCACTTGCAGGTGGCATGGTGAAATTCGGTAGTCATAGTGATGTTATTCCTGATAGTTTGAGGATGATTCTTGATGTACGTATGTTGAATCATTCCATTTTTTATGTTTGATTCTTGCAGTACGTATTTTGAATATGTGTATGATTTGATTCTCTTGAAATGTATTTGCAGATGGACACTGATGAAGACAAGTTGAAGGATAAACTGAGGCGGGGTGGTCCTGGGCGGCATGCTGATATGACGAGGCCATTGAAAAACAGGAAGATTTTTTGGCTATACAAGCACTGGTGGGGTAATAAGAATGATTTTATTTGGAGAGATCATAGAGGCACTGCTGAGCTTACTTGAGATTATGTCCAGACCTTAAAGCCCGAATGTGATTTAGACAGCAATGTCGTGGATGCCTACATAGAGTTGTTGAAGGTTAGGGAGTCCATCTCAGGTCTGGAGCCCACGGCTAAGAAGTTCTTCTTTAACTTCAGCTTTTTTGTGCAACTGCTGTTAAAAGATTATTGCAAGAACTTGAAGGTAAAACAAAAAGTACTTTTTAGTTTATGTGTTACTAAGTTAATGATAATTGATAACTCTTTGATTTTGTAGTTCATTTGATCTTTTATAATTGTTTCAATGTTGCAGGCCCATCCCGAAGCTGAACTTTCAAATGTGCAGTTGGCCGGTCTGCATAGTTTATATAATTCATATGTAGTCCAAAGGATTGGGCCATCATTATTGGATTGTGACTTTGCTTTCTACCCTTGCTGCAATGATGCTCACTGGTTTTTGTTCATTCTGGACATTAAACAACAGAAGCTCCTTTTAATTGATCCTCTAGCTGAATGGGGGGATAGTCTTAAGAGTATTTACTCTCGATATATATATGCCATGGTATTCTATGTTCTTCGTAATTACTAGTCAATTTACATACACTTGTCATTGTTGGTTACTAATTATATGAAACCAAACCTTTCTAGGAGTGCATAGTGCCAGCTATGTTGCATTACTTGGATCCTTCCAGATTTGATGAACATAAGTTGAAGGTTCATTTCGTACAGGAATGACCGATGCAGTCCAATACCCATGATTGTGGCGTGTACGTGTGCAAGTACATGGATGCTATACTTAATGGCATATCGTTAAGAGATGCTGTTTGGGAGCTTGTATTGGGTATTTGGACATTCCGGTATCGCATAGCTTGGGAGCTTTCAAAAGGGCTCGCTAGACGGATAAGTGAGTATGGGATCCAGCATAGGAACAGAGGACTATAGTTTATATTTTGGATTTGTTCCGGTGTTTTCTTTATTATTGATTATGATTATTTTTATTGGATTGATGTTGCATTTAGATTTGATGTTGATTAGTTGGTTGATTTAGATTTAGTTGAAACAGGTTGGTAAGTTATAAAAATAAACGGAACCATGCCGTTTTTTTTCTTAAACTATGTAAATCACCCGCAATGTTGATGTTAGCAGTATAAAGGTCTGTGACCAGTTTTCTGCAGAAAACTGGCAAGCACTAGGTTGCTTGTCAGTTTTCTGCAGAAAACTGGTCACAGACCTCAGCATTGAATCATTGCGGGAGAGTCATCCGTCGGATAATCAAAAGTATTATCCGTCGAGTGATATAAATCCTCATCCGTCGGAGACCTCAGCATTGAATCATTGCGGGAGAGTCATCCATCGAATAATCAAAAGGATTATCCGTCGAGTGATATAAATCCTCATCCTTCGGAGACCTCAGCATTGAATCATTATGGGAGAGTCATCCGTCGAATAATCAAAAGGATTATCCGTCGAGTGATATAAATCCTCATCCGTCGGAGACCTCGGCATTGAATCATTGCAGAAGAGTCATCCGTCGAATAATCATTGCAGAAGACCTCATCATTGAATCATTGCGGGAGAGTCATCCGTCGGATAATAATAAGGATTATCCGTCGAGTTATTCGTCACTAGTTCGCATTGACTAATTTAATGTTTAGTTGACTTTGTTGATTAAATCACTTTTTTCAAAATTTTACATTAATACTGCATATTTTAAATATTTTAAGAATTTTGGTGTTGGAAAATATTTTAAAAATATTAATATTACTAAACTCACTTTTGTTAACAAAAAGAGGCAGTGAGTTTTGGGTGGAGCAGAGTACCCAACAATGAGTCATTGCTGCAGTGAGACCTCTAGCAATGTCTCACTGATGGGTGCTCTATCACAATTCTCTTACAATATTTTAAGTTGGATAATAAGAGTTTTGGTGTTGAAAATATTTTAAACAATATTAATATTAATAATAAGAGTTGGATAATATTTTTGTTAAAAAAATAACATTAATATGCAACATTAATATTATGTGTAAATTTAAATAACGTTAAAAGAACTAATGTACTACTTGTCAACAATTGTTAGGTTAAAACCTAAAAATTTCTTCGATCATGCTCCTCCCTTAGGGGACAGTTTCTTGCATCATGTTCTCCTCCGATCGCCCCACAATAATTGCACTTTCGAGGCTCGATCTTGATCTTTGAAGTTGCTGTCTCAATTCCACTTTTTTATCTTTTTGTTTTCTTCCTTCCTTTAGTTTTCGACGTTGGAGGATCAAATATTGGATCATGTTGGTAGTCCTCTTGAGTTTTCGCCTCATGGGTTATTTCTCTACGCTCTTCATCCACAAAAGCATCTTTCAAGTATCTCTTCTCTCTATCAATCACACCCATTAAGTATTTATACTGTGAAACAGAACAACTACTGGAAGCAGCTAAATCTTGAAAAGATTTGCACAATGCACCATACCTTAATGGTTGTGATGCACCATCATTACCAATACAGGGAAGAGCATATGGAAGAGGCCCCGCAATTTTGTTGCCGTTCATTGTCCACCTACCCATGATGAGACTTTCCGGTATCTTGATTTTTTGTTTTTTGTCAAGATAACGAATTATGTGTTTGCAAATCATCCCGGAATGTTCAAACTTCTTACACGAGCATTCAATTTTTTCATACATGAAAACCGTCACTCGATATTTTCTTCTGCAATTCTCCGGAAGGGTAGCCTTCTCAACCAAATACAGTTTCGACATATAAGTTCCATTGTTTTTGACACTGTTCACGATGTAACATGTACTTTTCATAAGCTCCTTTTGAAACCGTTTGAACATTTCTTTCGTGTAGATTTCGGATGCATGCATTTCCAAGGATGAGTGCAAAACTAATCTCCTTTCCAATTGTTCGCTGTCATAATCGGCTTTAACCTCCTTCAGATATTGTGTCTCCAAAGCCTTTTGGGAGTTCTTCAATGAATTCCTTCAAACCGGTAGATGATTGCATATATTCATCAAAAAAAAAATTTGTAGACTCGCTTCTTGAAGTTGTAGTCATGCCAGCGGAAAAATGTTGCTTCGTGTAAGCACCAATCCATTGAGTTCTAATAGCATACATGTCATTTAACCAAGCATGATCCTCAAGATCGTATTTCTCGACTAATTGCTCCCATTTACCTTCAAATTCTGTAGGTGTCAACGACTTGTACACACATGCATTAAACTCTGTCTTGAACTCCGGATAATTTGTGTACAAATAAGACAACTTCTCGGGAAACTTACTACTTATATGCCATGTACAATACGTATGCTTTGTTTGTGGCATAGGCATGACCTCGGCAATGGCATTTCCCAATGCAATGTCTTGATCAGTAATAATTGTTCGAGGCGGTTTATTGTCGACGGCTTCCAACCATGTCCTCAAAACCCACTTATACGATACCTCAGTCTCATCCCTTACAAGTGCAAATCCAAATAGTATATTTTGATAATGGTGGTTTACGCCCGTAATAGGTATGAAAGGCATACAATACCTATTCATCCGGTAAGTTGAATCAAACGTAACTACATCACCAAAATTCTTGTACGCGTTCATGGACCGAGGATCAACCCACACCAAACCCCGTACACGATTCTCATCATCTACATCCACCCGATAAAAGAAATTACCAAAACTATTTTCTTGTAGTTCTCGTAACAAAAGTAATCCACACTCCGCATCACCCGATCAAACACTCGGCGCCGAATATCACGTATGACATTACGTACGTCTTGATTAGAAAAACCAAGATTTTCAACACCCCCCTTTGTCTCGCTAAGAAACTTCATTACTTTGCCCGTCTCAATTCCCGATTTGTTAAACAACTCAATCAATGATCGCGTCATAGGATCTATGTTGAGTGATCTTTGAAAAAATTGAACTTTTTCCGGCGACACCAATTTATGATTGTGTTCTAAATCCACCGAACTAATTTGCCATTTGTCCATCTTCATTTTGTGAACGACACACATTCGAGCACCACAATTCGTTCGTGGAATTACCTCTCTAACTCGTTTTCCTTTACCAAAATCCAACGGCGTCGCTCCTACCCTTCCACCTTTTCGACAAATAAACAAACGGTATGATGGTTCATTTATGTTTGTTCGCTTATGAGTATTCCTAATTATTATCTCGAATCCCTCTTTTCGACCATAATTCCTATAAAATGCTTCCGCATCATCCAATGTATCGAAAATCTTGCCGACATAAGGCACAACATCGTTACTATTCTTAAATCCATGATTCTTTTTCTCAACATTTTTCTCATCTTTTACGTCATCAACATTTTCACCGTCAAAATTATCACCACCAACGTTATCATCAACATTATGACCGCCAACATTATCACCACCAACGTTATCATCAACATTATGACCGCCAACATTATTACCACCAACGTTATTATCAACATTATGAACACTAACATAATCAACATCAATATTATCACTATCAAAATTTATAGTATCTTCATCAACAAATAACTTACGACGAGCTACGGGGTTTCGTCTAACGAGGGGGTATAATAATCGTAATTATCATTTTCACTAGAAGAGGAACTACAAGCTTTAAATAAAAAAGAAGCCATCAACAATCGAAAACAAACCTTTTGAGATCACCTTCAAGAATGAGTAAATTGAAAGTAAATTTGAAATTGTTGAAAGTATATTGTAAATTGTAAAATGAGTAATAAGAAGTAAATGTTGAATCAAACAAAACTGTCTCCAGCAATGAAACATTCCAGCAATGAAACATTGCTGGAGTGACCCATTAAATATAACCACCAATGTTGAAGTAAATGTTGAATCAAACAAAACTGTCTCCAGCAATGAAACATTCCAGTAATGAAACATTGCTGGAGTGACCCATTAAATATAACCACCAACCAGATTTTGGAGCCATTATAGCCGAGTTCCTGACGCAATATAATATTATATATTGGATTTTTTATTGCTTTTGCTGTCAAATCGCCGATTCGCCGAGTAGGATTTGACAATGGGTTGAATTGAATATAATTATAACCTAAGCCCAAGGATTCTCTGAGTAAGAACCTCCGAATTGGATCAGTTTCTCCTCAACAAATAAGTATCCGTCGGAGACTTCAGCATTGAATCATTGCGGGAGAGCATCCGTCGGATAATCAAAAGGATTACCCGTCGAGTGATATAAATCCTCATCCGTCGGAGACCTCAGCATTGAATTATTGCGGGAGAGTCATCCGTCGGATAATTAAAAGGATTATCCGTCGAGTTATCCGTCACTAGTTCGCATTGACTAGTCAACAGTCTTACCCCTCAGCTTCCGCAACATTTTTTTTTTGCCTAAATTAAATTTTTGGTTTTCAAATAGTATTTCTGAATTTTTATTATTACAATATTTTGTGAGTTTTATGTTTTTAAAAATTGTCATATATGTTATTTTAGTTAAAAAATCAAATTATCAATTTTAATAATAAAATTTATATTATTAATTTTATACTTTTTTGTGAATTCATACTTAATTTTTGTGCAAATATTAAATCAATATAAATTTTTGTGAATTCATACTTAATTTTTGTGCAAATATTAAATCAATATCAATTTTTGTGAATTCATACCTAATTTTTGTTTTTAAAATTTATATTAATAATTTTATACTTTTTTGTGAATTCATACTTAATTTTTGTGCCATTATTATTATAAGTTGACTGGTCAAAGGTTGGACCGACATACCGCATTGGCTCATTGCTGCAGAATCACTTTCCGCATTGACCCATTGCTACAGTCGTGCCTGCCGCATTGGGTCAATGCGGCAGATTAGTCAACAGTCTTACCCCTCAGCTTCCGCAACATTTTTTTTTGTGCCTAAATTAAATTTTTGGTTTTTAAAATTCCGGTTTTCAGCCTATAAATAGTGCTTTTGTAATCTCATTTTTTTTCATTCTATATTTTCTCTTCAACATTCTCTTCTCTCTATTTTCCGAAAAATGATTTTCTACTATGATTGGGACAATAACAAGGTAATTATCAATGACGTGGCTTATGATGGGCCGGAAGGAGATGAAGACATAGCAATAGCTCTCCGCCGTATTCAAATGGCGCTTGAGCGCAAGAAAAGAAAGGAAGATGAGGCGAAGGCGAAGGCGGAAAGTTGAAGAGGAAGAAGGACGACGATAAGGGTGATAAAGGCGGTTCTTCCAACACCGTTAAAACTTAATCATTCTCGTCGGAATAAAATGTTTAAGTTATTATGTATTTTGTTTAAGAAAATATTTGAATGTACTCCTTTTCTATTTTAATGAAATAAATTATTTAATATTTATCTTTCTTGTATTGTCGAATTTAATTTATCAATTTTTAATTTATAATAAACAAATATAATGTTAAAAATTAAAAATATGAAAAACTAAAAAAATGAATTGTTATCGAATTTTCTTTGCCTATAAAAAATATAAAATAACTTAGCCTCTAAAATGTTAAAAATTTCTTGGTAACAAACTATATAAAAATTTCTTGTTATGTTATCATGCACATATTAAAAATATGAAAAACTAAAAAAATGAAATTTTATTGAATTTTCTTTGCCTATAAAAATTATAAAATAACTTAGAATAACTCGGCCACCTACCGCATTGTGTCATTGCGGCCCCATCAATGAAACAATGCGGCAGGTGGCTCTTCAACCACCTGCCCACGTGTTTTAAATATGTTGTGGCTGTGATTTACACCTCCCGCGTTGACACATTGCGGGAGGAGGAGATTTTTTTATTATTTTGTTCTTATTTATTTAAAATGGAAAAATTGTATAATTTTTTTTAATTCAGTATAACTTCATTATACAGTACAAATGTGTTATTATACATAAATTTGAAATATTTAAAATTTAAATTAAAATAGTTTATGTAGAATTCACTCAAAAAAGTTCAAGGCAAACAAGTATGATTGTTTATTGATCGAAAGGTGTCGGACGACACCTTTCGATCAATAAACAATCATAACATTTAACATTTCAGTTATCATCTGTGTTTTTTTTTATTTTTTTCATTAAAACTAATATTTTAATTATTTTTCCGATTATATATCTAATTAAATTTTAAATTCTTAACTCATTATACAATTGATAATATAAATGGGAAGTAGTAATAAAATTAGTAAATATAGAAATAAGTTGTTGTTCAAATTAGTTATATACTTTTTAACTCCGTTATTATCGGAAACAAATTAAATCATTAAAATATATTTTTTTGTTATTTAAGAAATTAAATAACTGCTTCATTGCGTTGTTGCAATGAAACAATGCGGTAGTATTGTTGCATTGAAACAATGCGGCAGTATCTGCAGCAATGTTTCATTGCAGCCTTTGCAATGAAACATTGCGGCAGTATCTGCCGCTATATTTCAATGCAGAAGGTGGTTAGTACAACCACCCGGGGTTGTGAACCAAAACCCTATATATATATACGGGTTAACTTTTCTAAAATTATCTCTGAAATTGAAATATCTTTTCATATAAATAAATGAGAATGATATTGTAATTACTGAGTATTATTATATACTTTGAAGTTTGTATATTTAACATATTCCATCCAACAAAAAATTAAATGTAGCATAAAATTTTTAGATTCTTTGTTGAAAAATAAAACCATAAATAAAGTAATGTGAGATGCCATAAAGCGCGTGGAAAGAGTGAGTTTGAGTATACACTCAATAAGTAATCTCTCTCTATCTCTCTCCACATAGTACATCAAGTTCTCGTTTTTGATTTGATTAATTAATCGCTTATTATCTTCTCCCAGGGAGATCCAGATCTATTAATTTACTATTCTGTCCTACACATATCATATATACACATCCCATCATCATCAGTGTGTGCGTTTATGTGTGATTGAAAATGGAACGGGGGTTGTCTGTAGTGGTATTACTGGTGCTGACGATCTCATCGTCAAGTGCAAGTTCTTCAAATCACAAGTATAAAAATGGCGATTCTGTCCCTCTTTATGTCAACAAAGTCGGTCCCTTTCAGAACCCTAGGTATTATTATTCCTTTTCTATCCCCCCCCCCAATTTTTAATTTTGTAATTATGCTCGATTTTGTTTCAAATTATTCAGTTGAGTGTTACTGCTTTTTTTGTTGATTGGATCTGGAATTTGTGTTGCTACTGCTGAATGCCTGTAAAGATTTTTCGTAAATTGTTGTTTTCGGAAACAGAATTATTTGTTTGAGTGGAGCTGATTTAGCTGGGGATTGGAAATGTAGATGTTGGTTTGCAAGTCTTTTTTGTGGTTTATGCTTTTAGTTATCTCCACTGTATGAGAGAAGGTGCAATGCGTTATGGGGCTGAGAATCGACTGTCTTTTAATTTCATTTATCTTCAACTGAATATATAAAATGAATTGGTAATTTCACTTCTGAAATTCACAATTGGCGATATTTGAATTATGTTCTACCAATTCCTGTACCTAAAATTCATAAAGTTGTATTTGGATTCTAATTTTTACGCCAAATAAGTATTTTTATGAATTTTGTTCTACCAATTCGTGTACCAATTCTTGTTCATCTAGGGCGATACTGTTACTGACAAAAATTATTCATTAGAAGGAAGCTGTTCATTAAATCTCGATGACAGAGGGGAACCTAAAATACTGGCTGGCTCAGACAAAAAAAAATTATACCTAGCCATTGCACGGACTCCACTGCCGTCCCTGCCTTTTTTTTAAATAATCATGTGAAAGCTAGAAAACTACAGATGTCACCATCATACACCTCAGATCCGTACTCAGGCACCGATGTCTACAAACTACGACATGCCAAACATGCACCAACTTATATGCCATATGTCTCTTTCTTTACTGCTACATGATGATTAAAGCTTCCTCTTTTCTAAATATCTCTATATTACCTTAAAAGATTCTTTGTTTCACCCAGTTATCAAGAAGTTCGCTTATTGAAAATTTAAAGTTGAAGTTCAATTTAGATATTCTAGCTTCTAGGTAATCATTTGTCTTTTTTATAAGTGCTTAAGAAGTCTGGGCAGTTTCACATTGAGAAGAACTAAATAAATGTATATGTAACATGTTAAGAGAACAAAATCTGGTGATTTGTAAATAGACAGTGAACTCCACTAGCTTTGATGTCTTGCGGTGGTAACAAAAGGGCCAATATAGCAAATAGTATAAATTTAAGAATATATCTACTATCTTAATAATCACTGGAATAGGGAACCTTGATCGACCTCTTTTCTTTTATTTTATTGTTTTCGCATACTTGCTGAAATTTATTTGAAGCCCGATTGTTGTCTTACAGGTGATTTATTTCTTAGATTATGCAGTTGGATCATGTAGCCTGTAGTGTACTATGTCCTTCATTATTGATTGTGTGGACATTTTTGTGTATATACTTATCAATTATGTGTTGGTAATTTCAATGGAATACTTTTAATATGTGAGTCGCTATTATCTAATACATACGTATATATATACTTTTTAATTTTTAGAAGAAAATAATGGTCTTGTTTGTTTGGTTGATGCTAATTTTTTTCCTCCAATTGCAGCGAGACATACAGGTATTTTGATCTTCCATTCTGTATGCCAGGTTGGTCATTTATATAGAATTCTCTCCTTTTTTCCCCATACTCCTTCATGTCTTGCTAATAGCTAGATTACTTTTACAATTTTACCTAATTTTGTTTTGATGGTTTATCAGGTTCAACTCATTTGCGTGATAAACCAGAAGCCCTTGGTGAAGTTCTAAATGGTGATCGTCTAGTGAGTGCCCCCTACCAGCTTGACTTTCTGGTTGAGAAAGACTCGGAAGTTGTGTGCAGGAAGAGGCTGACAAAGGAAGAAGTTTCTAAATTCCGAAGTGCTGTTGCAAAGGATTACTATTTTCAGATGTACTATGATGATTTGCCACTTTGGGGTTTCTTGGGTAAAGCTGAAAAAGACACTAAAGCCGATCCCGGAGAGAGTAAATATTATTTATTTAAGCATCTTCATTTCGAGGTACTATACAACAAGGATCGTGTCATTGAGGTTAATGTGCGAACTGATCCTAGTGCTCTTGTGGACCTTAGGGAAGACAAAGAAGTTGATGCAGACTTTATGTACACTGTCAAGTGGAAAGAGACAAATATTCCCTTTGAGAAAAGAATGGATAAGTACTCACAGTCATCAAATATGCCACATCACTTGGAAATACATTGGTTCTCAATTATCAATTCTTGTGTGACAGTTCTACTCCTAACAGGATTTCTTGCCACAATTCTCATGAGAGTATTGAAAAATGATTTTGTCAAGTAAGCAATACGATTTCTATACTTTAATTTTAAGTGTTCCTTGTAATTAATACCTGAGTGCCCTTTTGAATTCATTAGAGAGACAGTCTTTCATGTATAGTACTGTGTCATCTCTTATAATATTGTTTTTAAGCTAGAAAAACACTGTTATTTATATTTTACCTTCACGTCTTTTCAAAACTCTCGTGCCAGTTTAAAATTGTTTCTTAATGTGTGCCAAAGGTACACTCATGACGAAGAGACAGCAGAAGACCAAGAAGAAACTGGATGGAAGTACATCCATGGGGATGTTTTCCGATACCCAAAGTACAAATCTGTGTTTGCTGCAGCACTTGGTTCAGGCACCCAACTCTTTGCTATGTAAAAATATCTTGAAACTTCATAATAACTTTGTTTGGTCAAGTTGACCTATATATTTATCATAGTATATTTATGACTTTTTTCTTCTTTTCAGTGCAATTCTTGTTTTCATGCTAGCGCTGGTCGGCGTGTTCTATCCATACAACCGGGGGGCTTTGTTTACGGCACTGGTTGTCATATATGCGCTTACATCTGGATTTGCTGGTTATACTGCAGCTTCTTTTTATTGCCAATTGGAAGGAACAAACTGGGTATGTTTCAACTGATGCATCTATGGTCGCTTTAGAGTTATGGATTGGGGATGTATGTCAGATAATGAACTTATAATCGATTTTGGTTCCTATGGTCTCATTTACACCTGTGATTATTGGTTCCATAACTTAAAATTTATAATGGAAGGTCTTGGCTAGATTTTCTGATGAGGATCAACTTTAAAATTTTCATTATATAGATGTTGCTGGATGATATTTTCTCATGCAAAATCACATTCAGTGTTGTGGATTTTGCAGGGCTTTAAACAAACCCAAATACATGTTCATACGAAACTCTTTTTACTTGCACATTGTACTTTTTTGCACAATGATCCTTGTTTGTGTAAATGTTTCCGATTGTGGGAAAACACTTACACTATCTGGTCCATTAGATTATTTAAAGAATTAAGCTTTGGATAAGTTCTATTCCCAAAATATGGGAAATGTATATACTGGAGAATAACTGTTCTGACTGACAATTTTTTACTGTATAGGTAAGGAATCTGTTGTTGACCGGAAGTCTTTTTTGTGGGCCTCTGTTTCTAACATTCTGCTTCCTTAACACCGTAGCAATTGCTTACAATGCCACTGCGGCACTGCCATTTGGTACAATTGTGGTGATAGTTCTTATATGGGTCCTAGTGACATCACCTCTACTAGTTCTAGGTGGGATTGCCGGAAAGAATAGCAAGGCAGAATTTCAAGCTCCTGTACGAACCACAAAGTATCCTAGGGAGATTCCACCATTGCCATGGTATCGTGGAACTCTTCCGCAGATGGCAATGGCTGGTTTTTTGCCTTTCAGTGCCATCTATATTGAACTTTACTATATATTTGCTAGTGTGTGGGGCCACAGGATTTACACCATCTACAGCATCTTGTTCATCGTCTTCATTATTCTTCTGATTGTAACGGCATTTATTACTGTCGCATTGACATACTTTCAACTTGCTGCTGAGGATCATGAATGGTGGTGGAGGTACTAATCTACCATGTTTATGCCAAAATATTTATCTACATATGTCATCATTTACTTATTCCCAGTCCCCTACCTGCTTTTGACATGCGGTGATCAAATACATTGATGTGCTTGATAGAAAATCAAATCACACAACTATATGTATGTGTGTGTATATATTATATGTATATGTACATGTGTGTGTATATATGTGTGTGTGTGTGTGTGTATGTGTATATATTTCAAATGTATGTGTTCTATATATCTTTTTAGCTCTGGTATCACCACAGGTATCTACTATGTGAACAAGTGTGAGGATGCTTGTCTTCCCAGTTCCCACCAATAATAATGATATTAGGTAGATTTTCATCCATCAAAAACCTCAAAACTGCTCTAGGTTAAGACAAATGTGGGTGACATTTTACAAATGAAATGGCACAGCAAATATACGTGTCCAGATGTATTAGTTATAAAATTCAGAAGGTGTATTTTGCCATTCTATGATTTGTTTCTTGTAGGTCCTGAATTTTTGAGTTTGTCTAACTTTGCATTTTACTATTGTGGTTCATTCATCTGAATACTTACTAGAAGGATACTTAAATTAGGGGTTGCTTTGTATGTGGACTAACCTTGTCTTCTTTCACGATCTTTCCAGGTCTTTCCTGTGTGGTGGATCGACTGGATTATTCATATACGGCTATTGCTTGTATTACTACTATGCACGATCAGATATGAATGGTTTCATGCAGACATCATTCTTCTTTGGATACATGGCTTGCATTTGTTATGGTTTTTTCCTCATGCTTGGGAGTGTCGGTTTCCGAGCATCTCTGTTTTTTGTGCGTCACATATATCGGTCAATCAAGTGTGAGTAATGAGTCACCACTACTATGGTAGTCCGAAGTTCAAGAGTATGCTTAACAATCAAAAATCTGACTGCCATTCTCGGATCAAAGATGTCCAATGTAGTACAGTAGGAATTCTCAGCTGTAGCACTTGAGTTATTTCACAATTGTAATGCATCACAGGGAAAAGGTTATTCCAGTTTTGCATGACAATTCAAAATTTAATGCTCTTGTAGTAGTAGATTTAGTTTTAAGGACTTTGTTTACTCATTTTGCTCCGGACTCATATATACTATTATATGTATACATGTCGTTGATTCAGGAACTCACACTCTGTTATATGTCAGTGAACTAGAATTTGAACTTACAGAGCTTGAGATGAGCACAAAGTGAACCGTTCTTTTCCCCTTTGCTAAAGAATACTATCTGCTCTATTTTGTTCGGGGGGAGGGTGCTGGTGGTTTCGTGAAATATTTGCACGAAGTTTTGCGTTTAAGAAGGAAAAATCAGGCATTTTTAACGGGCATCTCTTTGGTTAATGAAGATATATTTTAATACAAAATAATGGGTGTTTTTTCAGTCGGGTACGAGTATATGTCAGAATCAGGGGACTCGGTGTTTACAGTCCCCAGCGCCAAGGGATCCTCAATTTTTTCAATCCCGAGTCAGGACCGGCCTTCGAGAGCGGGAATGCATCAGTTATCTTAAGTTCATTTGTTTGAAGACACGGTCGTGTTAGATCTTTTTCTAAACAACAAACACGTTACATATTAGAATCAAGGTATCGCATTGTTGTGTTTCAGTGGATTTATAATGGGCCCAAATTTTATGTCATTATTCTTTGCTCTTCATTCCTCTAAAAAATTCTGCACCAAAATTTGTCTAATGCCCCTTAAAATATAATTTTAACGTTCTACTTTTAAAATATGATATTGTCTCTGATAAATTAATTATTTTTCAATTTAATAATTAATTCATAATCAGCCCATCAAACTTACTTTCAATTTTTGATTTTATAATCATGAATATAGTTACAAATGAAGAAAGTTGCAAAAAATTCCTAATAAGAGTTTATATTTGAAGAAAAAAATTGTGATAATTAGTTTTACCCGAGCTATAGTACTTCAAATAATACTGTTAAGTACTTTTTAGGAATACAGTCGCTCATAACTCAAATTAAAAATTTAAAAATCTCATTATAAAAAGCACTTTCTTCAGAATAAAACATAGAAAGGTAAATCACTAGGGTAATAGTCATAAACGTTCGCTCATACTCTCTCCGTCCCATTTTACATGTTGCTTTTGGAAAAAAACGTATATTAAGAAAATGATTAGTTAGATAACATTTTCAACAAAATACCTCATTAAATGCATTGAAAAAAGAGAATAGATACTCCCTTCGTCCCAATTTATCTGTCTTGTTTGATTTTTGATGGTCAAATTGACCCAACTTTGACCATAAATATAAGCTTATTATTTCAATATTCTGAAAAACTGAAAAATACATATTGAAGTAAATTGAACATACTTTCTAATGATATAATATTTATAAATATTTTCAATAATGTGCTATATGCAATTTTCAGTCAAAGTTGGGTTAATTTGACCGTAAAAAGTCAAACAGGACAGATAAATTGGGACGGAAGGAGTACTAATTTTAGAAAGTCAAATCTTGGAAATAACAAATCTAAGAATAAATTTAAAAAATTATACTTAAATTTACATTGAAAGAAGAGAGAGACAAGTAATTTGGGACAATTTCTTTTCCAAAAAGGATATATATATTGGGACAGAGGGAGTATCATATTTAGAGGTTCCCTAAACCTCTCAACAACGTCCAACACCCCTCCTCCATCAGCAACTCTAAAATCGTGTCTTGGAGTCGGAGACAAATTTCTAATGATTTCAAGATGGATGCATTAGATGACAAGCACATTACAAGAACATACAACACCGTAGAGCAGCTTACAAAAGGTTTCCTTGATAAGATCAGGGAATGGCATAAAACACGGAATGCTTATTTGCACAGATACTAAAGAGTTGGTTTAACCAATAAATATGTCATGAGAACGGAAACGTCCAGATACCTATAATTAAACTGCAAAACAAGATGGTTTAGACAGCACAAACCTTGCACAAACTAGCTCTGCAAAAACATGCCTACTAGTTTACGGTTTACAATGTTTAAGATGAAACATATCAGTGAGCAAACCAACTATAATAAATTATCACAATCAAGAGAGCCAACCAAAATTAAAGTAAAAGCATGGTAGTAATAAAAGTGACAACATGATTCCGTCAGGTCCCAGTCAAGAGTAATAGATAATTTCTCTTTGGGCGAGAATGACCACAAGTTTGATTACCCTGCAAAACTACCTACCACTAACCCACTACTAAGACTTACAACCCTACTACTTCCAACACAATCACTACTAATCACATAAATATATTAATAATAGTAATCAAGTAATTAAAGTAACTGATAAATCTAAAACTCTAATTGATGAAAATAACAGTTGCCCTAAGACATGTTCCAGGGGTCTAACGGATTCAGTATATAAAGCCTCAGGCAATCTGGACAGCAAAGTTGTATTCAGGTTTTCCAAAGACTTCTGGTCCCTCTAAACATCAATTTCAATGTTCTTATGCATGTTTGTCTTTGTCAATGCATTTAGTTGTGTTTCCTCAACTTTGTACTTTAGCAAGGAACCTACAAACCACCCAAGTACCATAGTTCACTGTTAAGACTTGAAAAAAAGAGGAACACGCAATGTTGGAGACCTTATACAATCAAAGTATTTACTTATCTTTGGTGCAAAAAAAAAAGTAACTACTTATCTTTAGTTTGAGCCTTGCAACTGTGGAAAAAAGTTTCTACTTATCTTTAGTTTGAGCCTTGCTATTTCATTGTGGTGACAAAGTTTTCTACCTTCTTAAAGATAAATATGGTAATAGGTTCAATTGACAATATATAACGCCAACTGATAAAATAATACCAATAATTATATTACACAGTTGGGAGGCTGACAGACCACAGGTCCTACAGATATCTGCACTCTCTCGAAAATCACTAAAGTAGAACGTGGCACTTGAAAAAACTCAATAATCCATTATATGAAAGCCCCGCCAGTAATTGTTCAAAGAACTCCTTACATTTAAAATGTTTTTCGAAGATGAACTCAGGTTGAACCATATATACAAACTTAGTTGAGCATATGGAATTGTAACTTAATAATCAGTAATTCTAAAAATTAGCTGAAACATAACCAAATTCCATGAATCAGCTACTTCCCTGCCATTCCCCTTGCACCAAATATAGACATCTCTCTCATATCTAAATCTTTGCATTGATTTCACTTATCTTCCCGCAAGACAAATTTATGCAAGAAAAAAGAAATTCTTCTTGATAATAGTTTCGGTATGTAAATTAACAAATCCGGAATAAGATCCGAATCTGAAAGAAACAAGGTTTTTTTGTATGGAAAGAAGCAGCCTGTCACAAGCAAAATTTAAGCAACTTCCTTAAATATTAAAGCTACTTTTCATATAACATGAATGGCTTAAATATCAGAACCTTTGTATAAAGACTCATGAATGGAGTAACAAGTAATTTGCCTATTAAGAAAAACATGCATAGAATATATTGCAAGTCTGTGTAGAAGTATTTCAACAGAATGATGTACATAATGTAGAAGGTCCTTCAGAACCGGATGCATATAAATCTCGATAGGAAGGAACATTCAGTTTAATCTACAATCCATTCAATGAATGTACTTTAATCTACAATCCCTTCTGTCTCATGACTTCCCAAAGAGTAGACTTTTTACTTATTTAATAATTTTAGAGTAAAACTTTTTTTTTCCAGTCATATTATACAATGGTTTATGATGCCTTGGACGAGGGTCTGGAACAGTATACGAGGTGACAAGCAGTAGCTCAAAAGTGTTAGCTTCAATCCTAGACAAGTAGCTTTTGTTCATAAACTTAAATCAAGAGCTCAAATTGCAGCACAACCACAACATAAATCACAACATAAATAACAGAATTTCCCCTTCAATTGGAAAAGACAACCAAAACATAGATAACAAAATTTCCCATTTAACCAAAAAGACAAAAAGAAAAAGAAATCACTATCCCGGATACATCACAATAAAACAACTTAACTTTAACCAAGGTGCCACGTACAACTAATGAACAACAGAATTAACTTGCCAAATTAAAAAAATTACCTCCAGAACCTACAAAGCAAACCCCTTCAAGTATTCAGGATCACGCTTAGCTCGTTCCTGAAACTTCTTAAACCACCGATCAAGTATATCCATCGGCACAATCAACTTACTCCCATCCACCCCACAAAAAGACTGCATAAAATTGAACAAATTCTCGCCAACTTTCATCGCCAATCGCTCAATTTTCTTGTCAGCCGCCACATCAAGCGAAGGCAATGTGGGTAAATCCACAACAGAAACCCCAATTTTAGCGGAAACAGGAGGAGAATCAGCAGCCATGAGCTGCAATTGTCCACCAGGCTCCGGCCAAGTCAACGAAAGAACAGCGGAGGGACGCGTAATCGTAACAGCGCCACAAAACACGAAAGGTGAGCCCGGAGACTGTATGTATACAGCCAGGGCTTTATCAGGTGGAAGAGTAAAGTTATTCAACAAAAAGATACAAACTTCTCTTATAGAATCATAAGCCTCTCCTGTAAATTTAAACACAATAAATAAATAAATAATATTAAGATTTAGACATAAATATTGTAGGGGGGGGGGGGGGGTTGTCATAAGTACCTACGAAGTGGTTCATGTCGAGGACCCAATGGAAAGTATCGATTTGGGTGAAAGTGGAGATGTCCATGGGAAAGCTGCGATTGGGAAAAACGACACCGAACATTGTCGTTTTGGGTTTAAGTTTGAAAGCAATCTTTTGGGAGCAAGCAGGGGCTTCTCACGAACAAGATGGAGTAGAGGAGAGAGAGTGAATTTTGGGGGTTCCAATGAAAATTTAACAAGTAGTAATGGTTTTCCGGTAATAAGGGGTAGAAGATTCTAGTAAATTCCTGCCAAATCCCGAAGGCCAAAATCAAAATTATTAGGGGTTTTAATTTCAACCAAAGAGATTTTTTTATTTTTTACTCAAATGAATATTTTGCCCTTATACGTGTTACTATATTTATCAGGGAAAAAAATGTTTTTCTAGGCAAACCTAGGCTTTACAATTAATTTACCCTAGTTCTAACCACTATGGTACTTAAATCAATATGTGTTGTTAATCATATATATATATGTTAAGTATTCCTGTATGTCTCCAAATGAATAATAAATATTTGGTATTTCAAGTATTGAAGAGCAAGAATTCTCCAAATCGACCGAAGTCGCCCGATCCAAACTGTCCAAGCTGATATTTTCGATTTATAACGGTTTGGTTCGATAACGGTTTGGAATTTAAAAAACAAATATTTTCGGTTCAGTTTTGATTTTAACCTCCAAACCGATCGAATTAACCGAACCGAACTGATCATTTATATTAAAATATTAATATATATGCGTGAGTAATTTATAATAATAAATGTAATTTATAATCTACAAAATAAGTAAAAGATTAAACATATAAAAGTATCAACATAAAGACTTATATAAATAAGATTGAAAATTTAATTTTAATCCATATATTATGTAATCACATTTTAGTTGACTTATTCCCTCTCTTTTTATTTGTCAAGTTCTTGTAATTTTTACATCCTATTTAAAATATAATTGAAAGTTAAAATATAAATGAGTAAATTGCATTTTGCACCACTTATAAATATTAACTTTTTTGGTTTGATCTTAAACTTTTAATTTTGGCAAAATGCATCCCTTAACTTTAAATTTCACTTCATATTGCACATTTTTTATAATTTCCGTCCAAAATAACCGTTACTGTGAGGGGTAAAGTCAAGTTTTTTTTAAGTTTATATATTGACTATATGTACCCTATAGTTTTAATATTTTGACGATATGCACCCTACAGTTTTATAATTTATACTTTATTTTAAACTAGCTTTATTACCCGTGAAAGGCACGTGCTAGCTTTATTTATAAAAAAATGCTATTTTTTGTGTACTTTTACGATATTTGCGTATTGTTTCATACAATATTGTGTGGTTCATGTTAGAAGGACTGCTGTAACGACGAACATCCTTAAATTTATATTGTGTCGCGAATGTAAAGTTTAGAGTGCACTCTTACCATTAAAAATAATGATTTTCTATCAAGTCTCAATGATTTTTTCAACTGGAGATACCAAAAATATTATAATGTTTAGGTGTCATGTTTATCAAAATATGGGGGCGAAATAGTAAATTTTTTTGCACGGCAAACTCGAACTTCAAATTACTCGGTTCATAAGGTTCACGAGTCTTATCGAGCCGATATTATTTTTTAATAGAAATATATTTTTATCTAAATATTTAATATTTTATTAATATTTTATATATTTATTAGAATCGAATTCGAGCATAACCTATCATATTTTGAGTTTTTGTCAATATTTTGGTGAAATTGATTCAAGTTTTCGAGCCGAACTTGAGGCTACTGGACTATTTTTAACCCAAGTTTCATGCTTGATTTAAGATTCAGGTGAAACCGAGCTCGTGCTCGAGCCCATATATTTTTAGTCGAGTTCAAGTCTGAAAGTTTTCGACTCGGCTCGACTTGATTATACCCTTAGTTGTTATAAAGTTGGTATTTCGAAGTGAGTTAGTTACCCAAATCTCAATATTTAATAAACTATTATTAAATGGTAATATATTGTCGATAAGTTAATATATTAACATAATATCAACAAGTTATTTATTTAACATTTTAATTTTTTTTATAAATAAAAAATAATTAAAATCACGTGGTTGTACATGAGTATAAAGTTAGTATATTATAGTTAGCTAATTACTCAAGTCTTAGAATAATTTTATTATATATCAATATTAGATTATATAGGTTTTGTCATCCAATATAAAGAAAAAAATATATAACTCGGTACTTGATGTTATCAAAATATAATCAAATGAGCCTTTAGCTCTATCGATTGAAGTCAAATGTTTGGATATAAGTGTCACATGTTCAATTCTACAAGCCAATAATATTTTTCCATATTTATTCAAATAAAGACGCAAAATATTAATTTCGAATTATATGTTTTCCCTAAAAAATTTGAACCTATCGAACTTTTTACGACCTGAATTTCGAGTTTAAAATATAAAGTTCGGTTGAACTCGAGTTCGTGCTCGAACCCAAATATTTTTAATCGAGTACGAGCCTGACAGTTTTCGACTAGACTCGGATTGATTATACCCTTAGTTGTTACACGAGTATAAAGTTAGTATCTCGATGTGAGTTAATTATCCGATTTATGATAATTAATAAATTATTATTATATGGTAAGATATTATCAACAAGTTAATATGATAATATATTATCAACAAGAAGTTATTTATTGATTGTCTAAATTAAAAAAAATTATAATCCCGTTGTTGCACATGAGTGTAAAGTTATTATATTGTAATCAGCTAATTAACCAAGTCTTAAAATAATTTTATTCTATATAAATATTGAATTATATAGGTTTAGTCACCCAAAATAAAGAAAGAAGTATGTAACTCAATACTCGATTTTATCAAAATTTAACCAAATGAGCTTCTAGCTCAATTGGTTAAAGTCATATGTTTATTATAATTGTAAAGTTAGCATATTGAAATGAGCTATTCAATCAAGTCTCAAATCATTATGTTTTATATAAATATTAAAAAATATATAAAATTTAATATAAGGCAAGACACCTCGTGTAAATAAGTAAGTTATACTCAATACTTAATGTTATAAAATTTTAACCAAAAGTGTCTCTAGCTCAGGTGGTTGATGTGTTTAATTTGCAAATAGTTGGCATATGTTTGATTCCTATCAGCAACAACTATTTTTAATATTTATTAAAATACATGGGTAAAACAGTAATTTCGAATAAAATATTTTCCAAAAAACTTGATGTTGCAGATTATAAAGATAACAGATTTTATATAAATATTAAAATAAAAATAAAATTTAATGCAAGGCAAGACACCTCATGTAAATAAATAAGTTATAAGTCAATACTTAATGTTATAAAAGTTTAACCACAAGCGTCTCTAGCTCGTTGATGTGTTTAATTTGTAAGTAATTGGCATAGGTTCGATTCCTATCAACAACAACTATTTTTGATATTTATTAAAATACATGGGCAAAACAGTAATTTCGAATAAAATGTTTCCCCAAAAATTTGATGTTGCAGTATTATAAAGATAATAGATTTTCATAGTTTTTAAAATCCATAAAAATATAGATTATAAAGTTAAATTAAAAAACAAAATATATAGGAGACAAACTGGTTAGGGTCGAATATGATTTTTAAAAAATTTAAACCGAAACCCAAAATTAATGCTATAAAAATCGATCCAAATCAAAACAAATGCTATAAAAATTAAGGAAATCCCACGGTAGGAGAATTTATGATTATGCCTCCTGAGTCAGAGCCTGTCGCTTAAATGTGGTTTACCTTGATTCACGTGGTTTGCAAGCTATTACGTGATCCCATAGGGTTTACCCAGTGCGCAGTGCGCACCCGAAGGGTATCGGCTGCGGGTTACCTACGCTTAAAAAAATAAAAAATTAAGAAAATCTTGAACTCAAATATATACATAAAATTCGATGGTTTTTAATAGATTATCATATTATGAAATCCCAACCAAACAGAATAAAGTAGAAAATTTTGGTTTATATAGTTTACTTTAGTGGATTCCGAGAAAAAAAATGTCCAATAACATTGCATGCATTTTGCTAGTATTTAATTTGGTACATATTTTGTAGCTAATTTATTTTAAAGACAAACATAAGAACATGAATCAAATGAAGTATTCAGCAACACTAAAAATTTTTAAAAATTAAGAAAATTATTATTTTAATAGAGATTTATTATAAAAATATTAAAACAAAAATAAGAAATTATAAATTACAAAGACCGTGTCAAAAAGTAATAACAAAACCTAGACACATATATATGATAAAATAGATATGTTTTGATATTATTATTTAAAAATATATATAATTTAAAATTATTTGCACAGTATTTAAATTAAATTAATTTGGATAAAAGACTTATTTGTGATTTCGATTCAGATTTTATAGAGAATATTTATATTTTAATTATATTTCAAGTGAAAAAAATATTATCTAACATTAACATACAAGTTAAAATCGGGGTGTAATCTGTTACAATATTATAAATACGGGGTGCACATTGTAATAATATAAACATAAAAAAATTATTCCAATTTTACCATTGAAAATTGTTAAAAGAGGTACGATATGAAACAAAATTTAAAGTTGAAGGATGCATTCTGCCAAAATTAAAAGTTTAAGATCAAACCGCAAAAGTGAATATTTATAAGGGGTGTAAAGTGCAATGTACTTAATATAAATTTATAATATAATTCAAACTTTTGATTCTTATTTTTCAAGCTCAATTTTAAGTTTAATTTTGTGGTAGAATTTTAATATTGATGTGAAACGGTTTAAACCGAACCAAACCGTTTTAAACGGATCGAATCAGTTTGGTTTTATTTACTTAACGGTTTGGTTCAAATTACAATTTTAGGAAACCGATAACTTGTTGAGATCGGTGAACAAAATAATATATGGGTTCCATTTCAGTGACCGGTTTAATATTTAACATACTTGAAATATCATAAAAATACTTTATTTTATATCAAGAATATCATTCTGAAACTCTGTGTATTCTAAGTTAAATTTATAACTATCTTTCATTATCCAACACTTTAAGAAATACACAGTCACGTGTGTCTTGTAGTGCTTACCACTTACAAAAGTTGAAAACAATAATGATTTAGGTACAAAGTTGAACAAAAAGAAAGATCCTGAGTCGCCAACAAAAATATTTTTTCTTTTAATAGAAAAAAGATATTATGTATTCTACATCCATAAATTAGAAATTTGAATTTTACAATTTGTTTTTTCCTTTCGTAAAGATATATAAATGTAATTGTATGTCATGGATAATTGTAACTTTAAGTTTCCGGTTTCATCCTACTTCTTCTATATTCAACTTGCATGATTAAGGACGTAGAAATTTCATTACAAAATAATTTTTTTTATTTAACATCTCACATCCAAAATGCCAGTCGACAGGTATTTTGATGAATATTAGAGAATGGCCCGTGCCTCCTACGAGCTATTATACTAGTTATTACTAGTTTCGCAACCCGTCATAAATACTTTATATTAGAACAAGTGCCCTTCGTTAACATTCTTTTTATTTTACTTGTGTTATATATATTTAAATGTGAAAAATATATATTAAAAATTAATTAATATATAATTATAATTGTATTCAGAGTTAATATGTATTTATAACAATATTCTAAATGTGTTAGATAACACTTCATTTAAGGGAAAAGTCAGCAATGATGCTTTAGTATTATTTTGGGAGGATGAATGGTATGGTGACACTATCTTGAAAAATGAATTCTATAGACTTTATTTTTTGTCAAATTGAATTATGTGTTGATATTTGACAAGTGTATGATAAGTTTGACAATATTTTCTGGGTAAGATCCTCAGAGATGGATCAAGTACATAAACTGGATGAAAGTATTAGATTGATTAAGCTAAATCTTAAATATGATGAGTTGATTTGGAAGCCTGGGAATGAGCCTTACACTATAAGAGGTAGTATGCAAGCTTTTCAATCCTTGCCTGAAAGAGAGGCTATAGATTGAATTTTTATTTGGAAGCTTAAAATTACTGCAAGCTGTTCTTATGGAAGGGTCAGAGGAACATTCTACTTACTAGGTCTTTGCTTTTCTCAAGAGTTGAATCTAGTATAGGTAGTGCTATGTGTCAATCTTGAAGGGCATATGATGAAGATATCAACCATATTTTCTGAAAATGTGAACATTCAATAATGGTTTGGGTGGATATAGTCAACTGGTCGGGTTTGTCCTCACGGTTTTTATTAAAAACATATATTCATTATAGTTTTTAGTTAAATATTTCAAGGAGCATTTTCATTAAAAAGTCTGGATGGTCACCTTGACAGCATCTTTATGAATAATATGGGGTAAAAGAAATTAGGTTGTGTTTAATGGTAAGAATTTTAATAAGATAGAGTTTTTGTCCTTCTCCAAATCAGATTCATTAAATGGATATAGGCCATGCAGTTGGTAAACAAGGAAAACAATTCTTGGTGGCTCAGGAATTCGATGGGAATGATCACTAAAAATTTTAAATTATTTTTGAAAGTCTTGTTAAATCATGATTGGGTTTTTACTGGATTCGTAGATGGAATTCTTACAAAGTTAAAAGGTGGGATCTTTACTGGTTGTATTGGAAGAGTGGTTAAACTAGAAAAATGGTCAAAGTTGGTAAAATTATCTGCTCCTGTAAGTTCCCGTAAGATTCTAGAGGTTGAGTTAGCTAATACAGAATTTCTTCTCAATCTGTTGAACCAACATGGTAAGAGATCATCCAACATTCTAATATATATAGATAGTAAAGAGCTAGTTAGGATGATACATGTATTGGAAGATATTTTGCTAGGCTTAATCGATAATGGTTGGAGTGTTAAATTCAAAAAATTGAGAAGAGTGTTCATTTTTTTAGCGGATTAGTTAGCTAAGATCGGGGCCTCTTTAAATCAGGCGAATGTCCAATGGGCTTGCTGGCCCAATAATTTATGGGCATGCAAGGAGGTGCAACTCTTTCTGGAGGAGCCATGTACTTTCCAAGGCGCGCCCGAAGAAGGTTTCCCCCAAGAGAAGATTTTTGGAGTTACTTCATTTTACTTACAAGTTCCTAGGTTGTTTTTTGAAAGATGAAAATATTATAAGGCAAAAGTACTAAAGCGACAACATGCGACATGATACACAATATGTAGTCTATATACAAAGTGCGATAAGTAAACGAGTTTGTACAATTACAGGGATTTCACAGAGGCCCGCACCTCGAATAAAAGTCATAGCGATAGTCACAATGTAAAAATACATATGGAAAGCAACATAAAATATAAAAGGCCTAATAGGCCCACATTCATAAAGATGGAGGGCCTAGAAAGTGCACCCATACTCTCATGGGGTGGACTGAAGATAGTATGCGTAGGGAGAATCCGTAGTGGGAAGAACATCACTCACTAGGATAACATCGTCTGTGGGAGCAATATCATCCCGAGGAGCACCACCTCTTGTACCAACTCTCGTATGCTTAGGAGAAGGAATTGAGAGTGCATGAACAACCTCCATGGAAGGAGGACTAGGGCGCACCTTGCGCCAAAAGGAAGGCTCAATAACGTTCATCTTGGGAACCACCTTCTGAAAAGCGAAATCAAGCCTGAAGCATTCGAAATTTGAGGTGCCATACCTAAGAGATAAACACAAGACGACTCAACATAATATACACAAATAAGATATGGCATATGAAGGGAATATATGAAGTAAAAATATATGTGTAAAGGCATGAGCAAAGTGAACATGGAGATGATATATGTGCGTATGAAGAAATATATACAAAGTGTAGCACATAAGGTTGTGCAAAAGAAGTAAAGGCAAAAAAACAACGGGAGACTACTCCTAACGGGTGTACCCCTAAGGGGTTTACACCTCTCAGGACGTGCCCTGATGGTGCATACCACCTAAGGCGCGCCCAAGATATATCAGAGGAAGAAGGGAAACCCTTCTTAAAATCTGCATCATTCATTTTCTTAACGAAAACTCCTTTCTTGCATTTCAAACTCACATCAGGATGGAGAACTCCAATCTTGCTAAGATTATCTTCCGTAACCAGAGTCTCAAGGTTAAATTCCTCTCCAGAAGACAAAGTATGACATTCTCTCTTTTCACGGCCATACCGCTTAACTTCGTCACTTTTTTATCATCTTTTCAGAACAAAGGAAGTAATGTCACAAAAAGAAGGAAATATTGATACAACGCCAAATAAAAGACAAGTTAGAGAGATGTACGAACATCCAAGTTAAATTAAAAACTTGTGATGAAGATGAAGCAATGAAGATGATAAAGGTAATGGTGACCGAAGCAGGGTGGTGAAAAGCTTCATCTTACGATCGAATTTCGTAAACGGATGGAAGGGAGTAAGCGAGCCGTCATCCAGTTGTGATAAAGAAAAAGGAAAAGTGGTTAGGACGTGCCACAACACCAACAAAAATCAAAAAAATATTTTTAAGGAGTTAAGGCACGCCCCAATAGAGAAACAAGGTCACAACCCGAGCTCCGATAAGCTTCGGGTGTGCTCTGTACTATGCAGAGATCGCGACCCGCGAATCCGGAAGCTTCGGCCATGCCTCGTGAAGTAAAATTTAGGGTTGCTACCCAAGAGCTCCGTGACGTGCCTCGGACGCGCCCCCATGTATGAAGTGGGTGAATCGATGTACTAATTTTCTAATTCAAGTTATGAACAAACATGATTGGAGGATAATGTGAAGATTCTATAGTATCTACAAGTTATGCATATTTAACATGCAAGTTAATGGGAAAACATATGAAAATGAAGAAGAGATGTATTCCTGAAAGCAAAATTTCAAATTCATTAAAGTTTCATCCCTAGAACAAATCCCCCGGGGGTAAGGGCGCGTCCCGCGCGATTTCAACGACGGAGAGGAAGATATATTCGGAAACTATTTGTGGAAGATATTTGTAGAAAATATTTATGGAAGATTTTGTGAAATAAAAAATTGAAGTACTTGTCATGGAAAATTGGAAGAAAATTTTACGACAAATCATATCAACTAGATGCTTTTTCTACCAAAGAACAAGTTAACCCATATTTGTGGAAGGGAGCTCACTTGCGAAAGATAAAGTGAAGATGTTGCGGACAAAAAAACTAGAACTATTCATGGAAGATTGAAGGAAGTAAAGAAGATTTTTCACTTTATTTTTAACAAACTAGAAAATTGGGAGTAGTTGTTATGCCATAAAATTGTCATGGGTATTTTATCTGATCTTCAAAAAAATGGTCGGATCATCGTCAATAAAAAAGAATGACAAACGCCAGAGAATGGGTTTCAGGAGTTACGGGCGTGCCCTATACGGGGCTAGCCCTGAATGGAATTCGTTTGTGACGACTATTGACGATAAAGAATTATGATGGCGATTGGTGGAGTTCTATATGAAGGATTACGACTGTCATTAAATTGAAAGCTTATAACAATCAAAGTGAAGGAATCGTGCGATGACCGCTACAACGAAAATGTTACGACGACCGCTATGACACGAATGCTATGACGACCGCTATAAGGGAAGACGACGATAAGGAACAAGTATTGATAAAGGAGCTAAGGGAGAAGGAGTAGAGCTATCAAGAAGCAAGGAATGGTCCGAGCTCCGGGGAATATCCCCGGACCCCTTAGGGCGTGTCTCGTGCTATACGACCGCACGGGGTGGCCGCTCCGCAATACAAGATGAATAACTATCAAGGATTAGCAAGGAGGTAGCTTCCACAACTAAGTTGGAAAGTGAATGAAATATTAAAAGAATACAAGTGAAGAGGAGGAGCCCCGGAGGGACCTCCCATACCTAGGGTGCGCCCTAAGCATGCGAGGAGCCTCAGGACGGCTCCAACCTTCTTAGGGCGAGCCCGAAGAAGGAAAAGGGGCCTCCGGGAGCCTGACATCCCAGAAAACATATTGAAGGCATCGTTCTGTAGTCTTGCGGGTTATCCTCGTAGGGGAACAATCATAAACTCTTAGTGTGTACTTTGGGAGCCCTGTCCCAGCATTTTCCAGGCTGTCCTTGTCGGGAGACTTCAGGGTTATCTCGCACTTTCCACTTATACGCTTGTGATCACTTGTCCTGTAGTCTGGTGGGTTAGCCTAATCGGGGGGCAAGGATGCACTTGAGCATTTGCGGTAAGTCATGGCTATACCTACGGTTACGATCGACGAAAATAACAATAGCGGATGGGATATCCACCAACCATGGAGTTTCCTTATCCGTGAAGTTCCGAAGTCATAACCGAGCCTTGGGCCTTTGTGACTAGGCCGCATCGCTAGGCACTCCTAAAGCAAATTAATGTTCGAATTATAATAGAAAGTTGGTCGACAACTCCTATTGGGTCATGGAATGAGAAGCCAAATCCATCTAAGTTTCTTGTTCTCGAAAAACTGTGTAGGGCTTGATTCTCTATAAAAGGAAGCACGTAGGCACATTGTGAAGGATTGAAAGTGAGAGCTTTATACGCTACCACAAAACACCCTTACAATCTCAGCCCCCGATTCATCATAATCATCATACTCTGACGACTTTTATGGAGAAGGACACCGCTGCAGATCTTTATTTTGACGCGAAACTCAAATTTTTGTTAGCCAAATTCCTTCGTTAATATGATCACACTCAATTAGGTCAGAAGGTCAGTCAACAACAACACTTATGTCAGGTAAGAAGCTCTTTGAACGAGACATATCCAATGTTTTCAAATAGCACTATATAATTGTGTTCATCTCCAGAACCTACAATTTTTGTTTCCCGCTGTTAGATATTAAATGCAACACAGGGGGGGTGAATATGTTTCTTGGATTTTTAGCCTTTTTTAACTTGTTTGGATTTTAGGTGAACAAAGCAGTTTAGAGTTTGCAGATATATTTTATTTACAGAAATAATCAACAAGCATAGTATTTTCAAAACTCACTTAACTTGTATTAAATTAAGTTCATCTTGCTACAAATTCTTTGTTCTTTAGTAAATAAGAATTCAGTTTCTTTCTTGAGAGAATACAAGAAAATCTAGATATGTTTTGTTATATTTAAACTAAGGACCAATGCATGCTTTATAGACTAGCAGCACGGGTTTACAAGACTTGCACTTAAATGTACTAAACTACTTTCTAAAGCAACCTTTTTCTATTTCCATTTCTAGCTTAGCAAATCTGTGCAGAATCTTGCAGGTCTATGACCATCCTTTGTCTAGTTAATCTCAACCCTTGATCTTGTATTCTTCCAACTACTTTGTAGACTTTTTAATCTAATTGAATAGATCGTTTGTTGACTGATAATCTTGAATCTTGAACTTGTCTGCATTCTGTATTTGAGAAGTATATCGAGATCTCAAGTTTGTTCTATAGAGAAGTGACATCTTGATAATTATAGTGACTTATCGAGATATCTGAGTTCTCTATTGGTATACTTGACTTGTCGAGGTCTCTAGATCCTTGCATGTGAAATGACTTGTCGATATGTCTGAGATCTCTAAACGTAGAAGTGACTTGTCGATATCTCAGAGATCTTTATATACACATTTTGACTTATCGATATCTCTGAGATCTCTATATGAGAAATTGACTTGGCGATATCTCCAATTCTTTACATCTTCATTTGACTTGTCGATATCTCTGAGTTCTCTACATGCATAAATGGCTTGTCGATATCTCCAGTTCTCTACATCTTCATTTAACTTGTCGATATATCCGAGACTTCTCTATAAGCCATTTTGGACTTCTCGATAAGTCATTCTGGACTTCTCGAATGACTTCTCGGTATATCTTGATATGTGACTTATCGATATCTTGACTTAGAACATTTTTTATCCAAGATTCTACACTTTTCTCCGAGGCATGATTATGGCTTGATCTTTTTCCAGAGTTTATTCCTTAGCTTGAATCTGTTCACAGAAAAATCCTCCAGTCTAATCTTCTAACCATTTTACAGACTCAAGTATTACAATACATAATACAAAATTGATTATCAAACAACTAAATCTCAGGGTTGTCAATGTGACTTAGTCTTGTTATTGTACAAACATGTCTTGCACAATAATCTCCCCCAATTTTTGAGAAGATTGCTTATCACAAATTCATGCTTGATAACAATACTAACCCCAATCTAAAATCAAATACATAAAAATTGACAGATTGATAAATAAAAATTTAAACATTACATCAGTTCAACATTACAATACTAAGTGAATTTTTCATAGCCTGGTTCTTTCCTAATGAGGTCCTTGAGATTTACTAGCACTTGAAGTTCTTCAATAATTTCTGTCCCTCTTAAGGATTCTACCAGTTTGAGCCAATCATCTAGTTTGTAACTGTTGAGATAGTTTACTTTAAATCTTGAAAATATTCCATATTCAATGTTCAGGAAATGTCCATCCTTTGAGATTCTACTCAGTCCCCTTGCCTTGAGTCTATTTGACCTCTTTTCAAACATCTCCATCTCCTTGGCATACTGTCTTTCCCTTTCCTCCTTCTCAGATTTTATCCTAGCTAGCATGTCTTTCATCCCTTTCTCTCAGCCTTTTAAACATCACATCCTTCCATATCCTTGTAAATGTATCCTTGTCCTTCATTAAGGTAATCATCCTCTTTAATTTTGTGGTAGAGGATGTTTCTATTACTTCCCTGCTAAGCAAGATGAAGGAGTCATCCAAATAGTAGATTCTTACTTCTGACAAAGAGACAACCCAAACTTTGACTATTTCTTCAGATAGTTATTGAAAATAGTCATCATCTATTATGCTTATGTTTAGAGGCAGAAAATCATCTTGATTGAAGCAGTTCCAGATGACACCAGCATTAACTTGCATTTTCTTTGATTTTCTCCCAACAGTCTTGAAATGAGTTTTGATTGGAGGCTTGAATGAAGGTAAGTTTGTGATTTTCTTTAGTGTGACATGGCTGGATCTGATTGGTATTTTGATTAAGGTGTTTGGAGTTTGTTTGACTAGAATTTAGGATTTTGAGGCAGGACTGGTTGATATTATTTTTGGATTGGTTTGTAGGTTTGAGTAGGTTGGATTTTCGTAACTTTTATTTCTTGGACATTTTGTTTTTGTGACTCCCCTTCACCTTCTCTCCGGGTTTTCTTTCCATTTTCTTTTCTCTCTTATCTCCCCTTTTTTCTTCTCATACACCTTATTGCCTATTGCCTTAGAAGATTGACTTGGATTTGAGCCAGAAGATCTTTGTTCATCCTTCCTCTGCTCATCATCATCCAAATCATCTTGAGTATTGATTTGTTTATTTGGCAACTTGGTTCAGCATTCTGTAGATATCTTCCCAATATCCTTATTACTTCCTAATTTTCAGTTATCTTCTTCTTCTTGGATTTTATATTTGTTTCCAATGTCATGATCAGTATGAGATTACCCCTAACACAGTTTTGGGGATTGTAAAGTGTTTACATTCTCTGGTTTGAGAACAGATGTAGGCCACCCCTTGGATAAAGATAGGCTTCAGGAAAAGTAGTTATCTGAGCATTTTTCAGTACTACAAGCAATTGTGTAAAAACCCAAAATTTTGACAACGATAAAAGAACTTTATGAATATTAACCTTGCGGTTTATTAAAAACTTTTGCGACCACACCATATAGTTTTTAATTTAAAATTCCGAGTTGATATTGTGATTTTACATATCAAATGAGTGTAAGTAAACGCTATTAGTTTTCAAAGAAAACGAACTTTTAAAAATGACCGTATCTATGAACCATCAAGGATTACGGGAATCAAAATATAATTACAAATTTAAAATCCTAAAGATTTATATCCAAGAACGATACTTCAAAATATAAAGAACGTATAAGAAAGGATTTACACCGCGAATCGTTTACGAGAATTTAATACGAAAACGAATAAGCGACCGAGCAAACGCGTCAACGAATAGATAAACGTATCGAACCAAACTAACTAAACTAACTAATCATGATAAGAAACTAACCATGGCTAGGTTACCAAATGGTAACCTAAACTAGGAAGCATGATAACCTAAAGCTAGAAATAGTAAAGCTAAAACCTAAAACTAGATAGTTAGCTTGTAAACCTAGGAAGCTAGCAAGATATATCCTAAGATATGCCAACATTTGCTAGTCCTATGATATATACTAGAAGATATACAAGTCATATAATACAATCTTCCAAGAGAAGCATTCAAGAAGCAACAAACTCTCTCTCTCTCTCTCCAAAAAACACCATGCTGATTTTCAAGAACACCATGGAGAGAAAAATTCATATCTCATGTTCTATTCATTCAAAAATCACCATATTTTTACCAAAACTCTTTCATATCATGGGTAAGTCACGTAAAAAATTTCATGCCCATCCATAAAGTTTTCAATTTTATAAAAATATTCGAAGTTGGGGGTGAATAGTAACTCCGAAAATCACTAACTTGTTTACTTGATTTTTCATGAAAGATTAAGGCTCCTAAAGCTAGACCAAGGCTTCATAAAGGATCTTATGACTTTATTAAGTATTAAAAAGCTTTAAGGAAGGTATAAACATTCATCCAAACTTTGTTTAAGTTTTAAGTTTCAAGAAAAGTAAGGATCTTGGATATAAGTATGATTTTGATGATTAATTTGATATTATCTTGATGTTTAGTTAATTAGTTTCAAGGTTAATGATTGTTGTCTCAAGAACATGATGTTCTTCAGAGGATTTAGTGTTGAGATGATGATTTGATGGTTGTTGATGTTGGTATAATGATTTAAAATGTAAACGAAACTCGGATCGTAATCGTAACCTCGTTAAAATGAACAAAACTTGACTTAAGTTTCTGCAGACATTCCTGAATGTATAAACTGTATTTTATTGAAAAGTGAGAGTTGATTATGATAGAAAATGTTATGAGGATCGTTTAGGCGCTTGTATCACTTATTTTCAATTTACGGATCAAAAGTTATGACCGTTTTAGTAAAAGTGATTTACGCGACAAAACTGCTACAAATTACAAATTTTTTAAATATAAATGATCGACCTAAAAATATTTAAAAATCATGAAAATTTTACAGAGAGTAAAAAATAGAGTTTATTAACTTCCATAAAACTTAAAGTAAAAATGTTGATTTTTCAATTTTATAAAAATATCGGAGCCGAGGTCGCACGGAGTATGAACGTCAAAAACAACCCCCTGTTAGGAAACTATCACTTCAGGATTTTCACCCCTGTTACTAGAAAACCATTTTAAAAATTATGTGTTCTAAATTTTGTCTAGATCGCGCATGCAAAAACGGTGTATCAATTGAGTTAACGGTTTGAGAGATATCAATATTTTAGTAAAAGCGGTTTGAATAGTAAAACTCCATAGTTAACCGAACTTTTGAAATGCTTTTCACCTAATTAAATTTATTTTATCAAAATGAAACTTTTAGGATAAATATTAAAAGAACTCAAGAAGCTATTTGAGATAGTTTTGTATTAAAATATTAATTTTACGATTTATTAAAAATAATAGAGTGCGAATCACGTAATAGTAATATCCGGTAAAGTCAAATCTAGAAGACCACTTTGACTGTTCGTTTCGACCAAGGAGTGATACTTATTTCGAGTCGGTCGAATAATGAAAATTATGAATTATTGAACTTATTCGAAATATAAGTTGGTGATGAGAGTAGGAATACTGATTAAGATTATGATGTTTGTTGATTAGAAAACCCGGAACGAAAAGAAGTCGGGAAACGTATCTTGGACTCCAGACAAGTTTTCAAACCCTACCTTTTTGAAACTGCTGTGTTGTGTTTGTTTTCAAATAATGTCGATATATACATGATGCTATATTTACGATGTCTTATGTACTATGGTATATAATATCATACGATATGTTAATGATTTCAGTATAATAATATTATCGGATTTCAATCGATAACGCTGGAGAGTAGTGTTGTATATAAGAGGTGTATATTTTAGACCGAGGATTGGTCAGTATAATTTGATGAAAACCCGGAAGTATTCTTGAGGGGTTTTATTTAAAATAATAACGCTATAGTAGAGCGTGATGTATAAGTTGTAAGACTGAGAGTCGGTCAATTTTTATAAAGTATAAACACGGGAATCATCCTGGAGATATTTTGGACGATCAGAAGTCCGTATTTATTTATTCCAAGGGACTCGATATCCACTTGCGAGGTATTAAATACCTCAAATTTATTTAAAAGATTTCCAAAGATCGTATTCCCTCAACTATATTTAATCATTCGAACAATGAATCTTATTTCAGATATTCATTTAAATAGGAGAATTATTCTCCAATAATTATTTATTTCAAATTCGATTAATTATATTAATAAAGATTACTTTAATTATCTAGACAAAAAGTAATTGAGGAATATTATTTCAAACATTCTTTTAAAATATAATTATTCGAGGTTTAATTATTTAAGGATTATTAATTAATTAATAATTATTTATTAAATGATTTAATATGACTTAAAAATCATAAAACCTGATTTAAAATACTTCCTGATTTTCGGAAATTCATTCGAATAATTTCAGATCGTCGGAGAATATTGTCTCGACTTATTTTAAATATTTTGAATATAGTTTCAAAGGAAACTCTCCCCCTTATTTACTTATCTATTGACAATGGTCAACTCACATCCTTGGTACTTCCTCCGGAAAACTTTCGGAGGTACATATATATATATATATATGAGATGAGCTGTGCCTATCAACAAGCAAAACGCTTGGGGAATTTTGACATAGTTCGATGATTTCAAGTATATGATATAATTATTAAAAGGACAAAGGAGGGGTAGAGATCCAGTACTTCGTGGACTGGGGAGACTGCCATATTATTTTTTTCGTATGAGAAGGTACCGTGTGTACTGAGGGACATACGAAGTATGCAAAACATACCCGGGTGGAATGGGAAAGCATATAAAGCCCGAATGCGGCTAGGGTGACAATCGGGAGTAAGGAAGTCGTCCCTATACATGTAGAAAAGGTTACTATTTCCGTAGTACGACTGATCATCGTATGCGGTGGCTCCAATGAATGTCCTATTCTTCCAATTGGAAATTGTGATGCAATACCGTAACCCAAGCCTAGGTGATGGGTTTACCATTAAGGGATTTGGAGGATAATAAATCCACTAAAGAATTGTTTTTAAAAGAAGGTGTGTATCACCGAGGAAAACTATTTTTGAATAAACATATTTATCATATATGGTATTATACTTAAATTTCTCATACAGTCTTTTCATACTGTACATCAATATGGCTGAGCATTATTGCTCACTCTTGCTTTCTTTTAAATGTCACAACACAACAGATAACTAGTATGTCGGAGTGGGACTTAGTCGCTTGCAGTCATGGGGAGAATCCCTGGCAGCTTTATCTTAGGTGGGCCAGAGTATCATATTAGTATAAGATATCAGTCGTAATTATTGTAACTTCATATAGAGATTACGAATAATTGTTTGAGATCCTGTAAAGTACATTTGAGTTTTAATAACAGATGATACTTGTTGTACGTCATTTCTAAGGCTATAACTTGTGAGTTTGTGAGATTGGGGGTCTGTGATATGGAATTATTGGATTATTGAGTTAATGCAGGTTACACATGATTGAAGGATTTTGTGACGACTCAGATTCCTAACCCCGGATTTGGGGGCGTTACATAAATGGTATCAGAGCATTAAGTTATAGTACTTAGAGTCGAGAGTGTTAGAATTTTGTCTAGTTGCGAGATTTCGTAAGAGCTCATATAGAGTTCATCATTGGACTACCGGATGTAGCCCCAATGTGTAGGTTAGGATAAGTGTATATTTGAGTTATTAAAGTATGACTAATAGAACCATTGGAGATTATCAGAATGATGAGAAGAAAAATTTGAATCATATTTGATTTGGCAAGGATGTGGATGTAGAACTCGGAGCTGAGTCTCCAGGGTAATTGGGGTAAAGACGGTATTACCAACACCATATTTTCATTGTGATAACACGAGTCTGTTTACTCGCAGTTCTTTATAGGTTGCCCGTGAAGGGGTATCACATGTGAGGACCATGAAGTCTAATTATTAGTATACATTTGAGGTTATTGACCCAAACTAGTTGAAGGTGTCATTTTACCAATGAGGATTTGAATATAGTATTAATAATGAATTCAGCAGAAATAGTGCCCAATATACCTTTAAGGATTTTAATTCTATTAAGGAAGATTTGAATGTAATATAAGAATATTATCATAAGATGAGTACATTATATGATATTATTAGTGCGCTTAACATGAAGGGTTATGATGGTTTAGCTCAGAGATCAAGTGCGTCAAGAATTGATGGCATGTCTATAATTAAATGGCGTAAGATTACAATAAGTGATGGTTCGATTTTAGAACCTTCTAAAAGGATAAACCAATGAGTCTAAAGAGGAATTATTCGGTAGAAATGATGTTATAGACTACGTATATATACTCGTACACCTCTAATATATTTGGTAACGTATGATTCAATTACACACACATGCCACCAAACTTATGGACTGTATTGAGATCCCTGAGAGATCTCTTTGATCTGTTCCCAGGGGGAACTGGCCACTTGTAGTTAGTAACGGATACGTGTAGCAGGCCCCTATCATCTTAATAGATGCTTTTGGAATATTTCCGTGTAAGGTCTTCGAGGTAAAACACTGGAATGATAGATATATGTGCGAAAGTCAAGATTAGTACGATTTTAAAATGATGTGAAAGAGACACTAGCTGGAACATGGAATTACAAAGATGAAGAGGTGGTATCATCCTCAGGCGGATAATAACGAGAGTTAGGATAATCAGAGAAATATTTTTCCCCCTACTCACTGTCACGGTACTCCCTCCAAACTGTTGATCATTCGTATTGCTTTGATAAGTCATATCAGGCAATCCTTTTCGTTCCCTACTTTGAACTTATGATGTGACCATCTTAAATAGTCTTTCTCCGCCTCAGGACTTGTTCAATTCTTTTAGTTGATCAATGAACTTTCATTCATAGATTATGATCTTCTTGTTCGACTCAGAGCTATTTATACTTTATTTCAATTATCCAAGGAAATTTTTTTCCTCCTCAATTCATTGACGAATATTCATAATGAATGTCTTCATTTGATTCTTCTTTCATACTTACTCTTCTCAGTCGAGATTGTAAATATTTAACAAATTGTTAAAAACATGGATGATCTAATATCCATATATTCCTCGGGAATCCTTTTCTTCTAATCGGGATGAAATTATATATTGGACTTTGAAATCATAGTAAGGGTATCAATTTGATATTGGTATTCCGAATTCAATTCTATTTAAGAATCTGATAAAGTATGTGAACGAGGGCACCTATGAGTGTACCCTTTATTTGGCAAGAAATATTTGATAAGAGGCTATCGATTGTTCCGATGCCAAGACCACTCGATTCAGAGTTATAATTGTCTTTTTCGGCCCAAATTTAAAAACTCTTTATTTCAAAATCGTCATCCAAGTAGCCATAAATTTCTTCAGTGGTTACGATGTTGAGATTTTTTTTACAAACAAACTGAAATATGCCTAGTTGCATATGTTCTCATGAATGACTAGTTAATTGTCCTAACTTGTCAAAATTTTAATTAATACGACGAAAGCCTAGCTAATCGTCCTAGCCAGTTGCTATGGGCCAAACCAATTGTGCTGACCATTTTCTTAGCCGGTTGATAATATTGCTTGATATGGACTAGTTACTATTTTGCTAGTTCCACTTCCAATCAAATTTTTATTATTCCATAGTGCATTATATATGCAAAATTTAATTGTTCATGAAATTTTCGAAGAATGATTTAATTGAGACCTAACTAGGTCGCCCACTCAAACGAGAATTCATATTCAGTTTTATGAAATATTTTTTTCATGAAATATTCTATTATTTTGTTTATATAAAGAATATCCATATAAAATCATAAAGTGATTGAAGAACAATATACTTCCTTATTTGTTAATCATTGAATAAAATTCCTTCCTTTAAAATAACATCATTTTGAAACCTCAATGGTTAACCTTTGGTTGAGAATGTTATTTCAAATTTCCTTCATTATTTGAAAAGAAAAGTATTCTTTCAATGGGAAAATCTTACAAGTATCATTCGTATGATTTTATTATTCAGCAATCATTGCTTTCAATGGATATTCTCTATAATATCACAATATAAAATTCTAAGGACATGGAAGGATAATCCTTGTTCTATTCTTCCAAGTTATAAATCTTCCGAGTGTTGTGACTCTTTAATTCAGAGCTCATTATTTGTTCAGATGTTAGATTTTGAAATCTTGTTAAGATTGTCTAAATTTCATCGATATCGTGAACATCATCTTTCCAAGGCTAATTGCCTTCCGAACAAAGAGAGGTATAGTTGAGAACCGATTGTTGTAATATAAGACTGAAAGCTCAGTACTATGATGGTGCAATCGGAGCATCATGATGAGTAAGTTGTTTTAAAAAGGGAATACCATGTTTAATTATTATCATAAGGATCTTTAACATGGTTATAAAAGAACGATAATAGAGATACAACATGATTAGTGAGGTACGCTTCTGTGAAAAAATATCGGGATAAGAAATAATAAATTCGGGAAAGACCAATCATGTATGAATTCGAGGAATAAGATTTTCAAAAAGCGAAGGTAAGATTAGTAATAACCTCTTGTTAGAAATACTCAGCAATAAAAACAGGATTTTGTATGAAATGTAATGATACATCTACGCAGCTTAAGGACCGTGACATAAGGCATCCTAATAAGAGGACAAGTAGAATGAGAGGACTATCCTGACCATTGAAGATACGTCTAGCGGCTTACCTTTTATTTGGAACGGTTTGGGGAATCGCCTATTGTTGACAGATAATTCATGTAGATGTATTTAACACTCTAGCATACGAAAAATAGTCGCTAATATCCCTTACGAAAGACAACGTGGAAGAATGAAGGATGTCATTGTCGGAACTGATAAAAGGCCAAGAAGATCGTACATGCCCTATAGAGGCCACTGGTAGCAGGTACCAATAAACGCGAATATATCTAAGGTGCTAGCGAGAATAACAAGTACGACCCAGAAGGTATCGTAGTACTATAGATATTATACGGGGAATGACTAAAGAAGTCCGACCGATAACGGAAGCTGAGAGTTCCACGACTCTAAAAGCGTATCAATCAATTGCGTATGAAATGGTGCTTCCTTCAAGATGGTAACAGGACCTGACGTGCCTTACGTTACTACGGGAAGAAATGTTAAATCTGGCGCTAAGCGTGTAGCAGGAGACGAGCGTGTAGAAATGCAATATGAACTTCTTACATGAATTAATCAACAGAGATGATGCGCCAAAATGGGAAAACGTTAAGGAATGAAACTCTAGCACTAGTAGGAGCGATGTAGGGGGAAACGAATAAGTTGAAGGATGATTCCAAATACTAGAAAATGCGCTAATCATCCATATTATCGATTTTTAAGGGAAAGAAAGTGACCAGATGTCGTCAATCGAATTACCGACAATAACGAGTTATCATACGGGCATTGAAACGGCTACCAAGCTTTATACGGAAGAAAGAAGCCTTCGCCCTTAGAATGGGAAAAAGTTGGTAAGCTGGGGATATTTGGACCATAGTTGAGTCAACATGCCAAAGGAATTTCTAGAACTTATCAGAACCCGAAGAGTGGCAGCCCAGGATAAACAATAGAGATATGCGGATCAGAACTATAAAGACAGGAAGTACGAAGTAACATACCAAGTATTATTGAAAGTGCCTCCCGGGGAGGGAGTGATGAGATTCGAAAGGGAAAGAAATGTTGAACCCAAGGTTTATTGGACCGGTTGAGGAATTAAAGGACTAAGAAAGTTGATTTATAAATTGGCACCATAATCGAAGGGTCTCCAAGTTTATAACGAGTACCACGAATCGAGGTTAGGAAATTTAACCGTCAACGCCAAACATATGATTGAAAACGAGCTAATAAACTTGCATCCTAACTTAGCGTTTGTGGAATATCGTGTAAAGGTCGTAGGTCTACAAGGACGAGTACCCGAAAATATATTTGAGTGGTGAGTGGAAATTTTATGGAAGAGATTCAATACTGTGGAGTTAACGTGAGAACTCGAGGTAGTCATGAGAAGCGTATCCCCGCCTATTTCTAAACTGATTCCGGGACGGAATCCTTTTAAGGGGGGAAGACTGTAAAAACCCAAATTTTTGACATCGGTAAAAGACCTTTATGAATAGTAACCTTGCAGTTTAATAAAAACTTTTGCGACCATAACATATACGAGTTTTTAATTTAAGATTCCGAGTTGATATTGTGATTTTACATACCAAATGAGTGTATGTAAACACTATTAGTTTTCGAAGAGAATGAACTTTGAAAAATGACCGTATCTATGAACCATCAAGGATTACGGGAATCAAAATATAATCACAAATATAAAATCCTACGGATTTATATCCAAGAACGATTGTTAGTCCCTAACAATGCAACAAGAATTACAGAAGGGGGTTGAATGGAATTCTTGAACCTTTTTCAGAAATATAAAATATTCTAACTTAAGATATATATGACAGTGTTTTGATTTGCAAAGTGCGGAATAACAAGTTAAATATGAATCAAAACACAAAGTAATAAAAACACAAGTCTTTAAAACTTTCTAGTGGATTAGAAAGTATCCACCAGATATATATATATATATATATATTGAGAGAACTCTGTGAAGCTTGAATAGCTCACAGCTGCTTACAAAGTAAGAACAACTAAACTTATAGAGAAATGCTAAGAATACAGCTTACAAATGTTTCTCTGAGAATTTACTTGCTTAGTCTACTTGTTGTTCTAATTGCTACTCTTGGTTTTATACCACCAAGATTACACAGTAATATGACAGGATAATAAAACAAAACCTATCAAGTCTAGTACTATGCTACTTCATTACTCTATTCCAGCATCTTTGAATATCTTCATAATAGCATGGAAATGGCAATGCTTCTTTGTTCTCAAAGACCCAGTTGAATAGGCTTCCACATTCCTTTTGCATATACTCGACGCATGTGACTGTGTTGTCACTGTCAACAAATATTTGAATTGATTATCCGTCAGGTACATGATCATCCGTCGGGTTGCCTCGTTGATCATCCGTCGAGTAACATTGTTGATCATCCGTCGGGTAGCTTTCTCGTATTTGACTTTACTTCATTTATGCAGAATTACAAGACATCATCTATGTACAATTAATCAACCTATTCTGCATATCTATTTAAAGTCAACATGACTTATATGCTACTACAGAATCTAAACAAAGGTGTTTGTAGAAATGTGCTACATGACTTATTGTTACATAAGCTACTCACTTGATGAATAATAAATCATCATCCGTCGGGACTATATTGAGTCATCCGTCGGGACTATATTCCTTATCCGTCGAGTGCTACATTTTTCATTAAGTTAAATCTACTAAGGTGTTTTGTTAATGAAATCATCAAGTTCACAACATATTCACAACAAACTCCCCTAATTTATGTCTACTAGAATTGTAGCCATAAATTAAGAGAAACTTGATGATAACAAAACACCCTAAAAATACAAATTTAAATGGAAGTAGATAAAACTATAAAGTGCTTCAATTAACAAAATGTACAAAGATTTGCTCACAGTCATTTTCAAGGTGCTCCTCTAGCCTGAGCAGATTAATCTATTTCCTTGAAGATCTGGATCTCTTTCCAAGCTTTCTGTTGTTTTCTTCTATCTGATTTTGGAGCTGTCTGTGGAATTTCAGTTCATAAGATTCTAAGAGATTTAGCATTTCTTGCATTTTCAAAAGAGTCTCATTGCTAGAGATGCTCAATTGGTCTTCTAATCTGAAGAATCTTCTAACTCCTTTATCATCCATGAATTCCATCAGCTAGTAGGGCCTTAGATGCACTCTACTCCCTGTGTAAGGAATAGTTAGAGTCTTTGGGAGTGCATCTTTGGCTCTAATACTCCTCAGTTCTTCAATCTTCTTTAGAACAAGTCTTCTAGCTGTCACATTGAATCCAAAGTTCTTCTTGAAGGATGAATAAACCTTTATCAGCACAGATTGGCTTTCTTGAAGGATCCTGTGAAGTGGCCATTGTATCTCTTTTCATCCCTTGTACTTGAATACTAATCTTTCAGGCAGATTCCTGTAAGCATCAATCCCTCTAACTTCTTCCAGTTCATCTAGATAGAGGTTTAAATATGAGAATTCTTTGATGTCACGGATGTACATGATATCTCCCTTGTTGACTTTGGTTTGAGCTTTGGTTAGGGACTTGGATCTGAGAGTTGAGGGATTCACTTTCTTGACTGCTCTGGTCTTTGTCTTCTTTGGCTTCATGAATTGAGGTAGATTAAGTTCAGATATTGGTAGACTATCATAGTCTATTGGATCATCCTTTGGAATGATAGGTTCACCATGAAAATTCTTGGATGGATCTATCTTGAATTCTTCATGTGCCACAAAGGGCATGGATGTTTGAGTAGTTGTAGACATAGACTCTCTAGGAAAATACCCTTCCATCTCCTCATCACTGAAATCCAATTTTCTCTTGATTCTTTACTTGTACCTTGGCTTCTTTGTCTGTGGAGGTTCATTTTGCATTACTTGATCTTGAGATTCAACTATTTCAGATGGTTGTGCAGAAACTTGTTGTGTAGGTTTCACAGCTTGTAGCTTGGCCAAGATAGCAGCTTGCTCCTTCTTTTGTTTGACCTTTTTAGCATCTAGAGCAGCTTGCTTCTTTTCTTGCTTCAATCTTGCCTTTTCTTCTCTCTTTGCTTCAACAAATTGAGGGTGTCCAGCCACCACACAAATTTCTTTACCATTCCTGAAAACTTTAGCAATTCTTCTTTTCAATGCTGAATCAGCTGGATTCTTGTAGAATGCTATGGACCTGGCCAACAGCTTCTTTTCATCAGGCTTTGGTATCTCATACACTGTGTCCAAGGGGTTTTTTAGTGAAGATTTTGGATAGTTCACCCTTGGCTTCAAAATTAGCTTAGCCTTTAGAGATTTGATGCAGGATGGTTCTCTTTCCAGATTCTTCATGCTCATTTCATTCACAGATATTTGCCTGACTTGAAAGTGATGAATGACTGATTTTTCTGGCTTCTTTACTAACCCAAATCTCTTTTGTATATCCTCATCAATTTTCTCCCAATTGATTGGACTCAACTGCTTCTTCTTAGCTGCTCTCAATGTGGCTGCTGCTTCATTTATTAGATCAATACTGTTTGTTGTTGGTGGCTTGGTGAAAGCAATTGTAGGCACAATTACTTTACTGACTTGAATGTTAAGCTGTTTCTCCCCCTCACTTGATCCTTTCTCCCCCGTTTTGTTATCATCAAGTTGTGTGGGAGGGAGTTGAGCTACCACCAATTGTTGGAGTAATGCAGTTTGAGCTTCTTGATTGTTTAGTATCTTGGCCATTGACTTCTCTACATCAGATAGTCTTGAGTCCATGGCCTCAACTTTCCTATTTAGATCAGCCTCCTTCCTTAGTTTGTGAGCAATTTAAGTCATGGTGGCTGCAGGGAGTCTAGCATTCATCCTTTCTATAACATCCTGCTTGACTTCAGAATTTTCTTGCTTGATGGTATCCACACTCTGACTGTTTTGGAGGGTTTGAATCTTATGCAGCTAGAGTGCTTCAAGATGTGCTTTGAGTAGTTGCTTTGTGCTAGCATTGGAAGATGCCTGAATGGCTGCTTGGGTGTCATGAATCAGTTTGAAAAGTGTTGATTGGAGATGTGAGTAGGAGCATTCTTTTGTGAGCATCCAGGCAGGAATATCTGCATCTCCCCCTATGTCCATGCTATCTTCCTCATCATCACCACCATCATCCCCAAAAGAAGTCTCATCCAGTTCCCAATCACTGCCAATGTTGGAAGGTATAGCAGTGATTGCATCCTTTGCTTTTTGTAAAGATTGTATTGTATGCACCAAGTTCACCAATCTTTCAGCCTCCTCATTGCCCTGTACAACTAGAATTTGGTAAGCTGTCACAGGGTGAGTAAATGTCTCAGCATCCTGGGAAATGGAATCTATAACAACTTGATATTCTTGCTGAAATAGCCTTTCCCTTTCTGCATTATTGACATTCATTGACTCAGTTGCAATGGATTCCATCCTTATCACTCCTGTACCTGCATTTCTCTCTTGATCTCTCTTTTATTGCATCAAGGTCTCACCTTGGCTCCCCACCCTCACACCCTCACCTTCACCATCTAAGGTGGGACTCCTCACACTCACTTTTGCCAATCCTGAAGAAATAGATTGCACTTGTTCACTCGTTTCCTCTACTTTTTCCTGGCAGCAACCTAGACTCTCACTCATTTCACTCCCTTCCCTCAATCCTAGGAGTGATTGCACTACCACTAAGTCTTCTGCACTTGTGACAATTGATGAAATTTGAAGCTGTGCAGAGACACTCGATGGATAAGGGATATCCGTTGGGTTAGCAGTTTGACTATCCGACGGATAACTACTGTTAAGCTTATCCGTCGGGAAAATTTCACTACTCGACGGATGAACAATATCCATCGAGAAAGTAGAAATAAATGAGTTTGGAGTGGAGATTATTATAGACTCTGTGCATATTGATGAAAATTTTGGTACATATGTCTCAACAGTCTCAGAAAGAAATGGCAAGTGAGCCAATAAATTATCTAAAAGATGATGCTCACTTGCTTGGATTTTTGGCTTCTCCAAGAGAGTTAAAGATGGAGAATTTGGAAGTGATGTGTTTATCATGTCAACATCCAAGGAGTGTGTGGGAGAGTTTGGTGTTTCAGGGGCTTCAATTGTTAGAGATTTTGGATGTGACTCCACATTTGTTGGAGCCACCTCAAACTGACTTTGAGAAGGTGCAGTGACTGTGTGTTTAGCACCAGTTTGCACATTGTGTGAACCCTGTGTATCCCCAAGGGTCTTTGGTTTCTTCTTTCTAGTATAGGTTTGGGGTGAGCTTGTGTCCCTTCCCTTTTGGCCTGTGCTATTGGTTGAAAGCTTTGTTCAATAGTCACATCCTTTTGGGAGGATGCAACTAGCAATGAGCTTATATCGTTATTAAGCACTGCAGTTTGTTGGGAAACTACAGTGTGGCTAGGCTGGGAAACACTCACCTTTCCAACCTTATCCTTAGGGTTTCTTTGATATTCACCCTGTCCCTCACCCTTCTTACCCACCTTCACACTCCCCTCTTTTGGTTTGGTGGATTTTACAACTGGCATCTTTTGAGAGACACCAGAGGGGGCTTTCTTTATCTTGGTTTTTGAAATTTTGGGTTTGGTAGCTTGGGTAGGCAACTGTTGGGTCAATGACATAGTTGCCATAGCTACACTAGAGTGAAAAGTAGTTTTAAGGCTGGAAGAGTAGAGACAGATGAACTTACCTCACTTACTTGAGGTTCTTCCATAACAGGAAAGTAGAAGAGTGGCACCTCTTTGTGATGGTTTGCCCTGTTCAAATCTGCAATGATTCTCCTTTCTTGAACCCAACAATCTAATTTGTTGGTTGGGTTCTCAAGCACAATATCCTCAGAGAGGTGGTTAGCAATCATCATTAGAAATCTAGCATAGTAAACATTTTTACCCCTCTTATTTAGCTCCCCTAACTTAAACCCCAACTCAAATATAACAAGGTCACTAAAGTTGAAAAATTTATCAGTTACAAGCATGTAAAGCATGTTAAGCATATATATATTAACTGAATCAAAATTACTGACTTTGCCAGAAAATACCTTAGTAAATACATCACATAAATAACTCCACTCCTTCCTAAGACCCAACCTCCTAATTTCACTTAATTTAGAAGTAGAGAGTGCATAGCCCATGAAGTTAAGCATATTAACAATGTCAGTGTCTGTGTGTGGTGAAGTTACAGTATTGTTAGGAATATATGTGCATTAGTTTGATGATATGTTTAACAAAACACTTAAGTAGAAATCTAGTGTTTGTAGCCTCAACGGATAAGACCACTTTGGCTATCCGTTGATGGTGTAGCTTTACTTAGAAATAAGTCTAGTGTTGTAGCACATTTCAGTCTCTGAATTTGAGATATAATTCTTAAATGTTGAGGGAAATTATAAGTCATGTTGACTACTAAAGGATATGCAGATAGGAAGGCCAATTGTAAATATTTCATGCCTTGTAATTTTGTATAAATGAAATGGTGTCAACGGATAACTTAAAGACCTTCAACGGATGAGAAACAAAGCTTCAACGGATGTCTCTAAAGCTTCAACGGATAACATCCTTCAACGGATGAGTGCATCAACGGATAGAGCTTCAACTGCTAACACATCAACGGATAAAGCCATCAACGGATGAAGGCTTCAACGGATGTTCTGTTAAATAGCAGTTGACAAGTGGTAGTTGTACCTACAAACAGAGGCACATGGGTTGACAGAGACAACTGAGATGTGGTAGCCTATTTCAGGAACATCAGAAAAAGCAGCCGTTCTACTCTAGTATAAAGAGGCAATAGTCAACAATGCACTGGAGTAAAATGGAGAAGAAACAAGTGGAGAACTTATTTTATTATTGTACTTTTTATCTTTGTCTTCACTTGTAAACTTGGTGTTATAAAAACCAAGTAGCAGCTAGTAATTAGAAAAGAATTTTTCCAGAGCTGTTTAGAAAAATCTTGAGAAAAATTATCTAGTTTGTACTAGGATGCAGCTGTGATCAACTTCTTGAATCACAGATTTTCTGAAATACCATCTCTGGTGGAACAACAAATCCACCAGAAAAGTTTTTAAGGTCTGTTGTGTTCTGTACTTTTGTGCTTGAATATATATCTGTCTGTATTAGCTTAAAGCAATTCACACACTTGTTTATCTTAAACACACAGCCTTTGAAACTGCTCAAAACTTGAAAAAGTTTTGAGATTTACATTCAACCGCCCTTCTGTAAATCTCATTGTTAGTTCACTAGGAATAACAATTGGTATCAGAGCAGGCTCTTGACATACAAAGAGTTTAAAGTTCTTGGAAACTAACAAAGATGAGTAAGAAGGATATTGGAGTAAAAATCCCAGTTCTTGACAAAGACAGTTATCACCATTGGAAGGTGAAAATGCACCTTCATCTACTCTCCCAAGATGAAGGTTATGTAAACTGCATTGAGAATGGTCCTCACATTCCCCAAAAAGTAGCCACAGTTGCTACAGCCACAATTGTTGTTGGTCAATCCATTCCAAAACCTAGAGCAGAATGGACAATGGAAGACACAGAAGAAGTCCACAAGGACAAGAAGGCTATGAACATTTTGTTTAATGGTCTTGACAAGGATATGTTTGATAATGTGATAAATTGCACAACTGCCAAAGAGGTTTGGGACACAGTTCAGCTACTGTGTGAAGGTACAGAACAAGTAAAAGAAAACAAAATGCAGCTTCTCATTCAACAGTATGAATATTTTCATTTTGAAGAAAATGAATCTTTAAATGACACATTCAATAGATTCCAAAAGCTGTTGAATGGACTGAAGCTGTATGGTAGAGTGTACCAGGTGAAGGATTCAAATCTTAAATTTTTAAGATCCTTGCCAAAGGAATGGAAACCCATGACTGTCTCCTTGAGAAACTCTCAAGATTATAAGGACTTCACTCTTGAAAGATTATATGGAATCTTGAAGACTTATGAACTAGAGCTGGAACAGGATGAGGTATTGGAGAAGGGAAGAAAGAAAGGAGGTTCAGTTGCCTTGGTAGCTGAAAATGAGAAAGAATGCAGACAAGAAACTGTGAGATCAACATTAAACTCCAAAGATGGCACAAGCAAATCAGAATCAAGCAAGGGTAAGGAGCAAGTTGCTGAGAATGAAGACAACTCCAACCAAGATGACTCTGATGGTATTGATGAGCATCTTGCATTTCTATCCAGAAGATTTGCAATGATGAAATTTAAGAAAAACACTAGAGCCACTAAACCTCATAAGAACATGGTGGACAAATCCAAGTTCAAGTGTTTCAATTGTGGTATAAGTGGACACTTTGCAAGTGAGTGCAGAAAGCCAACTTCTGAAAAGAAGAAATTTGACCAAGTAGATTACAAAAAGAAATATTTTGATCTGCTCAAGCAAAAGGAGAAGGCTTTCATTACTCAAGAAAAAGACTGGGCAGCTGATGGAGAAGAAGAGGATGAAGATGTGGAATATGTCAACTTGGCTCTCATGGCTGATTCTGAGGAAAATGAAGTTAGTTCATCAAGCAACCAGGTAATCACTACTGATTTAACACAGCTAACTAAAGAAGAGTGCAATGATGCTTTTAATGATATGTCTACTGAATTGTATCACTTGCGTGTGTCTCTTAAATCTCTTGCTAAAGAAAATAGTAGGATTAAAGAGAACAATCTGTTTTTAAGTAATAGAAATGCTGTGTTAGAAGATAAGTTGATTGACCTAGAGAAAACTAAGCTACATTGTATATCTGTTGAAAATGAACTAGCTGAATCTGTTAAGAAAGTAGAAATACTTTCTAATCAATTAGAAAGAGAGCAAGAGGTGATTAAAGCCTGGAAGACATCTAGGGATGTTAGTGCTCAAATTGTCAAGGTCCAAGGAATTGAATCATTTTGTGAGACTGCCTGGGATAAAAACAAAAAGAAAATGGAATTAATTGATGGGCTGTCAACGGATGTGGAATCAACGGATGATGAAAATTATCCGTTGAAGGAAGAAAAGGAGCATCCGTTGAAGGTTCCTCAATTAAAACAGGCAGATGTTTCTAACAGTGAAAAACTAAAGAAACTCAACAAAAAGTTTGGTTCAACTTCCAAGAACTTTGTCAAAGAAGAAGCAAGCACATCCAAAGATTTCAGTAAGGTGAATATAGGACACATGACCTTAGAACAGTTAAAGAATAGGCTCAAAGTGGTTGAGGATAAAAAGGAAACTAAAAGGAAATCTAATAGAAATGGGAAGGTAGGGGTTAACAAACATAACAATTACACACCTGATAAGTATGCTCCTAGAAAAAGCTGTGTGCATTGTAATAGTGTTAATCATCTATCTGCTAATTGCAAATCTATTAAGAAAACTCCCATACCTGTACCCTCTTCCATGCCTAATATGTCTGCATCACCTCTGCATGCTATGCCTGTTATGTCTCAACAGAATCCTTATGCACATTTTGCAAACATGCCATATTTTAACAATCCTTATCTTGCTGCATTTAGTATGCCTCAAATGCCATACAATATGCCTATGTGGAATAACATGTTTGCACAATCCATGCCTTATCAAATTCCAAATGTGCTAAATGATTCTATGACTAACCCTACACCTCAACCAACTACATCTAAGATCAAGGTTGACTCAAAGTTACCCAAGTCTAAAGATGCAGGATGAATGAAGTCTAGGAGAAAGGCTAACATGAATGGACCCAAGGAAACTTGGGTACCAAAATCAACTTGATTGATTTTATGGTGTGCAGGGAAACAGAAGAAATCTATGGTACTTGGACAGTGGCTGTTCAAGACACATGACAGGAGATTTCTCCCTGCTCACAGAGTTTAAGGAGAGAGCTGGCCCTAGCATAACCTTTGGAGATGACAACAAAGGGTTTACTATGGGATATGGCTTGATTTTAACAAGGAATGTCATCATTGATGAAGTTGCATTAGTTGATGGTCTCAAGCACAACTTACTGAGCATCAGTCAACTATGTGATAGAGGGAATACAATTTCCTTCAATTCTGAAGCCTGTGTTGTCACCAGTAAGAAAGACAACAAAGTGGTTCTAACTGGAGTTAGAAAAGGAAATGTGTACTTAGCTGACTTCAACTCTACTGATGCAGAATCTATTACTTGTCTCTTCAGCAAAGCAAGTCCAGTTGAAAGTTGGCTATGGCACAAGAAGCTATCCCATTTGAATTTCAAAACAATGAATGATCTAGTCAAAAAGGACTTAGTTAGAGGAATTCCTCTTGTTGAATTCTCAAGGGATGGTTTGTGTGATGCTTGTCAGAAAGGCAAACAAAGGAAAACATCATTCAAAAAGAAGCTTGAAACAACAATTGATGAACCATTACAACTGCTACATATGGATTTGTTTGGACCAGTCAATGTATTGTCAATTGCAAGAAAAAGATATTGCTTAGTGATTGTAGATGATTTCTCAAAGTTTTCATGGGTCTATTTTCTTGGATCAAAGGATGAAGCAAGTGAAATCATTATCAATCACATCAGGCAAGTCAATAATCATCCTGACTTGAAGGTTAGGAATATCAGGAGTGACAGTGGAACTGAGTTCAAGAATTTGACAATGAGGCTGTTCTGTGAAGAAAATGGAATCATGCATGAGTTCTCAGCTCCAAGAACACCTCAGCAAAATGGGGTAGTTGAAAGAAAGAACAGATCTTTAATTGAGGCTGCTAGAACAATGCTTGAAGAATCAAAGTTACCAACATATTTCTGGGCTGAAGCTGTTAATTGTGCCTGCTACACTCAGAATATTTCTTTGATCAATCAAGCTAAAGGCATGACTCCTTATCAGTTGTTCAAGAGAAGGAAACCAACTCTAAACTTTCTTCATGTCTTTGGATGTAAATGCTTTATACTGAGAAATCAATCTGACCATAAAGGGAAGTTTGATGCAAAGGCTGATGAAGGGATATTTGTTGGTTACTCAGCTGGAAAATCTTATAGGGTCTACAATCTAAGAACCAACATTGTTATGGAATCTGTGCATATTGTGTTTGATGATAAAAAGATTGATGGACTAACAGATGAGGGACACCATGAGAGACTCAAATTTGACAACATTGAGATATATTGTGATGATAGTGAAGAGGAGACTGATGGAGATGACACTTCAAAAGGGATTCAAAACATGCCTTTGGATAATGCACAAAATTCTGCATCCGTTGATAGAGGCAATGCAGTATCCGTTGAAAGACATAGTGCATCATCCGTTAAAGTACAAAATAAAGCATCCGTTGATCATAGTTCATCAATGGATAATCGATTTACATCATCAGTTGATAGAACTCCAAGTTCCCTGCAAAGGACCAACAACTCAGGGGGAGTTTCAACTAATCAACACTCTGTCTCACATCATGATAATACTGAGGCCACCTCATCTAGAGTATATCTTCCACCTCAAAGGAAATGGACCAAGAATCATCCCTTTGAACTGATCATTGGTGATGCATCATCCAAAGTGCAAACAAGAAAAGCTACTCAAGATGAATGTCTGTATAGTAGTTTTCTATCTCAGGAGGAACCTAAGAAAGTGGAAGAAGCTTTATTGGATCCAGATTGGATATTAGCTATGCAGGAAGAGCTGAACCAATTTGAGAGAAACAAAGTTTGGAAGCTGGTACCCAAACCAAAGAACAAGAGTCCTATTGACACAAAATGGGTATTCAGAAACAAGATGGATGAAAATGGCATTGTCATAAGGAATAAAGCCAGATTGGTTGCTAAAGGCTATTCTCAACAAGAGGGAATAGATTTTGATGAGACATATGCTCCTGTTGCAAGACTTGAAGCCATCAGAATTTTTCTAGCCTATGCAGCCCATGCCAATTTCAAAGTCTATCAAATGGATGTCAAGAGTGCATTTCTAAATGGGAAATTGGAGGAAGAAGTTTATGTAAGTCAACCTCCAGGGTTTGAAGATTCAAATTTTCCAGACTATGTATATTATCTGTTGAAAGCACTCTATGGACTGAAGCAAGCACCTAGAGCCTGGTATGAAACCTTATCAAAATTCCTTTTGGAGAATCACTTCACTAGAGGTACTGTTGATAAAACTCTCTTCTTTAGGAATGTTAATGGCTCTAGTATACTTGTTCAAATTTATGTAGATGACATAATATTTGGATCTACAGATGATAAGCTTTGTAAAAAGTTTGCTAAGCTAATGCAAAGTAATTATGAAATGAGCCTGATGGGAGAACTAACCTATTTTCTTGGTTTACAAGTTAAACAAGTTAGTGATGGAATTTTCATTAGTCAAACTAAATATATTTATGATCTTTTAAAGAAGTTTGACTTAATAGAATGTTCATCTGCAAAAACTCCCATGGCCACTGCCACCAAACTTGAATTAAATAAGACTGAAAGGTCTGTGGACATTACAAGTTATAGAGGCATGGTTGGTTCACTTTTATATTTAACTGCCAGTAGACCAGATATAATGTTTTCTACATGTCTCTGTGCTAGATTTCAAGCTGACCCTAAAGAATCTCACTTAGTAGCTATTAAAAGAATTTTCAGATATCTCAAGGGGACTCCAAATCTAGGAATTTGGTACCCTAGAGAGTCTGGTTTTGATCTAATTGGCTACTCAGATGCAGACTATGCAGGTTGCAAAATAGACAGGAAAAGTACAACAGGCTCCTGCCAATTCCTGGGAAACAAGCTTGTATCATGGTTTAGCAAAAAGCAAAATTCAGTCTCTACTTCTACAGCTGAGGCTGAATACATTGCTGCTGGAAGTTGCTGCTCTCAAGTGTTATGGATGAGGAATCAACTCCTTGATTATGGACTACATGTTGATAGAATTCCTATTTTTTGTGACAACACAAGTGCCATAGCCATAACAGAGAATCCTGTGCAGCACTCAAGGACCAAGCACATTGATATCAAGTACCACTTCATTAGGGAACATGTGATGAAAGGTACAGTGGAACTTCATTTTGTTCCAAGTGAACAACAAATTGCAGACATATTTACCAAGCCACTTGATGAATCAATATTCACAAGATTGGTAAGTGAGCTAGGTATGCTTAATTACTCTTAAAATTCATGTCCTTATTACAATTTGAATTGAAGCCTGAAATGTATTAGCTGCAAGAACAAGTTTGATTTTTAACATAGATTATTCCATCAACGGATATTCCCTATCCGTTGAAAGTCAAAATTGTTCTATCAACGGATGTTCATTATCCGTTAAAAGTCATATACATTTCTGGAATTTTTATCCGTCAACGGATAAAACTGAAGTGCTCTTCAACGGATGACAGTTTACCTTATCCGTTGAAATATCACATCAGTCGATTCAAGTGTTTCACAGCCGTTGATTCTATTGTCTTAACCGTTGATACTCATACATACAGCTGTATGTATTTGTTTTAAAGGTAGTTTTTAGAATACTTACAGTTTATTCTTAAACGGCTGAAATTCACTTACACATATTTATTGTTTAATCTCTTATTTATTTTTTTTATTTGAGAAAGTATATAAGCCCTTCTGATTTTTCATTTTTACTTTACGCTTTCTTGAAATTTCAAAGCTTTTACCATTTTCTCTCTGCAAAACCTTCAAGTTATTCTCTGCAATTTCTACTCACAACAATGGCACCAGTAGTAAAGATTATGTCTCAATCTGGGTTCATCTATGAGAAGAACAATTTCATAGCTTTGGTAGAAAAGAATGAAGCCCACTCAGATTATCACAAAATGATGGACTTCATCAAAAACTGTAAACTTAGCTAAGCAATGCTGGAAGCCCCAACGGTTTACTGTGAAGTAGTTGAGGAGATTTGGACAACTGCTGAGTTCAACTCCATAGATATGACTATCTCCTTCACTCTCAAAGGTAAAAATCACTGTGTTAACTGTGATGACTTACTAGCATGTTTTAAATTACCTGAGAACAATGCCATGACACCACACACTGATAATGATGTATCCAGCATGTTAGATTCCATAGGTTATTCTCTTAACTCTGCTAGTTTAGGGAGTATTAAAAGAAAAGGCCTTAGGAAAGAATGGAGTTTTCTTGGGGATGCCTTTATCAAGGTTTTCTCTGGGAAAATTAGCAATTTTGATGCCATAACTTCATCTCTTGTTAATATGCTCTATATGCTTGTTTCTGATAGGTATTTTAATTTTAGCAACTATGTTATGCTAGAATTGGGTACTAGATTAGGTAACAAAGCTAATAGACCTAATAACATCTATTATGCTAGATTCTTTATGTTATTAGCTAACCATGTTGCTGAAGGTTTGGTCATTACGAATGAGAATAATAAACTCAAGTGCTGGGCACAAGAGAAAAGAGTTCTTGCAGATTTATTGAAAATGGATCTCAACAGCAGTGTGCCATTGGTATATTTACCAATCATGAATGCACCTCAGGTAGGTGAGGTAATTGCTTCTACAACTCCTACTTCTTCCAACCCCTCTATTTCTTTATCTTCTAGTGTGGCCATGGAATCTGTGACAATGCCCCAACAGATTCCTACCAAGGTCACCAAAACTAAACTTTCAAAATCAAAGACAAAGAAAACCACCTCTGTTGTTTCTCAAAAGACAACAGTTGTAACACCTACCATTAACCCTGAGGGGAGTGAACAGGGTGTGAGTGGTGAGGGGAGGGGTGAACATCAAAGAAACCCCCAGGATTAGGAAGGAGAGAAAAGTGCTTCCCAAGCTAGCCAAGCCACAGTTTCTCAAAAAGCTGTGGTGGTTGAAAAGGTTACTAGCATATCCCTAGCTGCATCCTCCCAAAAGGATGTAACTATTGAAAATAATTCCCAACCAGGAACACACAAACGAGGGAGGGACACTAAAGCCAAACACTCACCAACAAAAGCCTTTATTAGAAGAAAGAGAGCTAGAACCTAATCTTCTACACAGGGTGCACACACTGCACAGATACATCCATCTGTATCTATGCCTTCTCAAACTCAGTTTGATGTGGCTCCAACAAATGTGGAGTCACAGCCCCATTCTCTCACAATTAACACACATCAATCACCACACACTTCTTCACCATCTCTAGATGTGGATATGTTATACCCATTAATTCCTGATTCTCCCTCTTTACAACTCAGGGAGGAGCCCCACTCAAATACAGGTGATCATCATCTTTTAGATGATTTGTTGGATCACCCACAAATTCTTTCAGATGTAATTGAAGGATCTGTATCACCAAAACTCATATCAATCTACACAGATTCAACAGTTATATCACTTTCAATTTCTACTTCTTTTCCTTCTTCAACGGATATCACTCATCCGTTGACAAGTGGTTGTTCTTCAACGGATAAGCTTAACAGCAGTTATCCGTTGATACCATCAGTTTCACCTTCAACGGCTATTCCTCATCCGTTGATAGTCTCTACACACACAACTGAAACAATTCCAAGTGTAGAAGACTTGATTACTGTACAATCACTTCTAGGACTGAGGGAAGGGAGTGACAATTTGAGTGAGAGGATGGGTTGCTCCCAGGCAAAAGGAGAGATTGAGAGCTCAAATATGCATGCTATTTCTTCCAGCATGGCAAAATTAAGTGAGAGGAGTACCACCTTAGTAGGTGAAGGTGAGGGAGTGAGTTGTGTGAGCCAGGGGGAGCCCCTGATGCAAGAACATAGAGAAAATGAGAGAAAAGCAGGTACAACAGATATAAGGATGGATCCAGCCATTGCTAGTGAGTCAATGATTGTGAATGATGCTGAAAAGGAAAGACAATTTCAGCAACATTACAAAGCTGTAATTGATAACATTTCCTTGGATGCTGACACTTTTACTCATCCTGTTTCAGCCTATTAAGTATTGGCTGCACAGGGCAATGTGGAGGCAAAAAAGACACTACATCTAGTACATACAACAACATCTCTTCAAAGGGACAAAACTACTATTAACAAGATGCCTTTAACAGCTGGTGAGTCATTTGAAGAATTTGGAGTAAATTCTGATGATGATGACTTTGTTTCTTCTGATGGAAGCATGAACTTAGGGGGAGATGAAGGCCCTAGTTCTATTCCAAATCTACCTGAATGGGCCTTCACAAAGGAGTCTACAACAGGGCAATTCAATGTCTTCTTAGTCAAACAAATCAGTACTATCAAACAGGCCATTCAGAAAACTTCTCATGCTGGTACAAAGACTATCCTTACAGCTCACTTGGACTCACTGCATCTCATGAAGTTGCAGCAAGTAAGACAGAATCTGAGTGTGGATGAACTCAGAAAGGATATTGCTGACTTGAAATCCTACAATTCTAAAAAATTGGATTCAGTCATGCCCTTTGGTACAATGCAGGACATTTTGTTGAGATTAAAAAAGGAATCACATACTGAAAAGAGGCTGGCCAAATTGGAAGACAGAGTTCAAGTTATTGAAGATTCTGTGGCCACCATTCTTCACAACCAACAATCTCAAACAAATCTACTTTTGCAGCTGGCAAAAGCACAGGGCTTGACCCCTCTCCTTGATGATAACAAAAAGGGGGAGAGTAAAAGGGAAGGGGAAGGAGAGCCATCTACAAAAATCCAAATAACTAAAGTGCTAGTTCCTGCCATCACTACTTCTCCAATCATTCAAATCAAAGGAAAGCCTGATGGAATTGATTTAATCCAGCTAGCAGCAACTGAAATTCAAGTGAAAGAGAAAAGGAGGAGAATTGATGAAAGGATGCAACAGCTGTTTGGCTCAACACAAGATAAATCAATATCTGTGAAACATAGCACAAAGGTTGAACCAATCAATATGGAGCACAAGCCAGAAAGGAGAAATAAGGTTGGAGAGACTTCTTTCAAGAATCTAAAACCTATGGTTCTCAAGCCCAACACCAGATCCAGCAAGGACTTCACAAAGAACCCTCTTGACTTTGCTCAGATGAAAGAAGTGGACTTTCCTCTTCCAAAGCCTGATGAAGACAAAGTTTTGGGTACAAGCATCATAAAACACAAGGAGACCATGGATGAGGCAATAAGGAGAAACATGGCTATTATCTTTAGAGAGGAAAAGAGCATATGTGTGATGCAAGGACATCCCAAATTCTCAATAGCCAAGAAGGAAGAAACCAAAAGGTTAAAGAAAGAAGCTGAAAAACTCAAGGCTGACAAAAGAGCACAAGCAAAGCTTGAACAAAAGCTAAAGTCAAGTCTAGTTGAAAATGAGAAAGGAATTGAAGTCAGGGGTGAAGACAAGATTGCAAACTTAGATGAGGTTTTTGGGAGTATATTTGGTGAAAGCATGGAGGAAAAAGTGGCAGAAGGGAAACAGAAGAAAGGCCAAGGCACATAGAAGGAGTGAAGGCAACACTGAAGAAACTAAATCTCTACCTTCCATACCTGAACCCTTTGTTGCTGATCCCACTATAAACATCCATGGTGAACCAATCATCCCAAAAGAGGAACCTATTGATTGGGACACCATCAATTTGCCTACCTTTTTAACCACTCTTCCACTACCAAAGAAACAGAAAAGAAAATCCAAATCTACACCTCCCCTAAACTCTAAGAAATTCACTCAAAAACATAAACCTAACCCTAAGCCACCCATTTCTAAAGATGATTATGTTCACATCTGTGATATAAAAGAAATTTCAGACATTGCACTCTATCTGGATGAGCTGGAGGATGTAAGGGGAATTGCTACTTATAGACAGCTACTAGAGAGATTGGTGTTCAGATACAAAGGAGCTGGGGAAAGAACATGGCCTCTCTACAGGATTCTGAATGAAGGCTACTCTACCTTGATCAGAGTCTTTTCAGCCATACAAAAGGATTCTGGCTTTACCAGGACTGCCAAGACTGAAATTCTCAACAAGATTGCCAACATAAGGAAAACTTGGAGGGAGCCCAATGCTTTGCCCAGAACCTTACTCATTCAAGAAAGGGGAACTACAATTCACAAATCACCTCATTGGTTGATGGAATTCAGAGATGATAAAGGAGTCAGAAGATTTTTCAGACTTAAAGACCAACTCAAGATTGCCAGCAATGAAACTCTCAAAGAAATGCAATCTAAGTTGGATATCAGTGATGAAGATGAAGCTGAATTCTTCAGACAACTCCAACTCCAAATTGAGGAAAATGACAAAGGGCTAGGAAAGAAAAACAGGGATCAAAGAAGAAAAAGATGATTTGCTCAGGCTAGAGGAGCACCCTTGGAAACACTGTAAATCTTCAATTACCTTCTAGTACATACACTTTTGCAGCACTTTTAAATTTCTACTTAATTTCAGTTCATATATTTGTTAAGTGTTTTGTTATCATCAAGTTAACCTTGAATTTATGTCTACAATTCTTATAGACATAAATAGGGGGAGATTGTTAGGAATATATGTGCATTAGTTTGATGATATGTTTAACAAAACACTTAAGTAGAAATCTAGTGTTTGTAGCCTCAACGGATAAGACCACTTTGGCTATCCGTTGATGGTGTAGCTTTACTTAGAAATAAGTCTAGTGTTGTAGCACATTTCAGTCTCTGAATTTGAGATATAATTCTTAAATGTTGAGGGAAATTATAAGTCATGTTGACTACTAAAGGATATGCAGATAGGAAGGCCAATTGTAAATATTTCATGCCTTGTAATTTTGTATAAATGAAATGGTGTCAACGGATAACTTAAAGACCTTCAACGGATGAGAAACAAAGCTTCAACGGATGCCTCTAAAGCTTCAACGGATAACATCCTTCAACGGATGAGTGCATCAACGGATAGAGCTTCAACTGCTAACACATCAACGGATAAATCCATCAACGGATGAAGGCTTCAACGGATGTTCTGTTAAATAGCAGTTGACAAGTGGTAGTTGTACCTACAAACAGAGGCACATGGGTTGACAGAGACAACTGAGATATGGTAGCCTATTTCAGGAACATCAGAAAAAGCAGCCGTTCTACTCTAGTATAAAGAGGCAATAGTCAACAATGCACTAGAGTAAAATGGAGAAGAAACAAGTGGAGAACTTATTTTATTATTGTACTTTTTATCTTTGTCTTCACTTGTAAACTTGGTGTTATAAAAACCAAGTAGCAGCTAGTAATTAGAAAAGAATTTTTCCAGAGCTGTTTAGAAAAATCTTGAGAAAAATTATCTGGTTTGTACTAGGATGCAGCTGTGATCAACTTCTTGAATCACAGATTTTCTGAGATACCATCTCTGGTGGAACAACAAATCCACCAGAAAAGTTTTTAAGGTCTATTGTGTTCTGTACTTTTGTGCTTGAATATATATCTGTCTGTATTAGCTTAAAGCAATTCACACACTTGTTTATCTTAAACACACAGCCTTTGAAACTGCTCAAAACTTGAAAAAGTTTTGAGATTTACATTCAACCCCCCTTCTGTAAATCTCATTGTTAGTTCACTAGGAATAACAAGTATTATCAGGAATTTTGAAACATGCTTTAACAATGTCACTATTAACACATAATTCCTTACCTTTAATAATGAAAGTGATAGTCTTATCAGCTGAGTTGTATGTTGTAGTCGTCCACATCTCTTCAACAACTTCACAGTATATGGTGGGTGATTCCAGCATGGCATAGTTGAGTTTGCAGTTCTTCACAAAATCCATCATCTTGTGATAGTCTCCAGACTGTTGAATCCCCTTGTTCACACACTACTAGAAAAAGTAGAATAGACATCGGCTAAAAACCGATGTCTATGAACAAAAAAATCCGATGTCTTCGTGGGTGATGTTAAAGACCCCCCATTTAACATCGGTTTTAAAATGATGTTAAAGAAGACGTATAACATCAGTTTTTAAAGATGTTAAATTTCTAATGCATATCTAATCTTCATATATTATCATAATATGATATTTTTATCAATTTAAATATATGTGAGATAAGCAAAATATTTCCATTTACCCATTAAACTGATGTTACTAATACCAGTAACAACGGTTTTCTAGATAAACCGATATAAACATAACTTTTGACATCGGTTCTTTATTTCAAACCAATATCTATTGGTGATAAACCGATGTCTATAAAGCTTAATAACATCGGTTTTCTGTTTTAAGATTTTTTTTGTAGTATTTAACATCGGTTTTAATCGATATTACTGATGTCAATGTTCAACTAAAACTGATGTATTAAGCTTTGACATACATCATTTTTTTATTTTATAGCTGATGTTATATACTACTAGTACTGATGTTATTATGTTAAAATAACATCATTTTTCATTAAAATAAATGGTGCACATTTTAAAAATATGGATGCCAAAAAACTTGTCAAAAGAAAAAATTAATAAAACTAAACTCCAATTATCATTACCAAATCAAATCGATCAAGTCTTACAACGATGAAAAACCGAAAACTTGTAACTCCCATAGCTATGCCTATAATACCATTCATACATCTATGTAATAAATGACAACCGATTACCCACATATCATTTGCCAACTAAATCTCCATATGGAGCTATCCCATGGCTGTTTCCCTGTGAAGCCTGCATCTGAAGCTCTGGGATCATCAATTTTCTTTGATGGTCCATATTTTAAGTAGGCTACAATAGTAACAAACATAATAATGAGAATCTACTATTTTCCAAGTCAAGATATATAATCAAGAACATATTTTGAATAGTAACAAATCGACAACATACAAGTCTTAAGACAACCAGTAAGACATAATTTTTCCAAACCAAAGTCTATTCACGAGCAATAACTTGCAAACTGTTAAACAATACGAGGAGAATTAATAAAACATATTCACAGAGGACAATTTAATGATCAATTGCTGCCATATTTTCCTTTAAGGGCATTGTCCCATAAGACCTCTTGTTCATACGCGTAAATTCAGTGAAATAACAACTTAAAAATCATCCAAGAAGCGCATTTGACTTGAATTTTAGAGGTACAATATTATTTATTATGACATCATTTTAACTTAATTATAATGCTCATATGTTAGAGAACTAGATATAAACAAAAAGTTAAAATAATATGCCAAATTCCTTTTCTTAATTAACCACTGTCATTATTTTATTAATTCATGTCTCCGTAGATTTTGTACATACCCCCAATAGGTAATTCAGAGAACACATTTCCAAATCAATTAAAGTAATTTAAATAAATCTTTATAGATAACTATTAAGAATTATGCAGTACATGATTCCCACCAATTTTTCAAACCCATAGCACTTAAAAACATAAATGCACTAATTTTCATAAAAAACTCCGGAACAGATAATATATCACAATGTTTATGTGTTTTCATTCTATAGATAAAGTTCCCTAAGCCATTACTTTTGTGCTTGTTACCCTGTCATAGTTTCACAATATTACTGTATCTATGTTTTAATAAGAAACTCCCTATGTATATATCCCTATGTAAGCTTGACTTCTTTCATCAACTTAACTGTACCTATCAACACATACACCGGTATGTTATGTAGCTTTAATAATTAAAACACAGTCCTTTCATAACCAGAGTTTATTCCAGAATACTAAGTTTCCCATTTACTATATAATTTATCCCAATATAATGAGAAGGATATGGGTTTTAGTACTTAATAGAAAAAGAGTCTCTTAAAATAAATAGTTCTATACCTCTTTAGACATGAAAATTCTTTCAATATATGCTTGGAAGTCAACACATTGTAATACACATTGTGAATTATGGCATGTGGTTTATGTTCATGTAGATAATTCATGCCCCTGAAGTGAAAATATTAACAATAAAAAAGAAAATCAGATCAACATAGGGAATTGACCTCAGTACATATGATTATTAATTATAAAAATCAGTAAATAAAATCTAGAGCAGTGGCATCATAAAAATATCCCGTTCTTTCTCTTTTCCCTGTATTAGTATCTAAAAGGGTTGACTGTCTTTTTTTAAGCTCATAATACAATCTTTCTATTTTTCATTTAAGTAGTATCCACAAGAGTTGACTGCGTTTTAATTATATATACTATTATCAAAAGCAAACTTATGCAAGATGTTACAGATTCGCGGAAATAGGAAGAAAGGTTATAAAAGTTTCTGTTAATACAAAACAAACTAATAGGCAGACTTTGGCAACATCTCTCAGTAATGTACCTTGCAATGTCCAAAGCATAGGCAACAATTATTGGTTGATCAAGCCTTCCTTTTTTTTGAGGATGTCATACAAAGTACCATACATATTTCATTGCATCAAATATCAGTATATGAATGGACAAATAAGAAAAATCTATAGAAAAAACCTTACATTCCGGAGATACTCAGTAAGGAAGATCAAGCGCTCAGAGTCCATTAAAACGCCAAGGAACTGCACTATATTAGGACGGTGTAACTTCTGCCACAATGCCAGTTCTTTTAGAAAGGTCCTCCTTCACTCAGTGGACCATTGGTGTATGGAAAATGCAATTACCATAATAGATTATATTAGCACGAAACCAGAATTTATTAAAGAACAATCTGACAACAGTTGAAGCCTTTTCGTATTGTATCAGTACTTACCTCACCATTTGATTAGATGCAATCGAGGATCTAAAGGTTTTCGCAGCAACTTCTGTACCACGCCACTTGACTACGTAAACTTCACCGTAAGCTCCCTGCATCCATATTTTTGATGTGATGTATTAACTTATATCAGGATTTTTTTCTGCTAAATCAGTAAGGGATTATTTCTAGTGCTTGCATCAAGATTAAAGGCCGTGGTTTCGGAGGTGAATTATAAAAAATGTTATCAAGTGAAAATATTTTTACCTCTCCAATAAGAACTGCTTCATTCATGTCCACTTTAGATTTATCAATCTCATAACATGGATTAGTAGAGTCAAGTCCTACCTGAACCAATAAAGAATCAAAAGTAAAATATTTGTAAATACTATTGTCCAGGCATGCTTCTGATTATCAGCCCGGCATAATTTCTCTAACTTGATTTAAAGTGAAGTTGTAGTTGTAACAAAGGAAATATATTAGCTTACATACCGGATCAATACCTCCATGTTCTTCCAAAATTTTGCAAAAATCCACATGATTTACGCTACGGGTATCTGAAAGTGGCTGCAAATATTAAAGTTAACACGTGATCATCTCATCCAATCAAAAACTGATGACCTTCTAAACTAAATGATTATGTAATACATGTTACAGCTTTTAAATTACCCTGTAAAAGTATAGGATATCTCAACATACTATTATAAACACCTGGAAAATTCGTGAAGTCTTCAGTTGCTCAGATTTACACATTTTTCGAATTCTTTAAAATTTTATGGTCGGGGGAAAACCTGTTGGGAACCACAGACTTAGGGTGTTACTACGTTTTACGATAAAGATTACGACAAGAGGATTACCTTGTTAATGGTTGATTCCATGCTCTTCTATTGTATTCCCAAATTCCCTTGAGCGAAGTGTGGCCTCCGTCTTCTCAAGTTATCCTCTCTTCTTGCTCCTTGGTGGCTACAATATGTTTTCACACAATTCCAAGCAAGAAGAGAATAAGAATATATATAGGCTACAATAGGGACCATGGATAATTAGGTTGGGCCTTCTAATTACATCTTGAGCCTAGCCCAATATAATTAAATATTAATTTAATCCACTAAAGAATTAATATTTGCACTACCTTTCCTAATACCGTAATTTAATTAATTCGGTTCCAATATTATTTGCTTATTAAATTCCCCATGTTTAAAATATCATATGTCCATTAATTAAATAAATTACTGATAATTTATTTAATTAATATCTTTTATCCTTGATCATCCACTCAACCTTTATTTAATTATGCCAGAATAAATTCCACCTGCAGGGTTTCACATAATTAAATCTTTTTGAGCTTTCAAGGGGACATCATTAACCCGAATATTATCAGGACATGGATTCCTTCAATAAATAATATCCACCATGTATATAATTCCATCACCCAAAATATAATGATATAATTCAAAAGAATTATTTCATATATAAATCAAAGCATGTAAATAATATACATGTGTCAATTACTATTTCCGGATTAAGAACCTAAGCATTAATAATAACATAGAATCTTAGTTCTCCTTCTTAATCAGTATTAAGGGAACAATTCTAAATTTGATCATGTTCAATATACACAAAGTATACTAGTATTATTTATTAGTCAATATAAACTAATCTAAATAATACTACAGCCATACCAGTGGATTGTCCAACACCACCTGTGCTGTGAACCTTATTATATTATATAACCGTATTTAACAATCTAATATTCTGTATCCCATTTGATACTAGATTGTTCACAATATATAATATTAGATAACATGTAAACATTCAAATGATTCTCAAATAAATTGGCCAGAAATAAATGTACATACTTCAAATAAATATTTTCAGTATACACTAACAATCTCCCACTTATACTCAAAATATTCTATGTGTACATCAGTGTTTATTTAATCCACTATTACATAAAAATCTATGTGTCCATCCATCTGACTTCTATCGCTTCCACATGCTTGTCAAAAACCTTGGTTGGGAAGCTCTTTGTGAAAGGATCTGCTCGGTTTTCTTCTGATGATATGTGAGCCACAACTATATCCCCTCGCTTTATGATTCCTCGTATGAGATGATACTTACGTTCAATATGTTTAGCTACTTTGTGGTCTCGCGGTTCCTTTGAATTTGCCACAGCACCAGTATTATCACAATACACCGTCAAGCTCCTAGGCAAATTAGGTACCACATCTAAGTCCAAAAGGAAGTTCCTGAACCATACAGCCTCCTTGGCAGCCTCAGAGGCCGCCACGTACTCGGCCTCCATGGTGGAGTCTGCAATGCATTTCTACTTTACACTCCTCCATATAACGGCTCCACCTCCCAAAGTAAAAACATATCCCGAGGTTGATTTCCTCTTATCCCTATCTGATTGGAAATCTGAATCAGTATATCCCAAAGGAAATAGATCTGAGGCCTTGTAAATTAACATATACTCCTTAGTCCTTCTCAGGTACTTGAGTATAGTTTTTACTGTACTCCAATATTCCTGACCTGGGTTCGACTGATATCTACTAACCATGCCTACAACAAAGCAGATGTCAGGCCTCGTACATAACATAGCATACATTAAGCTTCCACATGCTGAAGCATAAGGAACTGCTTTCATGGTCTCTATATCCTTAGGTGTCGAAGGACACTGCTTCTTAGATAGAGCAACTCCATGCTTAAAAGGTAGAAAACCTTTCTTGGAGTTCTGCATGTTAAAACGAGCTAATACTTCATCAATGTAGGGCTCTTGAGATAAAGCCAACATCCTTTTCTTGCGATCCCTTATAACTTTGATCCGAGGGATGTATGCCGCTTCACCTAAGTCCTTCATGTCAAATTGTTTGAACAACCATGCCTTTACTGATGACAACATCTCAACATTGTTTCCAATGAGTAAAATATCATCAATATATAGTACTAGAAAAACCACTGCATTACCTTCACTTCTCTTATACACGCATGATTCGCTTGGACTTTGATCAAATCCATATGACTGGACTGCCTGATCAAAACGAATATTCCAGGCTCTAGAAGCTTGTTTAAGTACATAAATAGACCTCTTAAGCTTATATACCAGTTGCTCTTGGCCTTCCTTAATGAATCCTTTTGGTTGCTGCATATAGATGGTTTCTTCAAGACTTCCATTAAGAAAAGCTGTCTTGACATCCATTTGTCAAATCTCATAATCGAGATGAGCTGCTATAGATAAAAGAATACGGATTGACTTAAGCATGACTACTGGTGAAAAGGTTTCCTCATAATCGATACCTTCTTTCTGAGTATACCCTTTCGCAACAAGTCTTGCTTTACAGGCTTTCACCTTTTTATCTAATCCCCTCTTTTTCTTGTAGATCCACTTACATCCAATAGGTTTTATACCTTTCGGTGGTTCCACGAGCTCCCAGACCTGATTAGAATACATTGATTCTATCTCAGATTCCATCACCTTTTGCCAAAGATCTGCATCTTTGTCTTGTGCTGCCTCTTCGTATGTACGGGGATCATCATCATGTTCACCAGAGACCAAGTCTGAAGACTCACCCAAAAACATGAATCTATCAGGCTGTTGAACAACCCTCCCACTACGACGAGGCACTGGTGCGATATTAGTGACAGGTTGTACATTATGTTGTGGTTGTTCTACTTGTACTACAACTTCATGGGTATTATTTGTCCCTCCCACTAGTTCCTCTAAAACGACACTACTCATGGGTTTGTGATTCATTATATATTCCTCCTCTAAGAATCTTGCATTGGTGCTAACAATGACATCCCGATTCTTCGGACTATAAAATAAATATCCTTTCATTCCCATGGGGTAGCCTACAAACAACCTTACTTCTGTACGAGATTCTAACTTAGTCGCGTTCTTGTTCAGCACATGTGCTGGACAACCCCATATTCGAATATGTCTTAGACTCAGTTTATCCCCGGTCCACAATTCTAAGGGGGTTTTAGGAACCGACTTAGAAGGTACTAAGTTCAGAAGATAAGCTGTTGTTTCTAAGGCATGTCCCCAAAACGACTTGGGTAAATCCGAATAACTCATCATCAATCTAACGCTCTCTAAAAGAGTCCGGTTCCTTCTCTCTGCTACACCGTTCTGCTGGGGTGTGCCTGGTGCAGTTAACTGGGATTCTATCCCATTTTCTGATAAATATTCCCTAAATTCTCCAAACAAGTATTCGCCACCACGATCTGATCGTAGTGACTTGATACTTTTATTAAGTCGCTTCTCCGTTTCAGCTTTGTACTCTTTGAACTTATCAAAGCACTCAGACTTACGGTACAACAAATAAACGTACCCATATCTAGAATAATCATCAATGAAAGTGACGAAATATTCATAACCACCTCTTGCTTGGATATTCACGGGTCCACATAAATCAGAGTGAACCAATTCTAACAGTTGTTTGGCTCTATTCCCTTTTGCCTTGAAAGGCCTATTAGTCATTTTACCTTCCAAGCAGGATTCACAAACTGGAAATGGCTCCACTGCCAATGAGCTTAAAGGCCCGTCTACTACCAGTCTTTGAATCCTCCTCAAGTTAATATGACCTAATCTCAAGTGCCAAAGATATGTTTGGTTCAAACTAGAAGGTTCCTTTCTTTTAGTAGAGTTAGAAGATGTGTTGTTCAATTCCCTAAATTGCAGTTGCAGTGCAGGTTGACTAGGATTAATTATATACAAATTGTCTTGCAATGTACCAGAACATATAATTCGTTTATTCATCATAATAGAAACATTACGATCCAAACAAACATTATAACCATCCAAAGCAAGTTTAGAAACCGAAATTAAATTCCTTCTAAAAGAAGGTACATAAAGACAATTGTTCAAAACCAAAATCCTATCAGAACCAAAAGATAAATGAATAACTCCTATTGCAACTACTGCTACTTTCGTAGCATCTCCCATGAACACGTATATCTCACCATCTCTAAGCATTCTGGATAGTTGGAACCCCTGCATAGAATTACAAACATGATCAGTGGCTCCTGTATCTACACACCAAGTGCTCATAGATATAGCCGCTATAAATGTTTCTGTAACTAGAGAAAGAGACATACCAGTATTGTTTGTCTTCTTAGGAAGAGGACAATCCTTTTTCCAGTGACCTGACTGTTTGCATCTGAAGCACTTTCCCTTAGGCTTTTTCACACCACCCTGAACTCCCACTGCCTTCACAGCTTTCTGTGTCTGAGCCTTTTTCTTCTTCTTAATACCTTTCGGCTTAGAGGAAGAACCTTTCTCAGCCACATTCACTTGAACACTCTGCCGAAATAATCCTTCAGCTGCCTGAAGTTCTGTCAGCAGTTTCGTGATACTATACTGCCTCTTGTTCATGTTGTAATTCAAGTGGAACTGCTCAAAACTCTTGGACAAGCTCATAAGGATAATGTCAATCTGGGTTTCCCCGTCAAGTTCAGCACCAAGGATCTCTATCTCATTCAGATGCGACATCATCTTGAGAACATGATCCCTTATAGGTGTGCCTTCAGCCATCTGAGTGTTCATTAAAGCCTTCATGGCTACTTGCCTAGCAGCCCTATTCTGATCTCCAAAAAGTTCCTTGAGATTAAAGAGCATATCCGAAGCAGTGACCATAGACTGATGCTGATGCTGCAAAACACCCGATATTGCTGCCAGAATGTAACATCGCGACATTTCATCAGCCTTAATCCACCGTTTATAATACTCTTTCTCATCTTCAGGAGCATCAACAGCAGGCTGTTCTGGCTTGGGTTCATAAGTGCAAAACTTGTACTCCTCAGCAGTCAACACAATGTCCAAATTTTGTTTTCATTCAATATAGTTAGGTCCGGTAAGTTTATTATCCTTAAGTTTGGTGAATAGTGGATTAAAGCCTATTTTATCCTGAGAATCATGCATAAAAACATCACATAAATAAGGGTGCATTAATTATTAAGATCTAAATTATTAAAATTTAATGCACTAACATCTAAACACAATAAGCTTTTGGTACGCCACGATGTCTGACATGTATACCACCTAATTTTGTTTAAATGTTACTTCGGTCCTATTACTAAACAATATGCCACGTTGGGGTGGACTATATTATTTTTCATAGCTAAGAGTATACCATCATAAAATCTTAAATTATTCGAAATCTATGGAACTTGGTACGCCACGATGGGTGGCGTGTATACCTTCCAATATTCGTAATTTTGCCTTGAATAGAATACTTCAATTCAATATTCATCAATGGTTTGATTTCCAGGTAGTGGAGGAGTCACATCGGTCTCGCTTAAAACCCACAGCCTTACAAGTTCGATGAACCCGTTTTTGACAAAATCGCCCCAAATCAGAAATAAAGAAAATCCGTATTTATTTCTTTCAAAATTTATTAATTTAAGAAGTTTGATCTAGTAATTTCTATAACATTCTAGAAACCACAAATTACATGCCACGATGGGTGACGTATATATAATTTATATTCGTCTTTATGTTAAATTACCTACAACCAATAATGAAGACCATGGGATTTAATTTCATATTAATTCCCTCTCCTACTTAGAATTTTTTTTATTAAAATTGAGGAATTTTAAAATTAAATGGGGCCCTATGTTGTTATAATTATGTCTAATCATGCATTCAAAATACACACATAATTTTAGCAACATATAACATTTAATTAAAGCAATAAATAAATTTTACGTCCATGTCGTCCTAATTAAGTTAAACATGCAATTTTAAAAGAATTACACACATAATTAACGACACACATAATCAATAAATTAAAGCAATAATTAAAATTTAATGGAAAAAATTAAAATAAATTTTCCACTATTATGGCCCTTGAAAAAAAATCCAGCTCTAAAAAAAAATCTGCCCCAAGCGCGCCCCGACGCCCCCAGCAACCCCAGCAGCCCCAGCAGTCCCAGCTGCCGCAGCAGCCCCAGCAGCCCCAGCAGTCCCAGCTGCCGCAGCGGCCGCAGCGCGCGCGCCTGTTGCTTTTCTGTGAGTTTTGTTTTGATTTTGTTCGATCCAAACATCAACAGCAGCCCCTTGTAATCGCACAACGGAACAAAAAATTACCGGAATTGATTTCCGATCGCACATAACTATTACAAAATACCCGGAACAATTACAAAAAAATAGATCTAATACAAAACTAATTTTGTAAAATCTATTCTAACACGATCAACCCTCTTGTAAATTACAACCACGATTAAACCACGTGGAAACCAAAACAAAAATTAACCACGATTAAACCACGTGGGATCCAAACACATAATTAAAATATACATGGCCATAATAGTGGATTAACAACCTGCATCAAAACCAATACAAGCAAAACACTATATACACGCATATATAATTACGACATGGACATTATATCATAAAACGTAGAACCCATTACCACGCTCTTGATACCAATTGTTGGGAACCACGGACTTAGGGTGTTACTACGTTTTACGATAAAGATTACGAAAAGAGGATTACCTTGTTAATGGTTGATTCCACGCTCTTCTATTGTATTCCCAAATTCCCTTGAGCGAAGTGTGGCCTCCGTCTTCTCAAGTTATCCTCTCTTCTTGCTCCTTGGTGGCTACAATATGTTTTCACACAATTCCAAGCAAGAAGAGAATAAGAATATATATAGGCTACAATAGGGACCATGAATAATTAGGTTGGGCCTTCTAATTACATCTTGAGCCTTGCCCAATGTAATTAAATATTAATTCAATCCACTAAAGAATTAATATTTGCACTACCTTTCCTAATACCGTAATTTAATTAATTCGGTTCCAATATTATTTGCTTATTAAATTCCCCATGTTTAAAATATCATATGTCCATTAATTAAATAAATTACTGATAATTTATTTAATTAATATCTTTTATCCTTGATCATCCACTCAACCTTTATTTAATTATGCCAGAATAAATTCCACCTGCAGGGTTTCACATAATTAAATCTTTTTGAGCTTTCAAGGGGACATCATTAACCCGAATATTATCAGGACATGGATTCCTTCAATAAATAATATCCACCATGTATATAATTCCATCACCCAAAATATAATGATATAATTCAAAAGAATTATTTCATATATAAATCAAAGCATGTAAATAATATACACGTGTCAATTACTATTTCCGGATTAAGAACCTAAGCATTAATAATAACATAGAATCTTAGTTCTCCTTCTTAATCAGTATTAAGGGAACAATTCTAAATTTGATCCTGTTCAATATACACAAAGTATACTAGTATTATTTATTAGTCAATATAAACTAATCTAAATAATACTACAGCCATACCAGTGGATTATCCAACACCACCTGTGCTGTGAACCTTATTATATTATATAACCGTATTTAACAATCTAATATTCTGTATCCCATTTGATACTAGATTGTTCACAATATATAATATTAGACAACATGTAAACATTCAAATGATTCTCAAATAAACTGGCCAGAAATAAATGTACATACTTCAAATAAATATTTTCAGTATACACTAACAAAACCTTACTTTATAAAATTTCAGTTGTTCACCTGGTATTTAGTAGTTCATATGTTTAAAGCCTAACAACAGCCTCTCTGTAAGAAATTAATGGTTTATCAATTGTAATTGGGAAAGTGATAAGGACTCACAAATAGATAGTCAATTGAAGTTCATGCCAAGGATTATTAACAGGAAAACCACATGCTTCTTCTACAACTGCAACTCACAGACATATTACTCACCGGGAAGATCCTATTTAACAAAAATCGATTCCTACACTATTTAGTGCTCTCATTCTCTCATTCTTAAAATCTAAAAAAAATAAATAAAAGGCCTTGGCTTATTTTAACATGGTAAAATCCTAAGGTAATATGACGATATTATAAATCTTATTCTACTCATAGAAAAGAAGTAGAGTATAGATAAACATTCAGCTGTAAATACCAAAAGCCAGAACTTATTAAAAAAATGTTGGAAGAGAGAATGTACCATTCCATAAAATGATTTTAAGCTGCTCTTTGTGAATGTCTTTAATATAGCGTTCTAAATACATGACAATCAATTATCTCACGAGACCTTCGAACATTGCAGCTTACTTAAATCCACCACAAACAGAGTGTTAGTGATAAATACAAATTAACAAAATATAAACATAGGGAAAATAAAAGTGTTTGTAATTCAAAAAAATTAGTGATCCACATAGCTACACAACATACAAGAAAAAGTATACTTCTATAATGACAAGTTTTACGATTGCATATACTTTTACAATTACAAGTTTCCATTTTAATTGGTAAATAGATTAGAAAAATCACTCAACTAATTGAAAAATTTAAAAACTAGGGTTTCAAATTGAAACCCCCAATTCTAAAATTAGGGTTTAAAACTTACCCAATTTAAGCTTTGATCTTTGACTTAGAACGCTTTAACCACCGATTTAGCTTTAAACTCAAACTTGAACCGTAAACTCCGGCTTGATAGCTTTAAACCTTGATTTGAATAAACAACGACGACCCTTTAAACTTCGACGAGAGCAGAGAGAGAGAGAGAGAGAGTTCGAGCAGATAGAGAGAGAGATATAGAGAGAGAAGTTGAGCAAAGAGAGAGATGGAGCTGTTTTCCGGTCGACGAGAGAGTAGAGAAAGGAGAGTTTTTGATTTGTTTGATTTTATGTTTTATGTTTCATGATTTAAGAGTATATGGATTTTAATTTTTAATTTTAGTTTACTCTTATGTTGAAAAGAGGGGGAAGATTTGTGACTTGAAATTTTGGCTAAGGAAAAGATGAGGGGTAATTTTTACGAGGGAATGAATTATTTGGCTAAGGGGGTAAACTGGGGGAGGCGCACTAGATCAATTTTTTAAAACAGACTTATAACATTAGTTGAGCTAACAAACTGATGTCTATCTTACAAAAAGATACCGGTTGACTAAAACTGATGTAAAAAATACGTTTTACATCGGTGCCAACAGCAACCGATGTCTAAGAAGCAATGTCTATTCTACTTTTTCTAGTAGTGACAAGAGCAGTAAAGTTGTTCTTCTCATAGATAAATCCAGTTTGAGACATTATCTTGACGACTCGTGCCATTGTTAGAGAGTAAAAACTTGCAGAGAGAGAGAGTAAGTGCTTTTGAGAAAGAGAGAAGTTAGAGCAGATAATTTGAGAATGATAAAAGAAAAGTAATGAAAATGAATTATGCTTTTATACTATCTCAAAAAAATAACTGTCAAAAATAATAAAGTAAAATAAAGTGACCAATAAGAATTGCCCAAAATAGCCGTTTAAAAAAAATAAACTGTAAAAATTCCATCAATTATCCGTCGTGTTATGCTTACAAACTGTAAGTATACTCGATGGATAATGTTCAGGAAATCAACGGCTAGGATTCAGATAATTTGACGGATGAGAATAAATAGTTATCTGTAGAGACATAAAAATATTCCAGAAAAATAATTAATTTTATTAACAAATAGTATACCGGCGGATGATCAAACTCGATGGATAATGATCATCCGTCGAGATGTAAATTTTGACTTAGCCAAAATTTCATCCATGACTGAAAAATTAATTAAATTTCTGGTTACATTACAACTTGCAAATTATCTATGAAGATTCAAGAGTAATTTAGCATACCTAACTCATTTACCAACCTTGAAAAGGTGGATTTATCCAGTGGCTTTGTAAATATATCTGCAAGCTGATTTTCACTTGGAACAACATGTAGTTCCACAGTACCATTCATTACATGTTCCCTTATGAAGTGGTACTTGATGTCTATGTGCTTTGTTCTTGAATGCTGTACTGGATTTTCAGTGATGGCAATTGCACTTGTGTTATCATAGAAAATAGGAATCCTTTCAACTTGCAGACCATAATCTAGCAATTGGTTTTTCATCCATAAAATCTGTGCACAACAACTGCCAGCATCAATATATTCAGCTTCAGCTGTAGAAGTAGAAACTGAATTTTTCTTTTCACTGAACCAGGACACAAGCTTGTTTCCTAGAAATTGATAGGTTCCTGTTGTACTTTTTTTATCAATTCTACAACATGCATAGTCTGCATCTGAATAACCAGTTAGATCAAAACCAGAATCTCTAGGGTACCAAATGCCAAGTTTTGGTGTTCCCTTGAGATATCTGAAAATTCTCTTAATAGCCACTAAGTGAGATTCTCTAGGATCAGCCTAAAATCTAGCACAAAGATATGTAGCAAACATTATATCTGACCTACTAGCTGTTAAGTACAGAAGTGAGCCAACCATGTTCCAATAACTTGAAATATCCACAGACCTTTCAGTAGTGTTTAATTCAAGCTTAGTTGCAGTGGTCATGGGAGTTTTGCAGATGTGCAATCCATTAGTTCAAACTTCTTTAAAAGATCATAAATGTATTTAGTTTGACTAATGAATATTCCATCACTAACTTGCTTAACTTGCAAACCAAGAAAGTACGTTAGTTCTCCCATCATGCTCATTTCATACTTACTTTGCATCAATTTGGCAAACTTTTTGTAAAGTTTTTCATCTGTAGAGCCAAAAATAATGTCATCTACATAAATTTGAACAAGTATACTAGAGCCATTAACATTTTTAAAGAATAAAGTTTTGTATACAGTACCTCTAGTGAAGTGATTCTCTAAAAGAAACTTTGAAAAAGTGTCATACCAGGCTCTAGGTGTTTGCTTCAGTCCATAAAGTGCTTTCAAAAGATAGTAGACATATTCTGGAAAATTTGGATCTTCAAAACCAGGAGGCTGACTGACATAGACTTTCTCCTCCAAATCTCCATTCAGGAAGGCAGTTTTGACATCCATTTGATAGACCTTGAAATTGGCATGGGCTGCATAGGCTAAGAAAATTCTGATGGCTTCAAGTTTTGCAACAGGAGCAAATTTTTCATCAAAATCTATTCCTTCTTGTTGACAATAGCCCTTAGCAACCAATCTTGCTTTGTTCCTGACTACTATGCCATTTTTATCCATCTTGTTTCTGAATACCCATTTGGTGTCTATTGGATTCTTCCCTTTAGGCTTGGGCACCAGCTTCCATACCTTATTTCTTTCAAATTTGTTTAGCTCCTCCTACATAGCTAAAATCCAATCAGGATCCAACAAAGCTTCTTCTACCTTCTTTGGTTCTTCCTTAGAGAGGAAGCTGCTATATAGACATTCTTCTTGAGTTGCTCTCCTTGTTTGAACCCTGGAAGATACATCACCAATGATGAGCTCAAAAGGGTGATCCTTTGTCCATTTCCTTTGTTGAGGTAGATTAGCTCTAGATGAAGAGGCCTCATTGTTGTTTTGATGTGTGATTGAGTTTTGATTATTAGAAACTCCCCCTGAATTTATGGATCTTTGATTTGAGAAATGGGAACTATCTGTAAGTGATCTATTCTGACTTTCAGCTTCTTTTAATGACCCGACAGATGGTGAATTTTGAGTACCGATGGATGAAGCTGGTTGTTTCCCGACAGATAAAGCAGATTGTCTCCCGACGGATGAAGCATTTTGCAACTCGACAGATGTTGAATTTTGTGCTTCATTGGTAGTGGACTTTTCAGCATTATCCTTTGATACTGTTTCTTGATCACTTTCATCATCACTGTCATCACTGACCATCTCCACATTGTCAATTTTGAGGCTTTCATGGTAACCTCATTTGCAGTCCTTCAATCTTTTCATCATCAAACACAACATGTATTGATTCCACAACAATGTTGGTTCTCAGATTGTAGACTCTATATGCTTTACCAACAGCATATCCAACAAAAATTCCTTCATCTGCTTTAGCATCAAACTTCCCATTATGATCAGTTTGATTTCTCAAGATATAACATTTGCAGCCAAAGACATGAAGAAAATTTAGAGTTGGTTTTTTATTCTTGAACAATTGGTAGGGAGTCATGCATTTAGCTTGATTAACTAGAGAAATATTCTGAGTGTAGCATGCAGTATTTACAGCTTCAGCCCAGAAATATGTTGGTAACTTAGATTCTTCAAGCATTATCCTTGCAACTTCAATAAGTGATCTATTCTTTCTTTCCACTACTCCATTTTGTTGTGGAGTTCTTGCTGCTGAAAACTCATGCAAAATCCCATTTTCTTCACAAAATGCTCTCATGACAGAATTCTTGAACTCAGTTCCATTGTCACTCCTGATTCTTCTAACTTTGAAATCAGGATGATTGTTGACTTGCCTTATGTGATTGATGATGATTTTACTAGCCTCATCTTTAAACTTAAGGAAATATGTCCAAGAGAAATTTGAGAAATCATCTACAATTACTAGGCAAAATCTTTTCCTTGAGGTTGACAACACATTGACTGGTCCAAACAAATCCATGTGTAACAGTTATAAAGGTTCTTCAATTGTTGAATCAAGCTTCTTTCTGAATGATGCTTTAATTTGCTTTCCCTTTTGGCAAGCATCACACAATCCATCCTTAGAAAACTCCACTTGAGGAATTCCTCTAACCAATTCTTTCTTTACAAGTTCATTTATGGTCTTGAAGTTTAGATGGGATAGCTTCTTATGCCATTGCCAACTTTCATCTTGACTTGCTTTAATGAGAAGACAAGTAACAGATTCCGCATTTGATGAGTTGAAGTCAGCTAAGTACACATTTCCTTTGCTCACACCAGTGAGAACCACTTTGTTGCTTCTCTTATTTGTCACAACACAGGCTTCCGAGGTGAAGGTTACTGAATTATCTTTATCACACAGCTGGCTGATACTCAACAAATTATACTTGAGACCATCCACTAAGGCAACCTCCTCAATGATGACATTGTCTTTTGAAATCAAGCCATATCCCACAGTATAACCCTTGCTGTCATCTCCAAAAGTAATACTTGGGCCAACTCTCTCCTTGAACTCTGTGAGCAGGGTAGAATCACCAGTCATGTGTCTTGAATAGCCACTAACCAAGTACCACATATTCTTTCTGTTTCCCTGCACATATTAAAATCAAATCAAGTTTATTTTGGTACCCAAGTTTCCTTGGGTCCTGCCTTGTTAGCTTTCTTTTTCTGCTTCTTAGGTTTGATCTCATTTGACTTAGGGATATCAGATTCATCCTTAGTCATTTGAGTTGGACCTTTAAAACCATTCATTGTAACAAAATTATCATGCACATTTTGATTAACAGGAAATGGCAAGCTATTAGTAAACATGTTATTCCAGTAGGGCATGCTAAATGGCATTTGAGGCATACTAAATGCAGCATAATAAGGATTAGGTGCAAATGTCATATTAGCAAATTGTGCATTCATATTCTGTGTAGACATAGCATTCATAGGCATAAGAGTCATGACATTCATGTTGGGAAAAGGAGGTGGCACATATATGGAAGTAGGCATGACAGTTTTGCAATTAACTGACAGATGATTTACACTCCCACAGTTAACACAGATTTTTCTTGGAGCATACTTATCAGGTGTGTAGTTGTTATGCTTGTTAATCCCTACTTTTCCATTTCTATTGTTTTTCCTTTTAGCCTCTGTTTTAACCTCAAACTTTTCTAGTCTATCATTCAATTTCTTGATAGACAGATGACCAACATTCACTTTCTTCTCCTTCCTCACTTGACTAGATTCTCCTGAAATTAAGTTTTTGGAAACTGATCCATACTTTTCATTTAACTTGGCAATTTTGGCTTTACTCACAGGTTTGCTCACAATCGACGAATGAGGATTTATGTCACTCGACGAATAATCCTTTTCGGTATCCGACGGATGACTCTCATCATCCGTCGAGTCCACATCTGTTAGCAATTCTTCAACCAAATTGGATTCCAGCTTCTCATTATTCTTCTTCCAGGCTACATCACAAAAGGACTCAATACCTTGAACTTTGGTAATTGAGCATGAACATCTCTAGATGTTTTCCATGCCTTAATCACCTCATGTTCTCGTTCAAGCTGCTTCTTCAAGATCTCTTCTTTCTTCAAGGACTCAGTTAATTCATCTATAGCAATTTTACACTCAATTCTCAATTTTTCAAATTCAATAAAAACAAATTATTTTCCTTGATTTTAGCATTTCCTTAGTAAGAGACTTAAGTGTAACACACAAGTGATATAATTCTGTAGACATGTCATTTATTTCATCATTACACTCAACTTTAGATAAATGTGCAAGGTTAGTCTTACCTGGGATCGCAAATCCCAAGTTTGTCTATAAAAAGCGGATCTAATTGTATTGGGGCTTCCGCCTTACACACGGAAGATTGGATTGCCTTGGTGATTACCTGATTACTTGAAGAACTTGTCTCTATTTCATCAGACTTGGCCATTAGGGCTAGATTGACATAGCTGACATCCTCATCCTCATCCAGATCATCTGCTGCCCAATCATTTTCTTGTGTAATGAAAGCCCTTTCCTTTTGTTTGAGAAACTCAAAATATTTCTAGTTATAATCCACAGGCTCAAACTTCTTCTTGCTGGAATCTGACTTTCTATACTTACTGACAAAGTGCCCTGCCAAGCCACATTTGAAACATTTAAATTTTGATTTATCCACCATGTTTCTATTTGGCTTAGCTGCTTTAAAGTTCTTCTTGAACTTGAGCTTGGCAAATCTTCTGGAAAGAAATGCAAGATGTTCATCAATATCCTCCAAGTCATCTTGGCTTAAAGAATCTTCATTTTCTGCTACCGACCCCTTGCCCTTGTTTTTACAGACGTTTGAAGTTGACTCAACAGCTTCTATCTTCATCTCCTTCTCTTTTTCCAACTCAGCAACCAGTGCAATGGATCTTCCTTTCTTCTTTCCTCGCTCCATCCTCTCATATTGCTCTATTTTAAGCTCATAAGTTTTCAGGATGCCATACAGTCTCTCCAAAGTAAACTCCTTGTAATCTTGAGAGTTTCTCAATGAGACTGTCATTGGTTTCCATTCCTTTGGAAGAGATCTAAGGAACTTTAGATTGGAGTCTTTAATCTGATAGACTCTTCCATGCAACTTCAGAGCATTTAGTATTTTTTGAAATCTACTAAAAATGTCAATGAGAGACTCACTATCTTCACTATGAAAGTGCTCATATTGCTGAATTAGCAGCTGCATCTTATTTTCCTTGACTTGTTCAGGGCCATCACAGATAATCTGTATTGTATCCCAAACTTGCTTGGTAGTTTTGCAATTGATGATGTTGTCAAACATGTCACCATCAACTCCATTGAACAGAATATTCATGGCCTTCTTGTCCTTCCTGACTTGTTCAATATCAGGTCTGACCATTCATGCCTTGGCTTGGGAACTGATGGCTCATTTCCAGTTGCAGCTCTCATTGGTACATGAGGGCCTCTCTCTATGCAAACTACATAGGCCTCATCCTGAGAAAGTAAATGAAGATGCATCTTTACCTTCCAGTGATGGTAATTGTCTTTGTCCAGAAAAGGAATCTTGACTCCAACATCCTTCTTGTTCATCTTGTTATTTGTTGTGATCTTTAAACTCTTTGTTCTTCAAGAGCTTGCTCTGATACCAATTGTTAGTCCCTAACAATACAACAAGAATTACAGAAGGGGGTTGAATGGAATTCTTGAACCTTTTTCAGAAATATAAAATGTTCTAACTTAAGATATATATGACAGTGTTTTGATTTGCAAAGTGCGGAATAATAAGTTAAATATGAATCAAAACACAAAGTAATAAAAACACAAGTCTTTAAAACTTTCTGGTGGATTAGAAAGTATCCACCAGATATATATATATATATATATATATATATATATATATATATATATATATCGAGAGAACTCGGTGAAGCTTGAATAGCTCACAGCTGCTTACAAAATAAGAACAACTAAACTTATAGAGAAATGCTAAGAATACAGCTTACAAATGTTTCTCTGAGAATTTACTTGCCACTTGTTGTTCTAATTGCTACTCTTGGTTTATATACAACCAAGATTACATAGTAGTAAGACATGATAATAAAACAAAACCTATCAAGTCTAGTACTATGCTACTTCATTACTCTGTTCCAGCATCTTTGAATATCTTCATAATAGCATGGAAATGGCAATGCTTCTTTGTTCTCAAAAACCCAGTTGAATAGGCTTCCACACTCCTTTTGCATACACTCGACGCATGTGACCGTGTTGTCACTGTCAACAGATGTTTGAATTGATTATCCGTCGGGTACATGATCATCCGTCAGGTTGCCTTATTGATCATCCGTCGAGTAGCATTTTTGATCATCCGTCGGGTAGCTTTCTGGCACTTGACTTTATTTCATTTATGCAGAATTACAAGACATCATCTATGTACAATTAATTAACCTATTCTGCATATCTAATTAAAGTCAACATGACTTATATGCTACTACAGAATCTAAACAAATGTGTTTGCAGAAATGTGCTACATGACTTATTATTACATAAGCTACTCACTCGATGGATAATAAATCATCATCCGTCGGGACTATATTGAGTCATCCGTCGGGAGTATATTCCTTATCCGTCGAGTGCTACATTTTTCACTAAGTTAAATCTACTAAGGTGTTTTGTTAATGAAATCATCAAGTTCACAACATATTGACAACAACGATACTTTAAAACATAAAGAACGTATAAGAAAGGATTTACACCGTGAATCATTTACGAGAATTTAATACGAAAATGAATAAGCGTCCGAGCAAACACGTAAACGAATAAATAAACGTATCGAACCAAACTAACTAAACTAACTAACCATGGTAAGAAACTAACCTTGGCTAGGTTACCAAATAGTAACCTAACTTAGGAAGCATGATAACATAAAGCTAGGAATGGTAAAGCTAAAACCTAAAACTAGATAGTTAGCTTGTAAACCTAGGAAGCTAGCAAGATATGTCCTAAGATATGCCAACATTTGCTAGTCCTAGGATATATACTAGAAGATATACAAGTCATATAATACAATCTTCCAAGAGAAGCATTCAAGAACCAAATTTCATTCCCATCCATAAAGTTTTCAATTTTATAAAAATGTTTGAAGTTGAGGGTGAATAGTAACTCCGAAAATCACTAAATTGTTTTCTTGATTTTTCATGAAAGATTAAGACTCCTAAAGCTAGAACAAGGCTTCATCAAGGATATTATGACTTTATTAAGTATTAACAAGCTTCAAGGAAGGTATAAAAATTCATCTAAACTTTGTTTAAGTTTTAAGTTTTAAGAAAAGTAAGGATCTTGGATATAAGTATGGTTTTGATGATTAATTTGATATTATCTTGATGTTTAGTTAATTAATTTTAAGGTTGATGATTGTTGCCTCAAGAACATGATGTTCTTGACAGGATTTAGTGTTGAGATGATGATTTGATGGTTGTTGATGGTGGTATAATGATTTAAGACGTAAACGAAACTCGGATCGTAATCGTAACCTCGTTAAAATGAACAAAACTCGACTTAAGTTTCTGCAGACGTTCCTGAATGTATAAAATGTAGTTTCTTGAAAAGTGAGACTTTATTATGATAGAAAATGTTATGAGGATCGTTTAGGCACTTGAGTCGCTTGATTTCAATTTACGGATCAAAAGTTATGGCCGTTTTAGTAAAAGTGATTTACGCGAAAAAACTGCTACAAATTACGAACTTTGTAAATATAAATGATCGTAATCATGAAATTTTTACAGAGAGTAAGAAATAGAGTTTATGAACTTCCATAAAAATTTAAAGTAAAAATGATGATTTTTCAATTTTATAAAAATATCGGGCTCGAGGTCACGCGGAGTACGAACGTCAAAAACAACCCCCTATTAGGAAACTGCCACTTGGGATTTTCACCCCTGTTACCAGAAAACCATATTCAAATGATGTGTTCTAAATTTTGTGTAGATCGTGCACGTGAAAACGGTGCACCAATTGAATTAACGTTTTGAGAGATATCAACGTTTTAGTGAAAGCGGTTTGAATAGTAAAACTCCATAGTTGACCGAACTTTTGAAATGCTTTTCACCTAATTAAATTTATTTTATCAAAATGAAACTTTTAGGATAAATATTAAAAGTACTCAAGAAGCTCCTCGAGGTGGTTTCGTATTAAAATATTAATTTTACGATTTATTAAAAATAATAGAGTGCGAGTCACGTAATACTAATATTCGGTAAAGTCAAATCTAGAAGACTACTTTGACCGTCCGTTTCGACCAAGGAGTGATACTTATTTCGAGTCGGTCGAATAATGAAAATTATGAAGTATTGAACTTATTAGAAATATAAGTTGGTGATGAGAGTAGGAATACTGATTAAGATTATGATGTTTGTTGATTAGAAAATCCGGAACGAAAGGAAGTCGGGAAACGTATCTTGGACTCCAGGCAAGTTTTCAAACCCTACCTTTTTCAAACTGTTGTGTTGTGTTTGTTTTCAAATAATGTCGATATATACATGATGCTATATTTACGATGTCTTATGGACTATGATATATAATATCATACGATATGTTAATGATTTCGGTATAAAAATATTATCAGATTTCAATCGATAACGCTAGAGAGTAGCGTTGTATATAAGAGGTGTATATTTTAGACCGAGGATCGGTCAGTATAATTTGATTAAAACCCAGAAGTATTCCGGAGGGGTTTTATTTAAAATAATAACGCTATAGTAGAGCGTGATGTATAAGTTGTAACACCAAGAGTCGGTCAGTTTTCATAAAGTATAAACCCGAGAATCATCCTAGAGATGTTTTGGACGATCAAAAGTCCGTATTTATTTTATTCCAAGGGACTCGATGTCTACTTGTGAATTATTAAATACCTCGAATTTATTTAAAACAATTTTCAAAGATCGTCTTCCCTCAACTATATTTAATCACTCGAACAATGAATATTATTTAGGATATTCATTTAAATAGGAGAATTATTCTCCAATAATTATTTATTTCAAATTCGATTAATTATATTAATAAAGATTACTTTAATTATCTAAACGAAAAGTAGTTGAGAAATATTATTTCAAATATTCTTTTAAAGTATAATTATTCGAGGTTTAATTATTTAAGGATTATTAGTAATTAATAATTATTTATTAAATGATTTAATATGACTTAAAAATCATAAAACCTGATTTAAAATACTTCCTGATTTTCGAAAAATGATTCGAATAATTTCATATCGTCGGAGAATATTGTCTCGACTTATTTTAAATATTTTGAATATAGTTTCAAAGGAAAGTCTCCCCCTTATTTACTTATCTGTTGACAATGGTCAACTCACATCCTTAGTACTTCCTCCGGAAAACTTTCGGAAGTACATATATATATATATATATATATGAGATGAGCTGTGCCTATCAACAAGAAAAATGCTTGGGGAACTTCGACATAGTTCGATGATTCCAAGTATATGATAGGATTCTTAAAAGGATAAAGGAGGGGTAGAGATCCAGTACTTCGTGGACTGGGGAGACTGCCATATTAATTTTTCCGTATGAGAAGGTACCATATGTACTGAGGGACATACGAAGTATGCAAAACATACCCAGGTGGAACGGGGAAGCATATAAAGCCCGAATGCAGCTAGGGTGACAACCGGGAGTAAGGAAGTCGTCCCTCTACATGTAGAAAAGGTTACTATTTCCGTAGTACGACTGATCATCATATGCGGTGGCTCCAGTGAATGTCCGATTCTTCCAATTGGAAATTGTGATGCAATACCGTAACCCAAACTTAGGTGCTGGGTTTGTCATTAAGGTATTCGCAGGATAATAAATCCACTAAATAATTATTTTCGAAAGAAGGTGTGTATCACTGAGGAAAACTATTTTTGAATAAACATATTTATCATATATGGTATTATACTTGAATTTCTCATACAATCTTTTCATACTGTACATCATTATGGCTGAGCATTATTGCTCACTCTTTCTTTTTTAAATGTCACAATACAACAGATAACCAGTATGTCGGAGTGGGACTTAGTCGCTTGCAGTCATGGGGAAAATCCCTAGCAGCTTTGCCTCAGATGTGCCAGAGTATCAGATTAATATAAGATATCTGTCATAATTATTGTAACTTCATGTAGAAATTACGAATAATTGTTTGAGATCCTGTAAAATACATTTGAGTTTTAATAACAGATGATACTTGTTGTACGTCGTTTCTAAGGCTATAACTTGTGAGCGTGTGAGATTGGGGGTCTGTGATATTGAATTATTGGATTATTGAGTTAATGCAGGTTACACATGATTGAAGGATTTCAAGATGACTCTGATTCCTGACCCCAGATTTGGGGGCGTTACAAATTGAGTGTCCTCTGGAATTACTGGATTGACTTTATCAATAATGACATCCACCTCAGATTCTCTTTTAGATTTAAGATTTGAGAGAGACACATGTAGACACCTATGTAAATCACAATCATTGACATTGACAACTATCCTTTTCTCCAAAAAGTCCTCATTCTTTACTATCACCACTCTCACAAATTTGATATTATTGGCCAAGGCTCTTTTGTAGGTGATGTAGTTATTATGAAGAGAGACTCTCAGCACAGTGAGTAGCTCATTGAACTCCTTGTCTTGACAAGATCCTTCTGCAGCTTTTTGGAGTCTTTATTTACTGACATCTTGAGTGAGTTTAATTTGAGTGGAGCTTTTTCCAGAGTGCGATGTTGAATTTTGCAGTTGGCTAGAGTGTGATATTGATTTTTGCAGGCTAGCCTTTATCTCCCCTTAGTCTTGGTAGCAGGTAAAAAATCTAGGTGGCGGCATGATATAAATATTAGTTAAAAAATATACCCCTCCAACCATTAAACCTATTAGCAATATTTTAGATATCCTCTTTCTCTCTTCTATATCTATTGATCCTGTAACCATTAGCTAAAACATCTTTGCTACCTTATTTAAACCTTAACCTATTCTACACATTAATATATATATATATATTTATATTTATATTACACTTAATATATATATATATATATGTGGGTGTATATATATTAACATTCTTATTTTATATTTAATATTTTAAACTTTAATATAGTTATTTTAATATACATCGTATATTTGTATAAATACAAATATATATTATATAATATAATATAATTTTATATTTTATAATAGATATCTAAAAAATGTTTATTACTTATGTTTGGTTATATTTAAATATATTATTATATTTTAATTATAATAGATATTAAATAGATATTATATTTAATATATTTTTGTTGAATATATTATTTATATATTCACTTGTATTTAACTAAATATATACTAAATTTATTTTAACATATAATATATTTATATATAAATAGTAATATAATTATTTTATTGAATATAAATAACCATTATAGCTAGTATCAAGGGAGTAAAAATCTTAAAGATTCAACAATTTTTTAGATAATGATCATTTAACTAACCATTTTAGCCCTTGGAGATGCTCTTATAACTTAAGATATGTTACATTTGGTGAAGTGAAGCAATTGATCCACGTACGGGGTAAACCCCGCCAAGATAAACCGCACTTAAGCGTTAGACTCTAGTTCAGGAGGCATAATCATAAATTCTCCTCTCGTGAGATAGTCGAACCTATGACCAAGAGGATAATTATCCCCTCTTTAACTAACTGAGTCAGACATGGTGTAAAGAATGTTATTGTCACTAATATTGTGATGTAATTCTATTTTTATTATGAATCAAACCATGTACACACATGTGAATATCATTATTTTTGTTGGGTTCCGAGGCATAAAACGTAGCGGATAAACGTAAATAAAATAAAAAAATTTCGAAACCCAAAAACAGGATCCATGTATAATTGTGGGCAGATTATGGAGATAACGAATCATACCTTTCAAGAGATTAACTTTCACGAACTCAACGGAGATCCTAGCTATCACGCTTTGTGTCTACCTCTCGGAGAAACACCTCTATGGTATCCACACGAGCACCTCCAAGAACGTCTCACGAACTTGACTATGGAATGGATGTACTAGCCTCCTTCTTGACGATCCAAATTGCCTCTGCCTCTCTTTGCTGCTAGGGTTTTCTCCAAAAACCAAGCCTCTTTAACCTATCATTATGTATTTATAATGGCTAATTAAAAAGGCCCATAATAGCAAAGCCCAACCCTAGTAGGTATTGGATTAAATAATAAAAATGAATTTCTATTATTTAATTAATAACTAAGTCATACTTAATTATTATGGGCAAAAAACATTCCTTTTAATTCAAATTTATATTATCTCAATTAAGTTTTACTTAATTATAATAAAATTCGAATAATCATCAATTAATTTAAATCCATAATTTAAATTAACTATTCCATTAAGTTCTCTATTTGTGCGACCCTATAGGCTATTATTTAATTGGCAATAATTTTATTCTCTAATAAAATTATAAATAATGAGCGGTATCTAGTAATACATCATTTTTACCCAATTAAACAATAATTAAATCGTGATTAGATAAAACCTTTTGTGATTAATGTTTTTCGTGTAATATAATCCCTTTAACCATACATATTATAGATTAAACTCGAGGCATGTATTTAGTTATCCTCTTCAACATTTAATCCGGGTTTACTTGATCCATGAGTAGATTATCAAGACAAATCATTATTTGAGCATGGCCATGCTTTTATAATCTCACTCAATCAAGATGCCAATAATATCTCTCCTAATTATAGAAGGGTTAAATCCTTTATCTATCATTCATATTTCTCATATGACTCATGATATACCCGATGTCCACTTTTATCATCACCCGATCAAAAGTAACTTTTAATGTAGTCAAAGTATATTAACCCTCGTATAGAAATATAATGATTTCAAGTCAAAGGATCGTTACACCATTATCACTGTGAGTCTTTCTTATGACTTTATTAAACATGAAGAATCTCACTGTGGGTCTGTCCAATACCATGTACTCTCACATGTACCTATATATTGGCTTTAGTATCCCCATACTTATAACCATACTTGTAGAATCAGCTATTGTTTCTTGCTTTGAACTCTTCCAGCTTACAGCACCTCCGTTTAGACAAAACATAAAACCAGACTGTGATACAGTATCATCTCTGTCTGTTTGGAAACTTGCATCGGTGTAACCTTTTACAACGAGTTTCTCTTCTCCTCCATACACCAAGAATGAATCTTTAGTTCTTTTCAGGTACTTAAGAATATTCTTGACTGTCGTCCAGTGACCTTCACCCAGATTATACTGGTATCTGCTCGTCATGCTCAAAGCATACGAGACATCTGGGCGAGTACATACCATTGCATATATGATAGATCCAATTGCTAAAGCATATGGAACTTTATTCATGTGGTCTTTATCATCCAATGATTTCGGACACTGGTCCTTAGAGATCGGCATCCCTTGAGACACGGGGACATATCCCCTTTTTGCATTTTGCATTCCAAAACGATGCAAAACCTTATCAATGTATGTGCTCTGACTTAGACCGATCATCCTTCTAGATCTTTCTCTATAGATCCTCATTCCTAGAATGTAGGATGCCTCTCCTAAGTCTTTCATGGAGAAATTGCTCCCTAACCAAGTTTTAACAGCCTTTAGAGAAGGTATGTCATTCCCCATTAGTAGTATATCATCAATATATAGTACTATGAATGCCACATAGCTCCCACTAACCTTCTTGTAAACACACAGTTCATCTTCGTTTTGAACAAAGCCATACTCTATGACTATTTCATCAAAACGGATATTCCATCTCCTAGAGGATTGCTTCAATCCATAAATGGATCGACGCAATTTACATACCTTGCCAGCATTCCTTGGATCGACAAAACCCTCAGGTTATGTCATGTACACATCCTCTTCAAGGCTTCCATTAAGGAAGGCTGTTTTGACATCCATTTTCTAGATTTCATAATCATGGAATGCTGCAATGGTAAGTAAAATCCTTATAGACTTGACCATAGCCACTGGTGAGAAAGTTTCATCATAGTCAATACCATGAATTTGTTTGAAACCTTTTACAACCAGCCTAGCTTTATAGGTCTGAACATTTCCATCTATGCTCTTTTTCTTCTTAAAAACCCATTTGCACCCTATGGGTTTTACCCCTTCAGGTGGATTAACCAAAGTCCATACTTGGTTTTTGTACATGGAATCTATCTCGGATTTCATGGCTTCAAGCCATCTCTTAGAGTCTGGACTGTTCATAGCATCTTGGTATGTGAGAGGCTCATCTTCATCTATGAGCATCAAATCACCACACTGAGTCATGAGAAATCCATATCTCTCTGGCTCATGGCGAAATCTACCAGATCTACGAACAACCTGTGTTTGTTGAGCATTATCATTATTCTTCTCTTGTTCCACTTCAGGTTCAATGCTATTTTGCGGTTCTTGATCTTCATCGAGATCTACAGTTCTCCCACTATTTCTTTTGGAAACAAAATCTCTTTCCATGAAGACAGCATCTCGAGCAATAAACACTTTCTGCTCAGAAGGACTATAAAAATAATACGCCTTTGTTTCATTAGGGTATCCCACAAAAATGCACTCTTCGGATTTAGGTCCAAGCCTGTCAGATTCTTGACGTTTCACAAACGCCTTACATCCCCAAACTTTCATAAATTTCATGCCTGACCGTTTCTCCTTCCATATCTCATATGGAGTCTTTTGAACCTTCTTAGTAGGAACACGGTTAAGTGTGAAAGCCGCTGTTTCTAGAGCGTAACCCCAGAAACTTATTGGAAGATCTGCATAACTCATCATCGATCACACCATGTCCAACAAGGAGCGATTTCTCCTCTCTGATACTCCATTCCATTGAGGTGTTCCTGGAGGACTGAGTTGTGATACAATACCACACTCTTTCAAATACTCTCTAAATTCGGTGCTTAAGTATTCACCCCCACGATCGGATCGTAAGATCTTAATACTTGCATCTCCGCCAATTTGCTTCTCTACTTCAACCTTGTATTCTTTAGATTTTTCAAAAGAATCAGATTTGTTCTTCATAAGATATACATATCCATATCTACTAAAATCATCAGTAAATGTTATGAAGTAGTAGTAGTCTCCTCTAGCCATTACACGCATTGGGCCACATACATCACTATGTATTAGCTCCAGATGTTTAGTGGCCCTTTGACCCGTACCAGTGAAAGGGGATTTAGTTATCTTACCAAGAAAACAAGATTCGCATTCTTGGTATGATTCAAAATCAAACTTATCCAAGTATCCATCCTTATGTAATTTGGATATGCGTTTCTCATTTATGTGGCCTAGACGACAATGCCAGAGGTATGTTTGATTTGAGTCATTCATTTTAAGTCGTTTGTTTTCTATATTACAGACAGGATTATCTAAATCAAGAACATATAAACCATTAAATAAACGCGCAACACCATAGCTTAAATCATTTAAAGCAAAATAGCAACTGTTGTTCTTTATTGTAAACGAAAAACCTTTCTTGTCCAAACAAGAAACAGAAATAATGTTTCTACGAATCGCAGGCACGTAAAAACAGTCTTCTAGTTCTAAAACAAGCCCAGAGGGCATAGATAAATAATAAGTCCCTACAGCTAAAGCAACAACTTTTGCTCCATTGCCTACTCTTAGGTCCACTTCTCCCTTAGCCAAAGTCCTACTTCTCTGCAAGCCCTGCATATTTATACAAATGTGAGAAGCACATCCAGTATCAAATACCCAAGATGTAGAAATAGACAAATTGACTTCTATAACATAAATACCTGATCCATAAATCTGAACTGCTTTCATTTTCTTCAGATCCTCCAAGTAAATTGGACAGTTTCTCTTCCAGTGACCAGCTTTCTTACAGTAGTGACATTCACCCTTGGCCACACCACCTCTAGGCTTTAAAGCCTGTTTGGGACCTGACTTTGGCTTGGGTGTAGAATCAGATCCAATCTTCTTCTTACCCTTCCACTTGCCCTTCCCTTTGGCCTTACCTTTATTTCCCACCATCAGTATGGGAGCAGGTTCAGCTGTCTTCATGTTGGTCTCATATGTTCTCAACATATGCAACAATTCAGTAGGTGTTTTGTAAAATTCATTCATATTGTAGTTCACAACAAACTGAGAGAATTTGTTGTTCAAAGAATTCATGATTAGGTCAATACCAGTTTCCGGACCAATCGGGAAACCCAAAGTTTCAAGGTACTCAATATAACCAATCATCTTCAGAACATGTGGGCCAACTGGTTCACTCGCCCCTTGTTTGCAATTAAAAAGTGACTTACTCATGTTGAACCTTTCTTGACGAGTTTGGCTTACAAACATGCTTTGCAAGTGTTCAATGATAGTATATGCATCCATATGCACATGCTGTCTTTGAAGCTCAGCACTCATAGTTGCCAACATAAGACATGCAACATCATTTGCATCATTCTCATCCCTTGTGCGTGCTGCTCGTTCATCAGCAGTAGCACCCTCAGGAAGGGGGCCTGGAGGAGGAATATCAATGACATGAAGCTTGCGCTCCTGCCTGAGGACAATCCTCAAATTCCTCTGCCAGTCTAGGAAGTTATTTCCTCCTGTCAGCTTGTCTTTCTCAAGGACTGAACGTACGGATAGTGTGTTTGTGTTGTTTGCCATTACTCAGTATCTACAATAATAAAAGCGCAAAATAAACATTAGATTGTCTGAGTTAAAATTTTATGTTCATATGATTATGATATATTCATAATATATCTCCCACTATTTTTTTATCAAATTAATAGCCCTAACTATTAATTCGGAAAGTATATCCCATAAATCTTTCTAGTGAGCCAAGATCCATATTTCGTCATGTCCTAAGTCAACCACTGGTATCCTTAAAACATGATTATTTAGGTAGACAACAGTTGTCAATTATATCATATATAATTCTTGGATAATTTGGTGAACAATAATTGATCTTATCTATCTAATAGATTTTTAACCAAACTCTATGCTTCTAAGGTCATAATAGTTGAATATAACCGTTTATATTCACCTTATTATGATGACTCAGTTAAGTTAGACCCAATGATACAACGTTCGAATATAACCGTTTATATTCGTCGTATTTCACCACGATAGATAGGAGTCCCCTGCCACTGACAGCCCTTCCCCTTATCGATCTTGGATTCAATGAGTGTTCATTCATTAGAAAGCATCTGATTAAAACTTAATATTTTTACTTAGGGATTTTTAATTTAGAACGATCATGATCCCATCATAAAGGGATTCCCAATTTTTCCTTGAATAAAATACTTCAAATCAATACTCGCCAATGGTTTGATTTTCAGGTAGTGGAGGAGTCACATCGGTCTCGCTTAAAATCCACAGCCTTACAAGTTCTATGAACCCGTTGTTGACAAAATCGCCCCATGTCAGAAATAAAGAAAATTCGTATTTTATTCCGTGTTTCATAAACACGAGAATCTCATGATCGTTTGTTAATTTTAAATCTTGAGTCGTTACATATTTTATCTTGTTTAAATGCATGGCATGGGTGATGTATCTAATACATACATGCATCATTAATCTAATTAAAACATGCATTTTCTACTCTACACATACTATTTATACATCATATGAAAAGTGTGTAAAGTAAATGTGCAATAGTTATGGCCCAATCCTATGTGATCTTTTCAGGCTAATGAAAAGATCAAGGTCAATCTATAGTGTTAAAATAACTATTACATATGTCTTCTCTATTGCTTCCATTGTCTCCTTGGCCTCCATAGGATGCCTCCTCGTTCCCTTGTCCTTTTTGGATGTTACATTAAAAATTATACTAATGAACTTACAAAAGAACTCGAGTTACATTCGAGATAAAACAACTACAAATAGAAAACGTCAAGCAAGTTGTTAGGAATATGTGTATTAGTTTGATGATAAGTTAAACAAAACACTTAAGTAGAAATCTAGTGTTTGTAGCCTCAACGGATAAGACCATCTTGGCTATCCGTTGAAGGAGTAGCTTTACTTAGCAATAAGTTTAGTATTGTAGCACATTTCATTCTCTGGATTCAAGTTGTAATTCTTAGATGTTGTAGGAAAGTATCAGTCATGTTGACTACTAGTGGATATGCAAATAGGAGGGCTAATTGTAAATATTTCATGCCTTGTAATTTTGTATAAGTGAAGAAGTATCAACTGATATTGAAGACCTTCAACGGATAAGAAACAAAGCTTCAACGAATGTCTCTAATGCTTCAACGGATAATATCCATCAATGAATAAGTGCTTCAACGGATAAAGACTTCAACTGATAATGCATCAACGGATAAAGCTTCAACGGATAAAGCCTCAACGGATAAGGCATCAACAGATGAAAGCTTCAACGGATGCTTAGTTCAATAGCAGTTGATAGTGACAATTCATAAGCTGACAGAGGCACATGGGTTGACAGAGACAAACTGGAATGTGGAAGCCTCTTGGAGGAATCAAGAAAATGCAGCATTTTCATTCTGGTGCAAACAAGGAAGTGTTCAAAGATTCACAGATTATCCTAGATTGCATTGGATAGAGAAATGAAGAAGAAACATGTGAAGAACCTTTTTAATTGTATTTTACAGTTTTGTCTTCACTTGTAAACTTGGTGATATATATAAACCAAGTAACAGCTAGTAATTAGATATGAATTTTCCAGAGCTGTTTAGAAAAATCCAGAGAGAAAATCATCTAGTTTGTACTAGGAAGCAGCTGTAATTTAATTCTTTGAATCACAGATTTTCTGAAATAACACATCTCTGGTGGAACAACAAATCCACCAAAAAAGTTTTTAAGTTCTCTGTGTTCTTTACATTTGTGTTTGAATATATATCTGTCTGCATTGGCTTCAAGCAATTGACACACACTTGTTCTCAGAAACACTTAGCCTTAGAAACTGCTCAAAACTTTAAAAAGTTTTGAGATTTACATTCAACCCCCCTTCTGTAAATCTCATTGTTAGTCCACTGGGAATAACACAAGTCGTATTTATTACAAACCAAAAGAATAAACCATTACAACTAAGGTCTTAAGGCCATAACTATGCACCATGCTCAAGTAACCATTAAAGAACATGATAGATCATATAAAGATGACATACTATTTATCACTTATCATGATCCAATCAAGAATAATAAATAAGTAAAACATATGTCATAAGCACAAATTAAAACGAAACCCTAAACACGCGGATCGACCTCACCGCGTGGCGGAAATTTTTACAAAATCAAGTATTAGAATACTAGCAAAACATGTATCAGAATACTATTCCAGAAGCATGTATCAGTATACACACGACCCATATCCCAGTTACCAAAAACATGTATCAGTATACATATTATAAGAGATCGCATACATATAAGTTATGGCAGATCTTAAACATACTAGTATCGTCATATAGATCATTAACATATTCATCATATCATTCATATAACATAACTGTTATCATGGTAGACTCATATAACATAACTGTTATCATGGCAGACTCATCACACATGCATACTTGTAAAAATACAGTAAACACGTAACCAAATCAGCCCCTTATACACGTAGCTCTAATACCATTGTTGGGTTCCGAGGCATAAAACGCAGCGGATAAACGTAAATAAAACAAAAAAAAATTCGAAACCCAAAAACAGGATCCATGTATAATTGTGGGAAGATTATGGAGATAACGAATCATACCTTTCAAGAGCTTAACTTTCACGAACTCAACGGAGATCCTAGCTATCACGCTTTGTGTCTACCTCTCGGAGAAACACCTCTATGGTATCCACACGAGCACCTCCAAGAACGTCTCACGAACTTGACTATGGAATGGATGTACTAGCCTCTTTCTTGACGACCCGAATTGCCTCTGCCTCTCTTTGCTGCTAGGGTTTTCTCCAAAAATGTACAAGCCTCTTTAACCTATCATTATGTATTTATAATGGCTGATTAAAAAGGCCCATAACAGCAAAGCCCAACCCTAGTAGGTATTGGATTAAATAATAAAAACAAATTTCTATTATTAAATTAATAACTAAGTCATACTTAATTATTTTGGGCAAAAAACGTTCCTTTTAATTCGAATTTATATTATCTCAATTAAGTCTTACTTAATTATAATAAAATTCGAATAATCATCAATTAATTTAAATCCATAATTTAAATTAATAATTCCATTAAGTGCTCTATTTGTGGGACCCTATAGGCTATTATTTAATTGGCAATAATTTTATTCTCTAATAAAATTATAAACAATGAGCGGTATCTAGTAATACATCATTGTTACCCAATTAAATAATAATTAAATCGTGATTAGATAAAACCTTTCGTGATTAATGTTTTTCTTGTAATATAATCCCTTTAACCATACATATTATAGATTAAACTCGAGGCATGTATTTAGTCATCCTCTTCAACATTTAATCCGGGTTTACTTGATCCATGAGTAGATTATCAAGACAAATCATTATTTGAGCATGGTCATGCTTTTATAATATCACTCAGTCAAGAGGCCAATAATATCTCTCCTAATTATATAATGTATTGCCTCTAGGACACCTACACTAACAATTTTATGATTTGCTTACTTTATATCCTCTTCAATCAAGAATATTTGGTTTATTTATATTTCAATTTTGAAATTTTAATCACGCATAAAGTAAGATAATAATTTTTTAAGATTAACTTATGAAATTTTATATGAGGTATAAAATAAAGATATTGTGCGTATATATTTAACTAAATATCTCTTCACTTTCACATAATTGATATATATTACTTAACACAAAAATATATATGAACTCTTTAGGTCTTTTATTGGATTTAACATAATTCTCATAAAAAGAAACTTCATTCTCATAAATTAAATATTAATCTAATTGTATAATATAAGACAACCCCTAAAAATATGCTTTACTAAGTGCAAAATGTATACTCACCTGATATTATTGAATTTGTTCTCGGACAAAACACATCTTTGAGCAATAGTAATTCATTTTACATTATTTACACTAAAATATTTTAAGTTTATGATACATATTTAAAACTTTTATTTCCCTGTAAATTTAGAAGTTTTAATTCGGACAAATAAGATATAAAAATATGTGAAATTAAGAGGGCACTATGTGGGAATATTAAAGCAAGTTATTTATGCTTATATGTAGTAGATAAATCCATCCGATAAGTAATTTTTGAATATCTGTAAGAACCCAAATTTTTGACATCGGTAAAAGACCTTTATGAATAGTAATATAATAACTTGAATTTTTGAGACCTTATAAAACGTTTAATGAATAGTAACCCTGACGGACGGGGAAAAACTTTTTAGCCCACACTATGTTGTGCATGAGAAAATGAGTTTCGGAGTTGATAACATTATTATACGTACCAAATGAGTGTATGTAAACGCTATTAGTTTTCGAAGAAAATGAACTTTGAAAAATGACCATATTTATGAATCATCGAGGATTACGAGGATCATAATATAATTACGAATTTAAAACCCTACGGATTTATATTCAAGTACGATAATTCAAAACATAAGGAATAAATATGAAAGGAATTACGTCGTGAACCATTTACAAGAAAGTATTACGAAAACGTTTAAGCGACCGAGCGAACGCGTAAACGATCAAATAAACGTAACGCACTAACTAACCATGGTAGGAAAGTAACCATGATTACTTTATCAAGTAGTGAGCTAAGGTGTAGGATGATTAACCAAGGCTACCAAATAGTGAGCTAGAGAGCTAAACAAGTGGCTTAGCTTGTAATCTACCAAAGGCTAGCTAGTTTTTGTCTAAGATTTGCCAATATGAAATAAATCCTAGGATATAAACTAGAGAATAAAAATCAATACAAGATACCACTTGAATTATTTCCAAGAAGAAAACAAGAAGCAACCAAGAAGCAAGCATAAAAACTCTCTTTCTCTCCCCAAAACCTCCCATTCGGCCCTTCTTCTTAAAACCAAGAAATCAAAATCAAAACTTTAAGCTCTAGCCATGGATAAATCCTCCCATTAATTCTAAAACCAAAATAAGGTAAGATAAATCTTTGAGCTCTTTTTATCAAGGTTTGATGGGTGAAATAAAATCAAGAAAGTTGATAATGAATAGTGTGAATAGTAACTCTTCTTTGGTTTCTTGATTTTAATGGTGGTTTTAGGTTTCAAAAACTATACTAAGCACTCCCAAGACTTCACCATCATCAAGAACACATCTCAAGCTCTCAAGTAAGGTAAAAATATTTGACCCCAACTTTATTTAAGATTCAATTTCAAGATCCTTTTAGTATGTAGTTGTAAACCTAGTTTTAGTGGTGGTATTGTTGAAATCTTGATGTTTAGCTAAGTAGAATTAAGGTTGATTGTTGTTGCCTCAAGAACATGATGTTCTTGAGAGGAGTTAGTGTGTTGATGATAATATGTTGATTAATGGTGGTATTATAAAGATCTAAGGCGTAAACGAAACTCCGATCGTAAACGTAATCTCGTTAAAACGAACAAAACATAACTTTAAGTTTCTGCAGAAATTCCCGAAGATGTAAACTGTAGTTTTTTGAAAAATAACCCTTTATTATGATAGAAAATGTTACAAGGATCGTTTAGGCGCTTGAATCGCTTGATTCCGATTTACGGATCAAAAGTTATGGCCGTTTTACTAAAAGTGATTTACGGGACAAAAACTGCTTCGAATTACGAACTTTGAAAATATAAAGGATCGACTTAAAAATATTCATAAATCATGAAAATTTTACAGAGAGTAGTAAATTGAGATTCATAACTTCCATAAAGATTTCAAGTGAAAATAATGATTTTTCAATTTTATAAAAATATCAGAGCCGAGACCGCGCGATTAGAAACCTTAGAATCCATAAGCGGAGTCGACGACGAAAATGAAAATGGACTTAAGATACTTTGAAAAAGGAAGCGACCATAATGTGAATAAGGACTTAAAGAAATAATAAGGGTAATATAAGTTGAGAGGGTGCATAATGATTAGCGCATGAGTGCGAGTAGCCGTAAATTAGAACGGGACCTACCAAAACGACTTGTGCTATGATTATTGATTTCCGAGCGGAACCTAGAGCATCCTCCACCTCAAGATACCCAGGCAAGTTTTCAAACCCTACCTTTTAAGAACTGCTGTGTTGTGAATATTTTACAAAACTGTGATATATGAATGAGATTGCTTTAAACTATTTTACGAAGTTTGAGATGTATTACATTACTCAATTGTTGATAATTTCTAGTATATGTTCATTCCGAGTTCGAAATGTTATATTTAGACTGAGATTCAGTCGGTGTAAGCTTATAAAAACCCGGAGGTATCTCGGAGGAGTTTATAATTGAGAACGTTAACGCTAGCGAGTAGCGTGGCGTGTATATATTTTAGACCGAGGATCGGTTAGTAAAAATTAATGAAAACCCGAAAGTATTCCAGAGGTGTTTTAATTAGAATATTAACGCTATAATAGAGCGTGATGTATAAGTTGTAAGACCGAGAGTCGGTCAGTTTTGTTTTTATAAAATAAAAACCCGGGAATCATTCCGGTGATATTTATAGGACGATTAAAGTCCATAGTAGTTACGTTTCAAGGGACTCAACGTCCATTTACGAAATACTAAACACCTCGAACTTTTATTAAAACGATTTCCAAAGATCACATTCCCTCAACTATACTTTATCGTTCGAATAATAAATATCTATTTACTATTCATTTATTATGGGATAAGTATTCTCCAGTGAATATTTATTTCAGACTCTGATAGGGATAAATAAATTATGATTGTATTATTAAATACTGCATTAATTGTACAAGCTGTGGGCTGCTAGGCCCAATAAAAAGATATATGAAACTCAGACCAGAAAGGTTAAGCCTGATGGACCAGATCAGGCCTGATGGAATAAAAAAGGCCCAAAAGCCCTAATTATTAATTAATTTCGTAATTAATTAATAAGGGAAAAATCAGCTATTGAGAAGAGTCCCGATAAGGATATAAATCCTTATAGATTAGCCTCAAGGGGACCTAAAAGGATAAGGGATCAGCTTCCTACTTCCTAGGACTCCTAAGTCTATCCTAATTCAGAGGCTTGTCCACCAAGTCTCCTATACCAAGTCCAATTCAAGGACTCCCACATCTATATAAGGGGCCTCACCCCACAAATCAGAACTACGTTTTTTGGCTTGATTCTCTAACTCACAGAGATACGTAGGCATCTCGTAAAGGCAGAATTAAGCTACGAAACACGAGAGCAGCCATTAAAGGCCTTGAGCTCCCGAATCTTAGTAATAAATACAGCAAGTAATAACCTTAGCTTTTTATCCATAACATTTGGCGCCGTCTGTGGGAAAACGCAACAACAACCATGGCGAGAACACGGAGAACAATTGGAGCTCTAGAGGAAGGAACACCATCAGAGACAACCCAGGTGATTTCATCAACCGTGGAGGTTCCTCCCCATTCAACTTATGCATCTACTCAGGGGGAAGCCCAGACAGGGGCAACTCATCCTCAGCTACAAGGGACAACTCCCCCGACTATTCAAGGTACGAATCCTCAAGTTCAACAAATACATATACCTGTGAATTCTCGACCCGTCGGGTATGAATATTCAACTATTGTTACTACTAACCCCCCTTATGGGATGCCCCTTCACCCTGAGGTTGGAGGAAGTGGATATGCTGGGCGAAGCGAAGCACGAGGGCGGTCGCCCCCCTATATACGAGGTTTGGATCCTATCCCTGAGAATCGGGAATTTTCTGGTCCATACACTGAGAGAGACTCCGAATCTTCGGATGATGAAGTGGCCCCGAGAAGGAGGCGTCCTGGAAAAGAGCCAATGTCCGATGGAAGGCAACGCCCCCAAAGCACCCCAGGGGCGAATCCCCAAGAAGTACAGGAAAAGATCAGGGCTCATGAGGCTGAAATCCAAAGGCTGAGGCGTGATTTGGAGGCTCACCAAGCCACCAGACCCCACATACCTCCTAGGGGGAGAAATCCTCCTCCTGTCATAGACCTGGATGGTCCGGTAAGAAGAAGGGCTGCTGTCCCAAGAACTGATCCAAGCAATCTCCTTCCCCTTGGAGATCCTGATGATCCAACTCCACCCTTCACAGAAGAGATAATGAATGCCCATATCTCAAGGAAATTCAAGATGCCCACTATCAAAGCCTATGATGGCACGGGAGACCCCGCTAATCATGTTAGGACATTCTCTAATGCACTGCTGCTGCAACCCGTGAATGATGCTATAAAATGTCGGGCCTTCCCTCAAACCCTGTCGGGTATGGCTCAAAGATGGTACAGTCGCCTACCCCCAAATTCTATTGGATCATTCAGAGAATTAAGTCAGGCTTTTATTAAGCAATTCATCAGTGGAAGAGTCCATGAGAAAAGTTCAGCATCTCTTATGAATCTTGTGCAGGGAGCTAAGGAATCCTTAAGAGATTACCTGAATCGTTTCACAAAGGAGGCTTTAAAAGTCCCAGACCTTGATGATAAGGTAGCCATGATAGCACTGCAACAAGGAACTAGGGATGAGTTTTTCAAGATGTCTTTGGCCAAACGACCCCCTGAGAGCATGTTGCAGCTCCAAGAGAGGGCAGGGAAGTATATCAAGGTTGAAGAGAGTATGAGGAAGATCGTAGTAAGTAATGAGCCCATTGGAGGCAAGAAACGAAAAACTGATTTGGAGTATATCGCTAAGGACAAATATCCTAGAACCGAACAAAACCCTGATTCAATCCCCAAGAAGGGAGGACCTGGGCAAAAGTTCACTGAATACGCTAAGCTGAATGCTCCCAGAAGTCAGATTTTGATGGAGATTGAGAAAGACAGAGATATTCGCTGGCCTAAACCCTTGAAGGCTGATCCCGCCAAGCTAGATAAGGGCAAGTATTGCAGGTTTCACAAAGATGTTGGCCATGACACCGATGAGTGTAGGCAATTGAAAGATGAAATTGAGTTTTTGATTCGAAAAGGAAGATTGAACAAGTATACTGGAGATGGAGGGGACAGAAATAATAATGGAAGGAAGAACTTTGAAGATCGTAGGAGGGACCAAGACGATCAGGGGCGAAACCCCCAGCCTAGAGGACCAGTTATAAACACCATTTATGGAGGGCCGAGACCTCGAGGGCCTGTGATAAACACGATCTTTGGAGGTCCAACTGCTGCTGGATTGTCCAAAAATTCCAGAAAGGCATATGCTAGAGAGGTTATGCATATTGTTGGAGAAGCCCCGAAGAGGGCCAGGACAGAAGTAACATTGGCTTTTGATGATTCCGACCTAGAGGGTGTGAAGTTTCCCCATGACGACCCGCTGGTCATAACACCAATAATAGGTAATAGCCCCGTTAAGAGGGTCCTTGTGGATAATGGTGCTTCTGTGGATATCTTGCTCCACGACACCTTTCTAAGGATGGGGTATAACGACTCCCAGTTAACACCAACCGACATGCCGATATATGGATTTGCTGGAGTAGAATGTCCTGTGGAAGGGATAATCAAATTGCCAACCACCATAGGTACGGAGCCAAGGCAAGCAACGCAGATGCTGGATTTCGTGGTGGTAAAGGCTAGTTCAACTTATAATGCTATCATGGGGAGAACAGGGATACATGCCTTCAAGGCAGTCCCCTCTTCCTACCATTCAGTCATAAAGTTTCCCACCCGAAACAGGATTGGAGAAGAGAGAGGAGATCAAAAAATGGCTAGAAGCTGTTATGTGGCCTCTTTGAGGGCAGATGGAGTCGGGGGGCAGGTTCTTCCTATTGAAGATATGGACGTTCGAGAAAATGATGAGAATAGAGGAAGGCCAGCAGAAGAATTGGTTTCGGTTCCTTTAGACCCCGAGAATCCTGAGAGGACGACTTTCATTGGAGCCACATTAGAGGAGCCCCTTAGAGGGAAGTTAGTGAAATTTTTGCAAGAAAATAGTGATGTGTTTGCATGGTCAGCGGCTGATATGCCAGGCATAGACCCGGAGTTAATTACTCACAAGCTAAACGTAGATCCAAGCCGGAAGACAGTGAAACAAAAGAAAAGAAATTTTGCCCCGGAAAGATAAGAGGCTATAAAGCAGGAAGTGGAAAAGCTTTTAGAGGCTGGTTTCATTGAGGAGATTCAATTTCCGGAGTGGTTAGCAAACCCTGTAATGGTGAAGAAGTCTAATGGAAAGTGGAGGATGTGTATAGACTTCACCGATCTGAATGATGCATGCCCCAAAGACTGTTTTCCGCTGCCTAGAATTGATACTTTGATTGATGCCACCGCTGGACATGAGATGCTGAGTTTCATGGATGGGTTTAGCGGATACAACCAGATCAAAATGCATAAGGATGACATTCCAAAGGTATCATTTATCACTGACTTTGGTGTTTATTGTTATCTTGTTATGGCGTTTGGTCTCAAGAATGCAGGAGCCACCTATCAAAGGTTGGTGAATAGAATTTTTAAGGGCCTTATTGGTAAGACTATGGAAGTCTATGTTGATGACATGTTAGTCAAGAGTCTGGTAAAGACTGATCATATAGCCCATTTAAGGGAAGCTTTTGAGGTCCTGAGGTACCACAAGATGATGTTGAATCCGACGAAGTGTGCTTTCGGAGTAGGATCTGGAAAATTCTTGGGATTGATGGTCTCGAAGAGGGGAATTGAGGCAAACCCCGATAAAATAAAGGCAATCCTGGACATGGAACCCCCCAAAACTGTCAAGGATGTTCAGAAGCTCACAGGAAGGGTTGCTGCGTTAGGACGATTCATCTCCAAGTCAGGAGACAAGTGCTTGTCATTTTTTAAGTCACTAAAGAACATCAAAGACTTTGTATGGAGTGAGGAAAATCAGAAGGCATTTGAAGAGTTAAAGAAGTATATGGGCCAGGCCCCGTTGTTGGCCAAGCCAGTTCTGAATGAAGTTTTATTCTTGTACTTAGCTGTTTCGGAGAGCGCCTTGAGCGCCGTGTTGGTTAAGGAGGAACTGAAAGTCCAGAAACCCGTATACTATGTCAGCAAAATTTTGCATGGTGCTGAGTTGAATTATTCAGCCATTGAGAAATTCGCTTTAGCCTTGGTAATGGCTTCAAGAAAGCTGCGTCCTTATTTTCAAGCTCACCAAATTGAAGTACTAACAAATCAGCCACTGAGAAATATCATTCACAGTCCCAAGGCAAGTGGGAGACTGATTAAGTGGGCAATAGAGTTGGGAGAGTTCGATCTCAAGTATAAGCCACGTACGGCCATAAAAGCCCAGGCACTAGCTGACTTCGTGGTGGAATGTACCATACCCAACCAAGAAGTCGGGGGGCAGGAAGATACCATACCTCAAGACAAGGGAGTCGACAATGGGGACAAGGAGAAAGAATATTGGGTTCTCTATTTTGATGGAGCATCAAAAACAAATTCCAGTGGAGCAGGGTTGGTTTTGCAAAGCCCAGATGGATTCTTAATTGAGTATGCCATGAAACTAGACTTCCCAACCACAAACAATGAGGCAGAGTATGAAGCCCTGATTGCTGGCCTTGGTCTAGCTGGGACACTTAGAGTCAAAAATTTAAAGGTCCGTGGAGACTCGAAGTTGATCATATCCCAGGTAAAGGGAGAATTTGAGGCAAGGGATGATACGATGGCTAAGTATGTTCGCCTAGTAAGGGCTGTGATGACCCAATTTAATGAATGCCATGTTGAACACATTCCAAGGGAAGAAAATGCTAAAGCAGATGCGCTATCAAAGTTTGCTTCATCTGAGATTGAAGAAAGTTCAGGAAGTGTGTACTTCCGTGTTTTGAAGACACGAAGCATAGATGTTAAGCTTGTGGCTCCCGTAGGCTTGGGGACGTCATGGATTGATCCCATCAAGGCTCACATTCAGACCGGTTGGTTGCCAAGCGATGCAATTGAGGCACGGAAGTTAACTGTTCGAGCACTAAGGTACTCTTTGATAGATGGGATTCTATATAAAAGATCTTTCGTGGTTCCTTACTTGAGGTGTCTCAGGCCCGATGAGGCACACTTAGCTCTTGAGGAAGTGCATGGAGGTATTTGTGGGCAACACTTGGGGGGCAGGGCCTTGGCTCATAAGATAACTCGTTTAGGCTTCTATTGGCCAGAAATGATGGCTGATGCCAAAGAATATGTAAAGAAGTGTGACCGCTGTCAGAAGCATGCACCAATTGTTAGACAACCCCCTGAAATGCTGACCTCTATCAACTCGCCTATTCCCTTTGCCATGTGGGGGATGGATATTCTAGGGCCTTTTCCTATGGCCACGGCACAAAGGAAATTTCTGATTGTAGCCATTGATTATTTCACCAAGTGGATCGAAGCCAAACCTTTGGCCAAAATCACAACTAAGCAAGTTGCACAATTCCTGTGGGAAAACATCATGTGCCGATATGGAATTCCCCGTATCCTCGTCACTGACAATGGAACACAATTCAACAATGAGGAATTCAAGAAGTATTGCGAAGAAAATGAAATTGAGTTGCGGTTCACCTCTGTAGCTCACCCGCAAGCCAATGGGCAAGCGGAGGTAGCAAATCGGATAATCCTGGATGGACTAAAGAAGAGGATCGAAAAGTCGAGAAATAATTGGGTGGATGAGATACTTCCCATATTATGGGCCTATAGGACTACTTGTAGAGTCACGACAGATGCAACTCCTTTCATGTTGGCATATGGGGCGGAAGCAGTAGTTCCCGTGGAGATATCACATTCCTCTCCAAGGATTCAGGCTTTCGATGAGAAAGAAAATGAGGAAGGGCAGAGATTAGCCCTGGATTTAATTGATGAAGTGCGAGATAAAGCACATGCAAAGATAGTAGAATATCAGAAAAAAGCTTCATTCTATTACAACCTAAGGGTTAAAGAGAGATTTTTTAAACAAGGAGATCTAGTCTTGAGAAAAATAGAGGCTTCTGGTGTTGGACAGAAAGGAAAGCTTGCCCCGAATTGGGAAGGGCCGTACAGAGTCAAGAGCGTTCAGGGTAGAGAAACCTACAAGCTGGAAACTATGGAAGGTTTTGAAGTCCCGAGGACCTGGCACGCACAAAACCTGAAGGTTTACTATGTGTAAGATAGGAGAAGTATGATTCTCACTTGTCATTGACAAGTAGGTTTAAAAGCACCTTGAAGCTTTGCTTGCATAGGATTTTATATTCCAGTAGAATTTACATTATCTAGTTATTGTTGATTAGGGTCGAACCCATGCTATGTAAGGTTTTGGAAAACCAGACTTCATATTAAAGAGTTTGAAATTATTTCTATCTAAGGATGTTTAAGGTTCAAATGCATATTAAGATTGTAAAGATAAAACAGAAAAAGGCAAGAAAAGCAACATATAGAATACAAGCCCCGAAGGGTAATAAGTTCTGAATGCGATTAAGTCAATACATAGAAAGCCACAATGGGCCAAACAAGAAAAACAAAATACTCAAAGATCCTTGAAGAAGTCATCATCGATGTTTCCTTCATTGGCAGCAGAAGAAGGAACTGGAACATGATCAGCACCTCGAGGAGAAACAGCTTCGGCCTCAGCAGAAGAAGCAAGAATAGGAGAAAGAGGGATATCATCAAGAAGAGGCTCTTTCCCAGGAATATCAGGGACTGGATAGGCAGTAAGAGTCACCTCCGGAATCTTCTTCCCAATCTCCTCTACTATCTGCTCCCAACAGCTAGAAAAGGTCTTCGGGAAGTTAGCATCGTACTCAGCATTTAGGACATCCTGAAAGTCCTGAGATGCCTTATACTCAGCTATCACCTCAGCTCGGGCCCTTTGAGCATCCAGCTCCAGCTTACGAACTTTCTCCTTCTCGTCCGCCAGCTCCTTCTCTACCTCACGAAAACGAGTGAAGTTGGCCTCGGAAGCCTTGAGGTACCTATCCCTGTCCCTCTCAGCAATAGTTAGGCTGGTCCTCACATCCTTCAAATTGTGAAGGGCAGCCTGGAGATAGGTATTCATCTGCACGAACATATCAAAGTACAGTAAGTAATAATAAACAAAAAAAAACAGTTAAAAAAGGAAGAGGCTTACAGAAGCTACGGCCTGAGCACCCAGACGTTCAATCTGTAGGTCATCAGAAGACTCGACGATCTCAGCCCTGTCACGAGGCGTGATCACACTCTGAGACCAAACGGCGGCAGCCTCGGAACTCCCTACCACCGTGTCCCTCCTCTGAAGGCCCCAAGTGACGGTGAAGGGAGAGTTATCTTCATCAAGGCTAGGAGGCCTCTGGGATAAAAAAGTAGGGACGGCCTCCTGAACCGTGACTGAAGGGCCGTCACCAATCCTAACCCGCTTGTCGCGGTGGCTCTCAACAGCAGAGCCCTTGGCGGCACGGGCCTCCCGCTTCTTGAAGATCGTGTCCAAAGCGGCCCTAGCTGCAGGCAAATACAAGCACGTAAGAAAAAGGACAAATAGAGAATGGAGGAAATGGAACAAAAAGGGGAAAGAAATACCCTCGGGACCAAGGTCACTTAGACCTACACCTTGCAAATTACCCTCTGAAAGGATGAGAGCGCAATGGTGCAAGTTATCAGCAGTAATGGCCTTGATGGCCGCATCCTCATCTATCCCCAATTTTAGGTCTCTTAAAGACCCGTCTATACTTTTTGAGAAGTTGGGCCTGAAAAAATGGTCCCAACCCTCCTCGGAATCCAGAAATATATAAAACCACTCACTCTTCCATGTTGGATACGAGTCGGGATTGGTGCCAGAAATAAAGCAAGAACGAGCCAAGGATCTATGAACTATTTTGACCCATCCTTGGTCCTCAGAAGCATTTACAAATTTAAATAAATAACGAAAGACACAAACATTTGGCTCAAAACCGTGTTTACGAGATTGGGCCATATAACAGTGAATAAAACGCCAAGAGTTGGGAGTGAGTTGGGTCGGACAGACTCGGGCCTCAGCCAAAAGGCGAAAAACAAAAGGATGAGGAGGTAGGCGAAAACCAGCATAGAAGGTTTCCTTATAGACCCGAATGGCCCCAGGTTTTGGGTAGCAGGCCCTATCATTTGGGCCTGGAGCCTCGGCCCTATAAGGGTGGGAAATGCCAAAAAGGCGGGCTATGGTACCTACTTGATCTGGACCAAATCTAGAAGGATAATTATATGCATCTAAGTGTAACATGTTAGGAAAGGCTTGCCCAAATTCGGTTAAAAGATCCCTAAGAGAAATAACTGAGGAATGTACAAGAGATTTTTTACCTCGGCTGGCCCTAGAGGGACGGGCAACAGCTTGGGGGACATGGGAGTGAGATGAATCGGAATCCGCCATGGATGAAGACAAAAACCCAGGAAGCTCTTGAAAGTAAGTAAAGAAGATGAAGATTCAAACGGAATCTTCAAAATAAGCCCAGAAAGCGGCGGAGTAGAAAGCCGGAAATCGCTTGGAGGTGGCGATTCTTGAGAGACTAATTGCAGAGTTGAAATTTAGAAATTTTTGTGAAAGTGAAGTGTGAGAAATGAACTCACACTCCACCTCTTATATAGAGGAGCTCAAAGATGCACAAACGGGCCTGGGCCTAAGAAAAAGGCGGGAAGCCCATAAGATTTGAATTTTGAAAAGATTTAAAATCAAAGTTCAATGAATGAATCAAGGCTCGAACAACCTCAACAACGCTCAGGATACATCGTCCCTAGCCGTTGTTAGAAGTGTGGCTCCTAGGCGTGGTACACCAACGCCCAGGAAGCATCTGTATTCAACAACGCTCAGGATACATCATCCCTAGCCGTTGTTAGAAGTGTGGCTCCTAGGCGTGGTACAACAACGCCCAGGAAGCATCTGTATTCAACAACGCTCAGGATACATCGTTCCTAGCCGTTGTTAGAAGTGTGGCTCCTAGGCGTGGTACAACCACGCCCAGGAAGCATCTGTATTCAACAACGCTCAGGATACATCGTCCCTAGCCGTTGTTAGAAGTGTGGCTCCTAGGCGTGGTACAACAACGCCCAGGAAGCATCTGTATTCAACAACGCCCAGGACGCAAGTTTCCTAGACGTTGTTAGAAAACTGTCTCCTAGGCGTGGGTGCACAACGTCTAGGATCTATGAAAGCATCTGTCTTCAACAACGCCCAGGACGCAAGTTTCCTAGACGTTGTTAGAAAACTGTCTCCTAGGCGTGGGTGCACAACGTCTAGGATCTATGAAAGCATCTGTCTTAAACAACGCCCAGGACGCAAGTTTCCTAGACGTTGTTAGGAAACTGTCTCCTAGGCGTGGATCAACAACGCCTAGGATGTATTGAGCAACAAAAATTCTGTTTTTCTGATTATTTAATTAGAAAAATAAGAAAATTCCTTAAATATTTTCTGAAAAATGTTAATATTTTCAGAGATAAGGAATAAATCCAGAAAATTAAAGGATAAATCCCAGAAATTAGGAATAAATCCAGAAAAATTAAAGGATAAATCCCAGAAATTAGGGAAAAAATCCAGAAATTCCTTAAATATTTTCAGAAAATAGGGAAAAATCCCAGAAAATTAGGGAAAATCCCAGAAAATTACGGAAAATCCCAGAAAATTAGGGAAAATCCCAGAAATTAGGGAAAATCCCAGAAAATTAGGGAAAAATCCAGAAAATAAGGGAAGAATCCCGGAAATAAGGGAAAAATTCCTGGAAATTAAGACAATTCCTGAATAAAAGGGAAAATTCATTGTAAATGTGTAGGTCGCTCCACACTTTACGGAAAAATGAAACCCTGTAAGGGAACGAATAGACTTAACTTCTGCGAAACCTAATCGATGTTTCCCAAAAGTTGGGGGGCAAATGATAGGGATAAATAAATTATGATTGTATTATTAAATACTGCATTAATTGTACAAGCTGTGGGCTGCTAGGCCCAATAAAAAGATATATGAAACTCAGACCAGAAAGGTTAAGCCTGATGGACCAGATCAGGCCTGATGGAATAAAAAAGGCCCAAAAGCCCTAATTATTAATTAATTTCGTAATTAATTAATAAGGGAAAAATCAGCTATTGAGAAGAGTCCCGATAAGGATATAAATCCTTATAGATTAGCCTCAAGGGGACCTAAAAGGATAAGGGATCAGCTTCCTACTTCCTAGGACTCCTAAGTCTATCCTAATTCAGAGGCTTGTCCACCAAGTCTCCTATACCAAGTCCAATTCAAGGACTCCCACATCTATATAAGGGGCCTCACCCCACAAATCAGAACTACGTTTTTTGGCTTGATTCTCTAACTCACAGAGATACGTAGGCATCTCGTAAAGGCAGAATTAAGCTACGAAACACGAGAGCAGCCATTAAAGGCCTTGAGCTCCCGAATCTTAGTAATAAATACAGCAAGTAATAACCTTAGCTTTTTATCCATAACAGACTCGATTAAATATTAAAGATTATTATATTACTTAAATATAAATTAGTTGAGGAATATTATTTCAAATATTCTTTTCAAGTAAACTCATTCGAGATTTAATTATTAACCGATTATTATTTAATTATTTATTATTTATTAAAGGATTCATTTATGATTTAAAAATCATAAAACCTGATGTAAAATACTTTCTGATTTTCGGAAAATCATCCGAATAATTTTAAATCGTCGAAAAATGTCATCTTAACGTATTTTAATATTTTGAATATAGTTTCAAAGAGAAAATCCCCCCTTATTTAATTATCTGTTGACAACGGTCAACTCACATCCTTAGTACTTCCTCCAAAAACTTTCGGAAGTACATATATATATATATATGAAGTAAAGCTATGCCTATCAACAAGCAAAACGGTTGGGGGAACTTCGATATGGTTTGAGTTCTCGAGATATGATAGGATTTCCTAAAGGACAAGGGAGGGGTAGGATCCAAGTACTTCGTGTATTTGATAGACTACTGGTACCGTAGGAGACGGTACAATATGTACCTAAGGACCTGCGAAGTGTGTGTATACCCGAAATGAGGACACATAGCCCGTATACGGCAAGGGTGATAACCGGGATACGAAGGTGTCATCCTTCTACTAGTAGAAAATGTTACTTTTATCGTAGTACGACTGATCATCGTATGCGGTGGCTCCAACGAATGTCCTATTCTTCCAATTGGAATTGTGATGCAATACCGTAACCCAAGCCTAGGTGCTGGGTTTACCATTAAGGTATTCGCGGGATAATAAAATCCACTAAAGAATTGTTTTCATGAGAAGTGTGTGTCGCCAAGGAAAAATATTTTTGAATAAAACGTAATTATCATATATGATGTTTTACGTGAGTTTATCATACAGTCATTTTCACACTGTACATTATTATTCGGGGCATTATAGCTCACTCTTGCTTTCTTTTAAATGACATAACACAACAAATAACTAGTATGCCGGTGTGGGACTTAGTCGCTTGCAGTCATGGGGAGAATCCCTGGCAGCTTTGTCTCAGGTGTGCCAGAGTATCAGATAGGTATAAGATATCAGTCGTAATTATTGTAACTTCATGTAGAGGTTATGAATAATTATTTGAGATCCTGTAAAGTACATTTGAGTTTTAATAACAGATGATACTTATTGTACGTCGTTTCCAAGGCTATAACTTGTGAGTGTGTGAGATTGGGGGTCTGTGATATGGAATTATTGGATTATCGAGTTAATGCAGGTTACACATGATTGAAGGATTGCGTGATGACCCAAGTTCCTGACCCCGGATTTGGGGGCGTTACAATATCATTTTAGATAAATATATAAAATCAATGGTATATTACATTTTATAGTATTTTATATATTTTATAGAGTAAATTACACTTTGCACCCTAAAATAAAGTTGAAAAAATAATTTTGTATTAGAACTTTCGGAAATACAACTTGCACCACTCAACTTCAACTTGCTAAGTCAGTATGAATCAGGTGTAAAACAAGAACTTCATTTAAAAATGCAAATAAATATTAGTTATAATTTCAAATATAAGTTAAAATATTTATAAACATGATTTCTTTTATATTAGATATTAGTATTGATCAAAATATTTTCATTAAATGCACTTTGAACTCATAACGACGTCAAAGAATTTAAAATGAAATAATCAGATTTAAATAAAGTATATAATTAAAAAAATATAAAAAGTTATTTTGAATTTAATTTTGGTAGAATTATATAATTTTTGGCATTCATAACATAACTAAAATTTGAAACTCAATTATATAGTATTATTAAAAAATTTTAAGGTTATTATTTTATAGCTATAATTATAAATTCAGTTATTAATATAATATGGAAAATAAAAAATTTAGTCTAGTTAATATTTTACTGAAATTCCCATTTTACCCCTTACTTTTTTAATAATAACCGTCGGAAGGGTGCTGCATGAATTGATGGGTTGAAGTTGAGGGGTGCAAACTAAGTTTACAATACTCTTGATATACATTTATTTTTGAAACACAATAAGAGGGTGCGAAGTGTATTTAACCATATTTTATAAAATTTAATAGTAAAATTGAAAATAAGCAAAAAAATCCTATTTTTCATAAACTTATAAGTTATTTCTACTGAACTTTTATTTAAAAAGTTACAGACTTATCCAAACAGGTACTAAATCATACATTTTATGATGTTTTTGATGATAACTTGACTTGTAATGGTACTTTATAAATTTTTTTTATCGTAGATAACTCGCAGCCGCTGCCCTTCGGGTGCACACTGGGTAAACCCTGCCGGTTCACGCAATAGCCTGCAAACCACGTGAACCAAGGTAAACTGCATTTAAGCGACAGGCTCTGACTCATGAGGCATAATCATAAATTCTCCTCCCGTGAGATTCGAACATGTGACCAAGAAGATAGTTATCCACTCTTTAACCAACTGAGCCAACCCTTGCGGCAACATCTAATTTATCTAATTTATGTTTGTGTATGTGTATATCCCCATATTAATTTATATATATGCATATATTTATTGTATATATTTATGTATGGATGCACATATTTATTATATAATAATTGGTAGTTTTTAATAAAAGAATGATGAGGTGAATTAAATATTATATAGATATTAATGTAGGGGTATAATTGTCATATAATTTAATTTGCTCAACAAACCCCCTTAATGATTTTAACAACCTATGGGATGGTGAGAGTATATGATATATGTCACATAATTATTAATAGTGGAGTATAAATCGTACATATGTGTATTAATAGTTTATTTTATTTTTATTGTATACAAATTAATATAATATTTGGCCATTTCATTATGTTGGAAGACGATATTAAATTGATGACAAATAAGAATATATGAGTACGTATCTATATATGTTTTTGCGTATGTATTTATGTATGTATGTATTAATTTATATGTATGCATATATTTATTATATGTATGTATGTATGTATTAATGAATATATGCACATACTAATTATACAATAATTAATAATTTTTAATAAATAAATGATGAGGTGAAATAAATATTATATAGATATTAATGTAAGGGTATAATCGTTATATTAATTAATTTCTCATCAAACCCCCTGTTGTTGTATTATATATATAATAGATGAATGACGAGGTGAATTATATATTTTATAGATATTAATGAAGGGGTATAATTGGCATATGAATTAATTTGCTCAACAAACCCCCTAACGATGTTAACAACATATGGGATGGTGAGAGTATATGATATATGTCACATAATTATTATAGTGAAGTATAAATCGTACATATGTGTATAAATAATTTAATTTATTTTTTATTTTACATAATTTAATACAATATTTGGCCATTTTATTGTGTTGGAGGACGATGTTAGATTGATGATAAATAAGAGTTTATGAGTATGTATCCATGTATGTATGTATGTATGTGTGTATGTGTGTGTGTTTGTATGTGCATGTATGTATGTATGTATGTATGTATGTATGTATGCATGTATATATGTATGTATGTATGCATGTATTAATTTATATATATGTGTATATTTATTTTATGTATGCATGTATTTATTCATGTATATATGTATGTACATATTAAATATACAACAATTAATAATTTTTAATAAATGAATGATGAGGTGAAATAAAAATTATATAGATATTAATCCAGAGATATAATCGTCATATTAATTAAATTGCTCATCAAACCCCCTATTGTTATATTATATATAATAGATTTGTTCATCGGTGGAAAAGTGCATGAAAAAAGCTCAAATTCCCTTAAGAGCATTGTGCAAGGAGCAAAAGAGTCTACCAGGGATTACCTGAACTATTTCACGAAAGTGGCTTTAAAGGTCCCAGATCTTGATGATAAGGTGGCCACGATAGCTTTACAGCAAGGGACCAAGGATGTGTTGTTTAAAGTGTCTCTAGCCAAATGCCCACCAGAGAACATGCTACAACTCCAAAGTAGAGTAGGGAAGTATATCCAAGCTGAGGAAAGCATGAATAAGATAGTAGTAAACAATGAGCCCGCTGGTGGTTATAAGCGAAAGACAGATCAAGAGTATGATGTAAATGACAGGTATCCTCTAGTTAATAAAGATTCTGATTCATCCCCGAAGAAGGGACGACCAGAATAAAAGTTCACTGAATGTGCTAAATTGAATGCTCATAAAAGTCAAATTTTGATGGAAATTGAGAATGATAGAGATGTTCTTTGGCCAAAACCTCCGAAGGCTGATCCTGCCAAGTTATAGAGGAGCAAGTAATGTCGATTCCATAAGGACGCAAACCACACCACTGATGAATGCCGAAGACTGAAATATGAAATTGAGTTCCTTATTCGGAAGGGAAGGCTGAGCAAGAACATCGGGGATGGTGAGAGAACCAACAATGGAAGAATGAATTTTGATAATCGAAGATTGGATCAAGATAATCAGGGGTGAAACACCCAACCACGAGGTCCGATGATCAATATGATCTTTTGAGGACTAACTGCGGCTAGCTCTTCTAGAAATTTAAGGAAGGCTTATGCTTAGGAAGTCATGCACATAGTTGGAGAAGCCCCAAAATGGGAAAAGACTAGATTATCGATGATATTCGATGATTTTCATTTAGAAGGGTTAAAGTTCTCTCATGATGATCCTCTAGTCATTATGCCAAAGAGTCCTTGTAGATAAAGAGCATTAGTGGATAATCTGCTCTATGACATATTTATTAGTATTGGATACAACTTTTCTCAATTAACCCCAACTGATATGTCGATTAATGGATTTTCACGGATCGAATGTCCAGTTGAAGGGATAATTAAGCTTCCACTGACAATGGGTCAGGTGTCAAAACAAGATACAAAAATGTTGAACTTTGTGGTAGTTAAGGCTGGATCAACTTAAAATGTAATCCTGGGAAGAACGGGTATTGTTAGGAATATGTTGTGAACTTGATGATAAATTGAACAAAACACCTTAGTCGATTTTAACTTAGTGTCTTTGTAGCACTCAACGGATGTTCTAATATAGTCCCGACGGATGAACTCTATAGTCCCGACGGATGACAATTTGACATCCATCGAGAGTGTAGCTTATGTAATAATAAGTCTTGTAGCACATTTCTGCAAACAACAATATTTTAGTTGAGTAGATTCTATAAGATTCTTTAAGTAATGTTGACTACTAGTTTGATATGCAGAATAGGTTAGCTAATTATAAATATAAGATGTCTTGTAATTCTGCATAAGTGAAATAGAATCAAGTGACAGAAAGACTCCCGACGGATGATCTACAAAGACTCCCAATAGATAATCAACAAGGCTCCCGACGGATGACCAACATAGTCCCTACGGATGATTATATTCAAAATAGCAGTTGATAGTGACAACACAGTCACATGCGTCGGGTGTTTGCAAATAGAATGTGGCAGCCTAATTACAGGATTTAGAGAACAAAGAAGCATTACCATTTCCATGCAATTATGAAGATATTCAAAGATGCTGGATAGAGTAATGTAGCGGTATGAAGTTAGACTAGATTAAGTTTGTCTTATTGTCTTGTCTTACTATCATGTAACTTGGTGATATATAAACCAAGTGGAGCAAGTAGAACAACTAACTGTGTAAGCATTATTTTTAGAGAGATAGATAAAGCTGTATCTGTTAAGAATCTCTTTGTAATTCTGTAAGTTCTCTTGTAAGCAGCTGTGTGCTATTCAAGCATCACAGAGTTCTCAACTTTATATATATCTCTGATGGATAAGTTCAAATCCACTAGAAAGTTTTAAAGCCTTGTGTTTTATTGCTTTGTGTTTTGAATTCTATTATTTTTCATTCCGCACAAATGCAAATCAAACACAGTTATATACTAAGTAAGAACATTCTTAGAATCTAAAAAAGTAGCCAGAATTACATTCAACCCCCCTTCTGTAATTCTTGATGCATTGTTTGGGATTAACAATTGGTATCAGAGCAAGCTCTTGAAGTACAAAGAGTGTAAAGATCACCACAATCAGCAAGATGATCAGAAAGGATGTAGGAGTGGAAATTCTATTTCTGGACAAAGACAACTATCAGCACTGGAAGGTGAAGATGCACCTACATCTTCTTTCTCAAGATGAAGCCTATATGGACTGCATAGAGAAAGGTGCTCATGTTTCCATGAGAGCTGCTACAGGAAATGAACCATCAGTTCCAAATCCTAGACATGAATGGTCTGATCCAGACATTGAACAAGTCAGAAAAGATAAAAAGGCCATGAATATACTGTTTAATGGTGTTGATGGTGATATGTTTGACAACATCATAAACTGCAAAACAGCTAAAGAGGTTTGGGACACAATTCAAATTATTTGTGATGGTACTGAGCAAGTCAGAGAGAACAAGATGCAACTCTTGATTCAACAATATGAGCATTTTCACTATGAAGAAAGTGAATCACTCACTGATATATTTAGTATATTCCAAAAGCTACTAAATGCTCTCAAGTTGCATGAAAGGGTCTATCAAACAAAAGACTCAAACCTTATATTCCTTAGATCTCTGCCAAATGAATGGAAGCCCATGATAGTCTCTTTAAAAAACTCTTAAGATTACAAGGAGTTCACCCTGGAAAGACTGTATAGAATTCTAAAGACCTATGAGCTTGAAATAGAGCAAGATAAAATGATAGAGAAAGGAAGGAAGAAAGGAGGATCCATTGCACTAGTTATTGAGCTAGAGAAGGAAAAGGAGATGAAGGTTGAAGTTATGGAATCTGCATCAAACTCAAAGGTTTGTGAGAGCAAGGGCAAAGGGCTGGTAGCTGAAAATGAAGAACAATTGAGCCAAGATGACATGGATGATATAGATGAGCATCTAGCATTCTTATCCAGCAGATTTTCCAAGCTCACATTCAAGAAGAATTTTGGAGCAGCTAAGCCAAACAGAAATATGGTTGATAAATCTAAATTCATGTGTTTCAAATGTGGCTTGGTAGGTCATTTTTCCAGTGAATTTAGAAAGCCTGATTCTGGTAAAAAGAAGTTTGAGCCTGTTGATTACAAGAAAAAATATTTTGAGCTGCTCAAATAAAAGGAAAGGGCTTTCATTACACAGGAGAATGACTGGGCTGCAGATGGATTGGATGAAGATGAAGAAACAAGCTATGTCAACCTAGCCCTAATGGCCAAGTGAGATGAAGCAGAAGTTAGTTCATCAAGCAATCAGGTAATCACCACTAACCTAGCACATTTAACTAAATCTGAGTGAAATGATGCCATCAATGATATATCTACTGAGCTATATCATTTGCATGTAACTCTTAAGTCTCTCACTAAGGGAAATGCCAAAATTAAAGAAAACAACTTGTTTTTAAGTGAGAGGAATAATGTGCTAGAGTCTCAATTTATTTAGTTTGAAAAATTGAGAATTGAATGTAAAACTGCTAAGGATGAATTAACTAAATCTTTAAAGAAAGAAGAGATTTTAAGGAAGCAGCTTGAATGAGAACATGAAGTAATTAAGGCATGGAAATCATCTAGAGATGTCCATGCTCAAATTACTAAAGTTCAAGGTATAGAATCCTTTTGTGATGTAGCCTGGAAAAAGAGCAAAGAGAAGCTTGATTCCAATCTGGTTGGACTTTAAACAAATGTGGATTCGACGGATGATGAAAATTATCCATCGAATAATCAAAAAGATTATCCGTCGAAAGACAATGAGCTACATTCGTCGAATGTTAGTAAGCCAGTTGGTAAAGCTAAATTAGCTAAGTTGAATGACAAATATGGATCAGTTTCTAAAAACTTTGTTCCAGGAGAATCAAGTCAAGTAAGAAAAGAAAAGAGAGTTAATGTTGGTCATCTGTCTATCAAGCAATTGAATGACAGATTAGATAAGATTGAGGTCAAAGCAGAATAAAAAAGGAAAAACAACAGAAAATGGGAAGGTAGAAATTAACAAACATAACAACTACACACCTGATAAATATGCTCTAAGAAAAATCTGTGTTAAGTGTGGTAGTGTTAATCATTTGTCAGTTAATTGCAAACTTGCTATGCCTACTCCTATGTCTGGACCTCCTTCATTTCCCAACATGCCTGCCTGTCTATGAATGCTTTGCCTGCACAGAATATGAATGCACAATTTGCTAATATGCCTTTTGCACCTAATCCATATTATGCTGCATTTAGTATACCTCAAATGCCATTTAGCATGCCTTACTGGAATAACATGTTTGCACATAGCATGCCTTTTCCTGTTAATCAAAATGTTTATGATAATTCTGCTTCAATGAATGGTTTCAAAGGTCCAACTTAAATGACTAAGGATGAATCTGAAATACCCAAGTCAAATGAGGTCAAACCTAAGAAACCAAAGAAAAAGGCTAACAAGGCAGGACCCAAGGAAACTTGGGTACCAAAATCAACTTGATTTGATTTTGATGTGTGCAGGGAAACAGAAAGAATCTTTGGTATTTGGATAGTGGGTGCTCAAGGCACATGACTAGAGATTCTACCCTGCTCACTGGATTCAAGGAAAGAGCTGGCCCAAGTATCACTTTTGGAGATGACAACAAGGGTTATACTATGGGATATGGCTTGATTTTAAAGGATAATGTCATCATTGAATAGGTTACCCTAGTGGATGGACTAAAGCATAATTTGTTGAGTATCAACCATCTTTGTGATAAGGGCAACTCAGTCACTTTCAATTCTGAAGTCTGTGTTGTGACCAATAAGAGAAGCAACAAAGTGGTTCTCATTGGGGTGAGAAAAGGAAATGTGTACTTAGCTGATTTCAACTCATCAAATGCAGAATCTGTCACTTGTCTATTTAGCAAGGCAAGTCAAGATGAAAGTTGGCTATAGCACAAGAAGCTGTCTCTTCAAAACTTCAAGATCATGAATGAGCTAGTCAAGAAAGATTTAGTTAGAGGTATTCCCCAAGTGGAATTTTTAAAGGATGGATTATGTGATGCCTGCCAAAAAGGAAAGCAGATTAAAGCATCATTCAGAAAGAAGCTTGATTCAACTATTAAAGAACCCTTGCAATTGTTGCACATGGATTTGTTTGGACCAGTCAATGTGTTGTCCATTTCAAAGAAAAGATATTGCCTAGTAATTGTCGATGATTTCTCAAAGTTCTCTTGGACATTTTTCCTAAAATCCAAAGATGAAGCTAGTGAAATCATCATCAATCACATAAGGCAAGTCAACAATCATCCTAATTTTAAAGTAAGAAGAATCAGGATTGACAATGAAACTGAGTTCAAGAATTCTGTAATGATATTATTTTATGAAGAGAATGGGATCATGCATGAGTTTTCTGCAGCCAGAAATCCACAACAAAATGGAGTGGTGGAAAGAAAGAACAAATCTCTTATTGAAGCTGCAAGAACAATGGTGGAAGAATCAAAGTTACCAACATATTTTTCGGCTGAAGTTGTAAATACTGCATGCTACACTCAGAATATTTCTTTGGTCAATCAAGCCAAATGCATGACTCCCTACCAATTGTTCAAGAACAGGAAGCCAATATTAAATTTCTACATGTCTTTGGATGTAAATGCTATATCTTAAGGAATCAAACTGATCAATGGAAAGTTTGATGCCAAAGCAGATGAAGGAATTTTTGTTGGATATGCTGTTGGAAAAGCATAAAGAGTCTAAAATCTAAGAACAAACATTGTTATAGAATCTGTACATGTTGTGTTTGATGATAAAAAGATTGAAGGACTGCAAGATGGAGATTTCCACGAGAGCCTCAAATTTGACAATGTGGAGATGATTTGTGAAGACAGTGATGATGATAGTGATCAAGAAAGAGTGGCTAATGATAATGCAGAAAATACTACCTCCAATGATGCACAAAATTCAGCATCATTTGAGTTGTACAATGCATCATCCGTCGGTATACAATCAGTTTCATCCATCGAGATACAAAGTGCATCATCCGTCGGAACAATAAGGGAAGTTGAGAGTCAAAATAGATCACTTACAGAAAGAACTCCTTCTTCAAATTAAAGATCCATAACTCAGGGGGAGTTTCTTCAAATTAAAACTCAGTCACACATCAAGACAATGATGAGGCCTCTTCATCTAGAGCTAATCTACCACAACAGAGAAAATGGACTAGAGATCACCCTTTTGAGCTCATTATTAGTGATGCATATTCTAGAGTTCAAGCAAGGAAAACAACTCAAGAAAAATGTCTGTATAACAGCTTTTTATCAAAGGAAGAACCAAATAAGGTAGAAGAAGCTCTGTTGGATCCTAATTGGGTTCTAGCTATGCAAGAGGAGCTAAACCAATTTGAAAGGAACAAGGTATGGAAGCTGGTATCCAAGCCTAAAGGAAAGAATCCAATTGACACTAAGTGGGTATTCAGAAACAAGATGGATGAAAATGGCATAGTTGTCAGGAACAAAGCTAGATTGGTTGCTAAAGGCTACTGTCAACAAGAAGGAATAGATTTTGATGAAACTTTTGCTCCTGTTGCAAGACTTGAAGCCATCATAATTTTCTTAGCCTATGCAGCCCATGCCAATTTCAACGTCTATCAAATGAATGTCAAAGTGCCTTTCTGAATGGAAATTTGGAGGAGGAAGTATATGTCAGTCAACCTCCAGGTTTTGAAGATCCAAAATTTTCAGAATATGTTTACTATCTTTTGAAATCACTTTATGGATTAAAGCAAGCACCTAGAGCCTGGTATGATACTTTGTCAAAGTTTCTCTTAGAAAATCACTTCACAAGAGGTACTGTAGATAAAACTTTATTCTTTAGAAATGTTAATGGCTCTAGCATACTTGTTCAAATTTGTATAGATGATATTATATTTGGCTCTACAGATGAAAAAGTTTGCAAAATTGATGCAAAGTAAGTATGAAATGAGCATGATGGGAGAACTAACTTACTTTCTTGGTTTACAAGTTAAGAAAGTTAGTGATGGAATATTCATTAGTCAAACCAAATATATTTATGATCTTTTAAAGAAGTTTGATCTAATGGATTGTACATCTGCAAAAACTCCCATGGCCACTGCAACTAAACTTGAATTAAACACTACTGAAAATTCTGTGGATATTTCAAGCTATAGAGGCATGGTTGGCTCACTTGTGTATTTAACATCTAGTAGGCCATAGATAATGTTTGCTACTTATCTTTGTGCTAGATTTCAGGCTGATCCTAGAGAGTCTCATTTAATAGCTATAAAGATAATTTTCAGATATATCAAGGGAACACCAAAACTTGGCATTTGGTACCCTAGAGATTCTGGTTTTGATCTAACTGGTTATTTAGATGCAGATTATGCAGGTTGTAAAAATTGATAGAAAAAGTACAACAGGAACCTGTCAATTTCTAGGAAACAAGCTAGTATCCTGGTTCAGTAAAAAGCAAAATTCAGTTTCTACTTCTACAACTGAAGCTAAGTATATTGCTGCTGGTAGTTGTTGTGCACATATTCTATGGATGAAAAACCAACTGTTGGACTATGGTCTGCAAGTGGACAGAATTCCTATTTTCCGTGATAACACAAGTGCAATTGCCATCACTGAAAATCCAGTATAACATTCAAGAACAAAGAACATAGACATCAAGTACCACTTCATTAGGGAACATGTGATGAATGGTACTGTGGAACTTCATTTTGTTCCAAGTGAGAAGCAGCTTGCAGATATCTTTACGAAGCCACTTGATGAATCCACCTTTACTAGGTTGGTAAGTGAGTTAGGTATGCTTAATTACTCTTAAAATCATTTTTGATAATTTTGCAAGTTGTAACTGTTTTAGATGAAATTTTGGCTAAGTCAAAAATGTTATCTCGACGGATGTTCATTATACATCGAATTTGATCATCCATCGAAATAGAATAGTTTGGTAAAAATCAGTTACTTTTCTGGATTATTTTAAACCCGACGGATAGTTGCTTTCTTCTCATCCGTCGAATTGTCTACATTCTAGCCGTTAAATTCCTGAACGTTATTCATCGGATATATTTACATTCTATAAGTATATTGACAATTTATTTTACTTTTAAACGGCTATTTTGGGATATTCTCATTGGGTCTTTAATTTTTATCCCATTTTATCTGAGTATACGTAAACGCCTTACTTCAAGTTTATTTTAGCTTTTATCTTTCTCTATTGCAATTAACTGCTCTCTTCTTCTTCAAAGCAAAATTCGCTTTCTCTTTGTAAATTTCCTTGCTTTAACAATGGCACCAGTAGTAAAGATCATGTCTCAGTCAGGATATATATATGAGAAGAACAACTTTGTAGCACTAATGAAAAAAGAGATTCCAGCATCTGAGGATTATCATAAAATGATGGATTTTGTGAAGGGATGCAAGCTTAGCTATGCCATGCTTAAATCACCCACAATCTACTGTGAAGTTGTAGAAGAGATGTGGACTACTGCTGTATATCAGTCTAATGACAAAACCATCACTCTCTCCATTAAAGATAAAGAACATTGTATTAACAGTGATATTATCAAAGCATGCTTTAAAATTCCTGATAACACTACTACTAAGCCACACACAGATGCTGATATAGTTAATTTGCTTAATTCTACAGGCTATGCACTTCCTACCACTAAGTTAAGTGAAATTAGGAGGCTAGGTCTTAGGAAAGAGTGGAGTTATGTGTGATGTAGTTACCAAGGTGTTTTCTGGTAAAATAAGTAACTTTGATTCTGTCAACACTACAATGCTTAACATGCTTCTTACTGATAAGTACTACAATTTCAGTGATGCCATCATGTTTGAGTTAGGATACAAGTTAGGGGAGATCAAAAAGAGATCTAAAAATGTTTATTATGCTAGATTCTTCATGATTATTTCTAACCATATTTGTGAGAATCTTGTCATTGAGAACCCAACCAACAAACTAAATTATTGGGTTCAAGAAAGAAGAGTAATTACAGATTTAATAGGGATGATCATTATAAGGAAGTACCCCTTGTTTATTTTCCTATCATGGATGGCCCTTAGGTAAGTGAGGTAAATTCTTCTGTCTCTACTCCTCCTACCTCCCAAATTTCTTTGCCATTGACTATGGCTACGGCATATGTTTCAATGACCTAACAGATGCCTACCCAAGCCACAAAATCCAAAGTTTCAAAATCAAAATCAAAGAAACCAAAGAGTGGAGTGTGAAGGGTGGTAAGGTTGGTGAGGGACAGGGTGAACATAAAATAAGCCCTAAGAATAAGGATGGAAAGGTGAGTGTACCCAAACCAAGCCACACCACAGTTTCCCAACAAACTGTGGTGCTTAATAAGGAAATTAACACATCTCTAGTTTCATCCTCCAAAAAGGATGCTACTATTAAAACAAGCTCCCAACCAGGAGCAAAGGCCAAAAGGGTTAGGGACACTGATTCACCCCATACTTATACAAGAAAGAAGAAAGCTAGAAAACTTGGGGATGCACAGGGATCACACATAGTGAAAACTGCAGCTAAAGACTCAGTCGCTGCACCATCTCAAATTCAGTTTGATGTGGCTCCAATAAATGTGGAGTCACAACCAAAATCTTTAATAATTGAAGCACCAAACACACAAAACTCTCCCACCAATTCTCTGGATGTGGATATGATACACACATCAATCCCTGATTCTCCTTCTTTAACTCTGTTGGAGAAGCCAAAATTTAGTGCAAGTGAGCATCATCTTCTAGATGATTTGTTGGCTCACTTGCCAATTATTTCAGGAACTTTTGAGACTTCTGTGCTTATATTATCATCAATCTGCACAGAGTCCATAATAGCTTTAACTCCAAACTCTATCATTTCCTCTATTCCGGTGGATATTGTTCATCCGCCGGCTAGTGATTGTATCCCGACGGATGTGCCTAACAGCAGTCATCCATCGGCTATCCTAACTACTACCCCGATGGATGTTCCTCATCCATTGGTACTCTCTACACAAGCCAATTTTTCAACTATTATTATAAGTGTAGATGAGTTAGTAGTTGTACAATCACTCCTATGTTTGAGGGAAGTGTGTGAACAGAGTGAGAGGCTGAGTTACTCTCAGGCAAAAGGAGAGGAAATGAGAGAAAATATGCAGGCTATTTCTTCCATCCAGGAAAAAGTGAGTGAGGGGAGTCCCACTTTAGTGAGTGAAGGTGAGGGTGTTGAGCCAAGGGGAGCCCTTGATGCAAAAAGAGAGAGAAAATGAGAGAAAAGCAGGTACAGGAGAGATAAAGATGGAATCCATTGCTAATGAGTCAATAAATGTCAGTGATGCAGAAAAAGAGAAACTATTTCAGCAAGAATATGAAGCTGTAATAGATTCTATCTCTTTGAATGCTGAGACATTTACTCATCCTGTTACAACATATCAAATTTTGGTTGGACAGGGCAATGAGGAGGCTGAGAAGCTACTAAACTTGGTGCATACTACAGCTTCAATGCAGAGGGCTAAAGATGCCATCACAGCCATGCCAGCCCCAGCTAGTGATGATGTTGACTATGGAACTGGTGGTTCTGAAGATCTTTTTAGGGATCAAGATGGTGATGAAGAAGAGTTTATGGACATAAGGGGAGAAGCAGGCCAGCTCCAGTACAAACACTCCATCTTGGATGTTTTCCAAGGAATGTGATGAGCAACACTTCAAGTCTACCCTCTTCCATATCATTCAACAAAAACAGACAGCTCTTCAAGACACCACCAATGCAAACACCAAGAAACTTCTACAAGCACATTTTAACTCTCTCCAAATGCACAAAATCCAGTCTCTTCAACATAATCAGGATGTTACCGACATTAAAACTGAAATAGATCAAGTCAAGCTAGCTGTTTCTGACAGATTGGATTCCAAGTTTCCAAACACAACTGTAATAACCCCCAAAATTTTGAACTTTTTGTAACCCTTGTGAATAGTGTTTTAGCTGAATGAGAAAACTTTTCATGCCACACTATGTAGGGGTTCTGATATGGATATTCTGAGATTTTATTAGTACTTTATATGGGATATAAGTGTATGTAAAGATCGTCAGAATCCAAATCCGAACACTTTGATTTTTCCCGGAAATCCAATAGATACGGAAAGAATTGAGTATAAGGTAACAGGATAAAAAGGATTTAAATTAAAGGATTATAAGAGAGGATCATAGAAGGAATACAATATATTGAGAAAGGTTAAGGGAACCTAAGTAATAAGATCCCGGGTATGATCCCTCAAACGATAAACGAAAACGAAAGTTAAGCGAACCGTATAACAGATCAGCGGTCATTAGGCAAACAATTAAAAGCTAATCAAAGGGATTAGTGGGGATGATGTCATCCAACCAATAGAAAGAGGACAAAGGAGGGGTGATGACATCACAAAGTGATGTAGGCATGATATGGGAAGGAAGGAGGTGTGGTTGAATGAGAACCACACAAATTCAAGGGCAACAAGGTAATTGACTAAATCAAACACAAAAACAAAGCAACCAAGCCAAGTAAAATCATTTTCATCAAAATTAAAAAGAACCAAGGCTTGTTCTTGAAGAAGCTCTCGACTTTTTACTATTCAAAAGAGCAAGAAATTCAAAATCAAAGATCCAAGCTTCCTAAATTGGTGAGTTAATTCCCTAATCATCTTCATGCTTAGTTAGGGCTATATCATGAGTTTAAGCCATCAATTCCTTCTCCATCTTCTTCATTTAATCAAAGAAGAAGACTATGAATAGTGTTTTCAAGTTTTTAACTTGAAGTTTTTCTTGTTTTCCTTGAAGATCCAAGCATTCCTAAGACTTCTCAAAGCTTCTTAAGGCTTCCTAGCTCCTCCCACCACTTCAAGGAAGGTATACCATCTCCAAACCCTAGATTCCTATGTATTATAAGATGATTTTGATTAGTAGGATGATATTGTAGCTTGATGTTGTGATTTAGAGTTTGGGATTTGAAATGGTATTGAATTGGAATGGTAAATGTTGTTGTTTTGATTAAAAGAACTTAAGAATGGTTAAAGTTAAGCTTAGGCATAAGTATGAATGTTAAAATTGAATTGGTTGGGGTTGTTATGATGTGATAAGGATGGATGTTGGTTGTATGTTGGATTTGAGGTTGAATTGGGAGGGTTTTGAATGGTTTAAAATATTGGAAATCGCGTAAACATAGCCGTCGTAACGTCCGATTTTCTTTGGACTGTTTTTGTGCATAGCATTAGGACCCGAGAACCCCCTGCTAGATTATGACCACTGCCATGTTTAGATAGCTCATGTTACGAGCTTCGTTTTGATATATAGTTCGTTCGATTCCGATGCACAGTTTAGGAGAAACGACCGTTTCAAGTAACGGCGTTTCGCGAACGAAACTTTTCCCCTCGCCTTACTTTGAAACATAGGTTAAAGACCAAAAAGGGTTAATTAATGCATGAAACATTTATGGTAAGTGTGTTAGGCAGTTGGTAAGACACTCGCGAAGGAATCGCCTTAAAACTCGTAAAGGATTAAATTATTAAAAATGGTGGAGCCGAGGGTACCCGGGTGACTTAAGCAAATCAGTAAGCGCAAATCAAGCGTTAGAGTCTAAGTTAGTTAAAGTATAGATTTACAAGTGACTTTGGTTTAATTCCAACTTACTTGTTGTTTATAGGTTACCAGACTCGTCCCGAGCCTTTTATCACCCCAAGTCACTCAGGCAAGTTTTCTACCCGTATAACTGTTGTTGTGATGTATATGTGTATATGCATGATCTTGCGATAAATGCATATTGGTTATTAGCAAATTCTTGCGTTATATTGTAGCATGTGATATGGTATATATGCATGCCTGTCTCATATTCTTGAGTTATATATCTGTTGGTTCAAATGCTTATAGTTGCATAATACCTATGCTAGAGATAAACGGTATTTGAGTTTACCCTTAGTATAGGGGATAAAAGGTGAACATATTTCTAAACCGGGAGGCGAGGCTCCCGAGTATAATATATATTTATATATATATTGATATAGTTTTTAAAACTATTAATCGAATAAGGTTTATTCGATAACTTTATTTTATTTAATGAATATTATTACGAATATTCATTCGAGGACTTATGACTCCTTTTATTTTATTATTTGAATATTATTCGAATATTCATTCGAGTACTTATGACTCCTTTTATTTTATTATTTGAATAATATTTGAATATTCATTCGAGGGCTTATGACTCTTTTATATTATTTATTGAATAATATTTGAATATTCTTTCGAGGCTTATGACTCAGTTTATATTATTTATTGAATATTATTTGAATATTCATTCGAGGGCTTATGACTCAGTTTATATTATTTAATGAATATTATTTGAATATTCATTTGAGGATCTATGACTCCGATTATTTGCTGAGATATATTCTTTATTTTATTAAAGAATAATGTTTCGATAATCAAACTTATTTTCGATTATTCAAATTAAGATAGTACTTTCATATAAGTATATCTTTGGTTATTTAATACTCATTTCAAGTATAAGTCTTACAACTTCTACTTCAATTATTTGTATAAAGATTATTCTTTATGGGAATATTATTTAAATACTAATATTCAGACATTTTCTAAATATATTGGGACTGATTTACTTTATTAAATCAGCATTACTCCAAACACTCTTTAAAGTGTTTTCGAGTCTTCAAAATGATTTTTAAAAGTTAGAGCGGATCCCAAAACTCATTTTTATATTTAAGATCTTCCTTTTAAAGGGGATTTAAATACTCGTTCAAAACCTGAGGGATCCGGCTCTATGGTGTATTTTATATACGCAACAAGGTTGCTGTTTTGATAAATGAATTGATTACTTGCCCAATGTTCGGGAAGTAAGCCCATCTAATTGAGTCGGCATAAGCGACAGGCCGGGGTACGGTCTATCAAAGTGTAAGTGGCTGGGTGGCAGTCCATCAACGCGTGAGTGGCCGGGTAACGGTCTAGCGCGAGGTCCTAATGCGGCCAGGGTGATGACCGGTGAGGAATTCATCCATCTACAGTAGAAAAGGTTACTTATTGGTATCTTTGCCTGATCAGCAAGATATCTGGTTTATGCCAAAATTCTTTTCCTTTCCAAAATTCATTGGATATTATAACTCTGTTCATACTTTACATGACAGAGATTTTCAGGAAATATATGAGATATATATATATATATGGATATATATATCAGGACTTAATGAAGTATCTCGTAACTTCATTATTTATAATGATATTTCAAAGATTGAATCTATTCAAGTCTTATCTTGTAGTCTCATCTGGGTGATGAACTTTGAAACTGATTATAACTTGAACGGTGGTAGTTCAAGTAGTATTTGGATATAAAGTATATTGGAGTATCTTGTAACTTTAGTTTTTTTAAACTTATATCTAGTAAATGATTATCTTATGCATGACAAAGATTTTCAGAAAAACGTTGAGACAAGGTTAGATATATGAGATCACCTTGCAACGGTATTTTTTATACAGTTATACACTGGAACTCTGTGTGTATTATGCATGGAAGAGGACTTCCAATATTTTGAAAAGTATATATGTATATATATACTGAATATTTTGCGACTTCATCGCATTAAGATATCAACTTGGTTCATTTCTTTTGACCAAGACTTTCATGAGTACTATGAGAAGGCTCATATATTGTTAATCATTATACATATTATTTTGGTGGGCTTGCTGCTCACCCTTGCTTTCTTCTTTCATCACACAACATCAGATAGATAAGATGAACCGGACCAAGCTCCCAATTCGCAAGAGGTTAGGAGACGTTCCGCAGTTTTCTAGAAGCACTGATGCCGCCGTAGCTGAGGTAGGAACTACCAATAGGCTAAGCTTTCAACTTCTGATGTACCAGATTTATGTATATTTATGAATTGTAATAATGGCAAAGAAATGTAAATTTAGTCAGAAAACCTTTTAAGGTGTATTGGCAGATAATTGTGGAATATAAGGACTTGTGATTATTTTTTTGGATGTTCATCTCTGAGACTATAATGTGTGGTGTGTGTGTTTATTGTGGGGTCACAGTGCAGAGTAGTTGAGTAATTATTAAGATTGGATGTTATTAAGGGAAATGGAACTCGTGATGACCCGGATCCCCGACCCCGGATCTGGGGGTGTTACAGAAATGGTATCAGAGCTAAGCGTTATAAACCTCAGAGATGATGTGACGTTAAGATAATAAGTTCACAAAGATAATAAGAACTCTTGCCAAGTTCATAGTAGGGCTACCTAACGTAGTACTGACAGTTAAAACCCTTATGGGAACCCTTATAAATATCGTGATAGGAGCGTAGTTCGTTATCGTATATGGTAGCGGGACTCCGAACCCTGAGGTTGAGGAGCAACAGCGCGATGATGTTTTATTACTAATTGGAGATCAGATTGTGGATCCGATAGAGTGTCCTAATGCAGGACCGGATGATGTTGATATTGAGGATGTAGCGGTTGAGGATGTTGTCCTAGAAGGGATAGTTGTTGAGGAGGATCCCATGGAGGATCCTGACAAGATTGGATAAAGGACCACTGATGAATTGATGACCATGGTTAGGTCGACTACCAGAGGTAGGATTGGCCGGTCACTACCGGAGGTTCGTTCAAGTTTGTAAAGATAGTAACCCCTTTAACGCGGCTTACTCGTAAGACTGAGAAGTTCGAATGGACAGAGAAATGCGAGAACAGCTTTCAAGAACTGAAGCAGAGGTTGGTGATGGCCTCTATGCTGGCATTGCCGGATGGAAAAGGAGATTTTGTGAAGTGTAGTGACGCTTCACACAAGGGCTTAGGGTGCGTGCTTATGCAACACGGTAAGGTAATCGCGTACATGTCAAGACAATTAAGGTAATATGAAATTCGATATCCCCGCCCATGAGCTTAGGCTCGTGGCAATAGTTTTACCCCAAAGATTGGAGGCACTACTTGTATGGAGAGAAGTGCGAGAATTACCTAAGCCATAAGTGCTCTAGTACATTTTCACGTAGAAAGAGCTCAACATATGCCAGAGGAGGCAGTTAGAGCTAATAAAGAATAATGATTGGGAGATTCTTTATCATTCGGGGAAAGCCAATGTGGTGGCTGATGCCCTTAGTAAAAAGGAGAGACTCAAGATGATAATGTCTTTGGGAGAGTTTATAAGAGATTTTGGAAATAGTAGTGAAGGTAACCGGAGCCGGTACCGAAAAGCTGTTTGAGATTGCAATAGAGACCGAATTATTGGAAAAGAGCATACGGTGCCAGAGAAAGATGATAAGGGAATAATGAGGTATTCCTATAGAATTTGGGTTCCGAAAGTTCAAGAGCGTAAGGATGAGAACTTAGATGAGAGCCATAGTTTGAGGAATAAGATTTAGAGCAAACCCTGAACGTGATAGTCAGGGAGGTCGCCATCAAGATAGAAGGAACCCATGACATAACAGAGTGGAAAATGAGGATTTTAAATTAAAAGATGACCCCAATTATGGGGAGTAGGATGAAACATTTCATACTAAGGAAACACAAAGTCGAGTAAGGAAGGGAGACCCGAGACGGTTCTCCTATATGACAATTCTTGGACCTGTCTAAAAAGAACTTAGACTATTATCCCCAACCACCACCTTGAGGAAACAATGCGATAGGAAATTCTTTCAGGACCTTTAAGTCTCTAAGCTCCCAGAGTTCCAAGGAACAGGCTGACCTAGCCGAGGCAAGAGCCTGGCTAAAGGAAATATAGGAATCATTTGAGATTCAAAATGATTGATGAACCACAAAAGACCGTTTTTGTCACTTACCCTCCTAAGAGAGAGACCACCCGCTGGTGAAAGACCAAGAAAGGCACGGAGCCAGAGGTTAGAATAAACTGATTAAAGTTCAGTCAATTGTTTTCAGGAAAGTAATTCCCAAAGATAAGGAGATAGTGTAAAAGCTTTAGAGCCAGAACAAAGGCAGACGAGTATGATGAATTATGAATCTAAGTTGTAAAAGTTGTCAAGATTCGTTCTGAGGACACGAATCCAGAATGATGGGATGTTTGAAATCAATGCTTGTGTTGTGTTGGTTCATGAAATAATGATAAGAGAAAGGAAAATAAAAAGAAACTGAAGTGGAAAGGAATATAAAGGCAATAGAGTTGGAGGAATGATAAGGAAGATGGGTATGAGGAAACCCTAAAGACTCGTAGCAATAGAAATAGAAAAGTATGTAATCGTCAGGATGAGGGTGATTCACCATGAGTTAAAATTGATGGTTGAGGGCATAAGAGATACATATATATTATCCCCTGTAAGTTGGGAGGATTCGAAGAAACCTTGAGATAGTTCGAAGGATAAATAATGAGACGCGGATAGACTGAGGAGACAAGAAAGTAAGAAATTAAGAAAATTGGATGAAGGAAGTGACCTTCAAGAATGTGAAGTGTAAGACCGGTGGCTTGATACCCAGGAAGGGAGATGCCAGGTATGAAAGATATCCCAACATTGAGATGACTGTTGAGATAAACAACAAAAGTAAATAAGGATTTATTAAGAAGAAGTTCACGTTGAACACGACCAATATCTTCCAGATCATCCATGTGATCATTACCAAATCAGGAAAGAAAAGCGGATAACCATTTTTATCTTTTGGAGGCCATGTGGATTGACCTTAACTTGAATAAGGATGCTATTGTGAAATTCGGTATAGACTATCGAGGTGGAAATGATTGAATAAGATACCCTTATCAGGGATATATGACTTTATTTATCCATGGAAGGATGCTTGTACCTTTTTAAAGGTGGAATTAAGGATAGAACATCGGTAACTTAAAACGAATCCTAGGGGAATGCATAAAGGTTGGCATTTCACCCTTAATAGGGATAGTATGAGTTTTGACAGTATGAATTGGAAAGGATTAAGGTAATAACAACCTTTAAGGATCAGTGGAGAAATTTTCAGAAGTATATAGACAATGGTTCTGGTATTAGTAAATGGTATTTTGATATGCCCTGTATCTAGGGAATACAGGAGGAATGAATTAAGGATAACCTTAGAAGTTTTACAAGGAGAAAGGAAATATTCGAAATTCTCAAGAATAAAAATGTTGATAAAGGAAATATGATATAATTATAATGATGCCAAGTGGGGCACGTGTTAAACCACGAGAAAGTATGGATCGAACCAGTAAAGGTCGAAATTATTCAGGGCAATTAGGACTTAAGATAAAAGATGTTCTAAGTATGATTGAGAGTCAGTCGTGACAGTGATTAACCTCTAAAGACTGAGGCAATAACTTATGGAAAAAAAATGGTGATTTTTTTTTACTCATCAGATTTTAAGGAATACATCTTCACAAAAGCAGTGATTGAAATAAGGTAGAAAATTTATTTGGAGGTGGTTAAAATGACATTGACTATAAGGAAATTTTAATATCAGGAAAGGCCAAAGAGGTGGCCGACACTTTAAAGGTAAGAGGATAATTATAGGCGCTTGTGCCAAAAGAATACAGTGATGATGGTTAAAACTGTGAAGGTTGTATTATGGTTTGGAAGATTGACATTCCTCCTGATGACTGTGCAATACCCAACCGTAATAGTAGTTGGTAAAGGTTTAATTCATGTAATCGCCATGAACGGGCTATCTATCTTAGAAGGTCCTATCTTGAGATAAGTCAGGACCATGTTTCAAAAAGGACTAGATGAACCCTTGAGTTAAGTCTTCTATTTAGGGCATATGATTAAGAATGGTATTAACCTGCTATCGTTGCTTTGATTGAAACTCTTCTGCAATTTTATCTACTTCATGTCATGAAAGTACGTCAGAGTTTGGAGTGTTCTTCATGAATTGTGATTGGTGGTTATGTTAACTCCTTAGGAGAATTAGATACGAGATGTATGGACTCCGTATGGTTAGCTATTAAGACTTCATGGAAAATGAATGACTACAGTAGGTCAGTGGTGGACCATAGTAAGGCAGCAATGATTCTGCGAGTAATGAGCTGATTACAACCGTGAGAGTTGTATTGGAATGGGTGTTGAGATTGAGTACCACTAATCGGGTCGTGGTAGTGTATAAGTTATCATTGATAGACTAATTAAGTAGAGTATCTACCTAGTGAATTATTATTCTTTCTTATCAATAGAGAGTCGTATTATTATACGAGGAAGGTTGCGGTGCAAGCATAGAATTATAGTAACGATGATGTATAGAATGAGATCCCAGATTCGATTTTCGATGTCGAGGGAGTTTCAAAGGTGATTGTGTATAAGCTCGAGGAAGAGCATGGGTCCATAGAATGATGGACGGAATAGCAAAAATATTTAGGCATGTGAAATAGGATGCTATAATACTTGATGTTGATATAAATACGTTTATATTTTGTTCTCCTATGACAAACCTCTATAGTTCAGAGGTAGGTTCTAAGCCAGAAATTTTGTGGCAGTATATTTTTTTATATATACAATTCTCTTCAGTTCGTTCTTTTCTCTTCTTTTCATTTCATGTAAGCTGAGAGGAACAACCCTTCCAGAAGGGGAGGTATTGCCGAATGACTATCTATCTGTGTGATAGAAGCCTAGTAGGATACCATCTATTGTTTAATTGCTTGTCAAGTACTAAAGGCTGGCCACCTTCTGTACTAACTATGCGATATAACAAGTGTTCATGATCATAGTGATCTCTCAACAAATTCCTTTACTTCTATATGAAGGATTAAGCTTTCGAAAATAGAAACAGCTGAAAAAGGAGTAATAAAGTTGTGGTAGTATTCGGAATGGAAATACATTCGTGATACTAAGGTTGGCATGGTTATTAAAAGGTTATAAAACGCTAACGAGCAAAAGTATAACCAGTATAATATTAGGAACGGAAGGTGATAGCGACTACGAACTGGAAAAGGATGGGTAGTGAGAAGTAAAAGCTCTAATACTAAAAGCTATAATGAGAGTCTGTGCAATAGACTTGAAAGAAATTGGAATGATCACTTAACACGGGTTGAGTTTTCTTACGACAATAGATCATATGTCAGTATTGAGGTATCGCCTTATGAGATCCTTGAGGGAAGACAATGTCGATCTCCCTTATGTTAGGATGAAGTTGTAGAGCGCAAGATGCTCGGACCCGCAGTAGTCCAAAGGACCAAGGATATGATAAATCTAATCAGAGGATGGCTGGTAGTAGCCCAAGATGGGAACACGAAGTATGTTGATTTAACACGAAAGGACAGGGAATGGGAAATAGGGGACCTAGTAATGTTATAGGTATCCCTTGGAAAAAGGATTGATGAGGTTCGGAAAGAAAGGAAAGCTAAGTCCACGAATTGTTGGACCCTGGGATATACTAAGACGTATTGGGAAGTTAGCATATGAGTTAGCCCTAACCCCGAACATGTAGCAAGTTCATAGCGTGTTCCACGTATCAATGTTAAGGAAGTATAATTTGGATGCCAGATAAATAGGGGCATATGAGCATATAGACATGCAACCAGACGTAACCTATATGGAGCAACTAGGAAGGGTTATAGAGTGAAAAGGAACAAGTACTTAGGAGAAGGGTTATCAAACTAGGCGGAGTTTGGTGGTAGGACCACAATGTGGGAAAATTTACTCGAGAGTTAGAGAGTGCAATGCTAAGAGAGTATCCCTATTTATTTTCAATTTGATTCCGGGACGAAATCCTTTTAAGGAGGGGAGACTGTAATAACCCCCAAAATTTTGAACTTTTTGTAACCCTTGTGAATAGTGTTTTAGCTGAATGAGAAAACTTTTCATGTCACACTATGTAGGGGTTCTGATATGGATATTCTGAGATTTTATTAGTACTTTATATGGGATATAAGTGTATGTAAAGATCGTCAGAATCCAAATCCGAAAACTTTGATTTTTCCCGGAAATCCAATAGATACGGAAAGAATTGAGTATAAGGTAACAGGATAAAAAGGATTTAAATTAAAGGATTATAAGAGAGGATCATAGAAGGAATACAATATATTGAGAAAGGTTAAGGGAACCTAAGTAATAAGATCCCGGGTATGATCCCTCAAACGATAAACGAAAACGAAAGTTAAGCGAACCGTATAACAGATCAGCGGTCATTAGGCAAACAATTAAAAGCTAATCAAAGGGATTAGTGGGGATGATGTCATCCAACCAATAGAAAGAGGACAAAGGAGGGGTGATGACATCACAAAGTGATGTAGGCATGACATGGGAAGGAAGGAGGTGTGGTTGAATGAGAACCACACAAATTCAAGGGCAACAAGGTAATTGACTAAATCAAACACAAAAACAAAGCAACCAAGCCAAGTAAAATCATTTTCATCAAAATCAAAAAGAACCAAGGCTTGTTCTTGAAGAAGCTCTCGGCTTTTTACTATTCAAAAGAGCAAGAAATTCAAAATCAAAGATCCAAGCTTCCTAAATTGGTGAGTTAATTCCCTAATCATCTTCATGCTTAGTTAGGGCTATATCATGAGTTTAAGCCATCAATTCCTTCTCCATCTTCTTCATTTAATCAAAGAAGAAGACTATGAATAGTGTTTTCAAGTTTTTAACTTGAAGTTTTTCTTGTTTTCCTTGAAGATCCAAGCATTCCTAAGACTTCTCCAAGCTTCTTAAGGCTTCCTAGCTCCTCCCACCACTTCAAGGAAGGTATACCATCTCCAAACCCTAGATTCCTATGTATTATAAGATGATTTTGATTAGTAGGATGATATTGTAGCTTGATGTTGTGATTTAGAGTTTGGGATTTGAAATGGTATTGAATTGGAATGGTAAATGTTGTTGTTTTGATTAAAAGAACTTAAGAATGGTTAAAGTTAAGCTTAGGCATAAGTATGAATGTTAAAATTGAATTTGTTGGGGTTGTTATGATGTGATAAGGATGGATGTTGGTTGTATGTTGGATTTGAGGTTGAATTGGGAGGGTTTTGAATGGTTTAAAATATTGGAAATCGCGTCAACATAGCCGTCGTAACGTCCGATTTTCTTTGGACTGTTTTTGTGCATAGCATTAGGACCCGAGAACCCCCTGCTAGATTATGACCACTGCCATGTTTAGATAGCTCATGTTACGAGCTTCGTTTTGATATGTAGTTCGTTCGATTCCGATGCACGGTTTAGGAGAAACGACCGTTTCAAGTAACGGCGTTTCACGAACGAAACTTTTCCCCTCGCCTTACTTTGAAACATAGGTTAAAGACCAAAAAGGGTTAATTAATGTATGAAACATTTATGGTAAGTGTGTTAGGCAGTTGGTAAGACACTCGCGAAGGAATCGCCTTAAAACTCGTAAAGGATTAAATTATTAAAAATGGTGGAGCCGAGGGTACCCGGGTGACTTAAGCAAATCAGTAAGCGCAAAACAAGCGTTAGAGTCTAAGTTAGTTAAAGTATAGATTTACAAGTGACTTTGGTTTAATTCCAACTTACTTGTTGTTTATAGGTTACCAGACTTGTCCCGAGCCTTTTATCACCCCAAGTCCCTCAGGCAAGTTTTCTACCCGTATAACTGTTGTTGTGATGTATATGTGTATATGCATGATCTTGCGATAAATGCTTATTGGTTATTAGCAAATTCTTGCGTTATATTGCAGCATGTGATATGGTATATATGCATGCCTGTCTCATATTCTTGAGTTATATATCTGTTGGTCCAAATGCTTATAGTTGCATAATACCTATGCTAGAGAGAAGCGGTATTTGAGTTTACCCTTAGTATAGGGGATAAAAGGTGAACATATTTCTAAACCGGGAGGCGAGGCTCCCGAGTATAATATATATTTATATATATATATTGATATAGTTTTTAAAACTATTAATCGAATAAGGTTTATTCGATAACTTTATTTTATTTAATGAATATTATTACGAATATTCATTCGAGGACTTATGACTCCTTTTATTTTATTATTTGAATATTATTCGAATATTCATTCGAGGACTTATGACTCCTTTTATTTTATTATTTGAATAATATTTGAATATTCATTCGAGGGCTTATGACTCTTTTATATTATTTATTGAATAATATTTGAATATTCATTCGAGGCTTATGACTCAGTTTATATTATTTATTGAATATTATTTGAATATTCATTCGAGGGCTTATGACTCAGTTTATATTATTTAATGAATATTATTTGAATATTCATTTGAGGATCTATGACTCCGATTATTTGTTGAGATATATTCTTTATTTTATTAAAGAATAATGTTTCGATAATCAAACTTATTTTCGATTATTCAAATAAAGATAGTACTTTCATATAAGTATATCTTTGGTTATTTAATACTCATTTCAAGTATAAGTCTTACAACTTCTACTTCAATTATTTGTATAAAGATTATTCTTTATGGGAATATTATTTAAATAATAATATTCAGACATTTTCTAAATATATTGGGACTGATTTACTTCATTAAATCAGCATTACTCCAAACACTCTTTAAAGTGTTTTCGAGTCTTCAAAATGATTTTTAAAAGTTAGAGCGGATCCCAAAACTCATTTTTATATTTAAGATCTTCCTTTTAAAGGGGATTTAAATACTCGTTCAAAACCTGAGGGATCCGGCTCTATGGTGTATTTTATATACGCAACAAGGTTCCTGTTTTGATAAATGAATTGATTACTTGCCCAATGTTCGGGAAGTAAGCCCATCTAATTGAGTCGGCATAAGCGACAGGCCGGGGTACGGTCTATCAAAGTGTAAGTGGCTGGGTGGCAGTCCATCAACGCGTGAGTGGCCGGGTAACGGTCTAGCGCGAGGTCCTAATGCGGCCAGGGTGATGACCGGTGAGGAATTCATCCATCTACAGTAGAAAAGGTTACTTATTGGTATCTTTGCCTGATCAGCAAGATATCTGGTTTATGCCAAAATTCTTTTCCTTTCCAAAATTCATTGGATATTATAACTCTGTTCATACTTTACATGACAGAGATTTTCAGGAAATGTATGAGATATATATATATATATATATATATATGGATATATATATCAGGACTTAATGAAGTATCTCGTAACTTCATTATTTATAATGATATTTCAAAGATTGAATCTATTCAAGTCTTATCTTGTAGTCTCATCTGGGTGATGAACTTTGAAACTGATTATAACTTGAACGGTGGTAGTTCAAGTAGTATTTGGATATAAAGTATATTGGAGTATCTTGTAACTTCATTTTTTTTAAACTTATATCTAGTAAATGATTATCTTATGCATGACAAAGATTTTCAGAAAAACGTTGAGACAAGGTTAGATATATGAGATCACCTTGCAACGGTATTTTTTATACAGTTATACACTGGAACTCTGTGTGTATTATGCATGGAAGAGGACTTCCAATATTTTGAAAAGTATATATGTATATATATACTGAATATTTTGCGACTTCATCGCATTAAGATATCAACTTGGTTCATTTCTTTTGACCAAGACTTTCATGAGTACTATAAGAAGGCTCATATATTGTTAATCATTATACATATTATTTTGGTGGGCTTGCTGCTCACCCTTGCTTTCTTCTTTCATCACACAACATCAGATAGATAAGATGAACCGGACCAAGCTCCCGATTCGCAAGAGGTTAGGAGACGTTCCGCAATTTTCTAGAAGCACTGATGCCGCCGTAGCTGAGGTAGGAACTACCAATAGGCTAGGCTTTCAACTTCTGATATACCAGATTTATGTATATTTATGAATTGTAATAATGGCAAAGAAATGTAAATTTAGTCAGAAAACCTTTTAAGGTGTATTGGCAGATAATTGTGGAATATAAGGACTTGTGATTATTTTTTTGGATGTTCATCTCTGAGACTATAACGTGTGGTGTGTGTGTTTATTGTGGGGTCACAGTGCAGAGTAGTTGAGTAATTATTAAGATTGGATGTTATTAAGAGAAATGGAACTCGTGACGACCCGGATCCCCGACCCCGGATCTGGGGGTGTTACAACAACCATGCTTGACATATAGAGACAACTCAGGAAAAATACTAATCTAACTATGAAGGTAGACTCCCTGGATACATGATTAAAAGCTGTGGAAGCTTCTCTCACTGCAATTCATTTACATCAAGCTCAACAAACTCAGTTGCTTCAAAAACTAGTGGCTGCACAGACTTCGACCTCTACTCAACTTGATGCTAACAAAAAGGGGGAGAAATACTCAATTGATCAAGTTGGCCAAGAGGAGCCAACAAGTGAAGGGGATAATGTGCTAAACATACAAGTCAGTCAAGTAATTGTTCCAGAAATTACTTTTCCGAAGCCACTAGTCTTGGACGGTATTGATCTGATCCAGATAGCAACTGCTAAGTTAAATTCAAAGTCAAATTTCACAAAGCTTGATATTGCAACAGCTGAAAAGGAATTAGATGATAAATGGAAGAAAATTGATGAAGCAATTCAGAAGAGATTTGGTCCCACTGAGAAACCTAACAAGATCTTTCATCACTTCTCTCAAGTCAAGCAAATTTCTGTGAATGAATTGAGTCTAAATAACTTGTAAAAAGGCCAACCTTCATGAATAAAGTCTCCAAAAGCCAACATGGTTTTGAAGCCCAAAATAAATTATCCAAGGTCATCTGAAAAAAATCCCTTGGATCTTATGTTTGAGACTTCAAAGCCAGATGAAAAGAAGTTATTGGCAAGGTTCATTGCATTCTTCAAAGATCCAACTAACTCAGTACAAAAGAAAAGAATTTCCAAAATGTACATGAATGGGAAAGAAATCTATGTGGTGGCAGGACACCCTCAGTTTGCAGAAGCTAAAAAGGAAGAAAAATAAAGAATCAAGCAAGAAAAGAAGCAAGCTGTTTTAGAGGCTAAGACGCTCAAACAGAAGAAAGAGCAAGCTGCTATAGTAGCCAAGCTTCCAGTTGTGAAAAATGCAACTGAGATTTCTGAGAAACAACCAGTAGTAGTTGAAGTTGTAATATCCCATATTTTCAAATATTATTATTATAATTATTTGGAATTATTATGTGATTTTTATGTGAATTTTTGTGAATTATATGATAAGTGGAATTGATATTTGGGTGTTTATATGTGATATTCCTTGAGTGTTCTAATTTTTATATGTTCAGAATAAAATATAGGTAATTGCGATATTTTTCTGGTAATTTTTGGAGTGTTATATGATTTTATAATGATTTATGTATTTATTAATTATTTTCTGAATAATTACAAAACTATTTTAAACTTCAACCGTTTTTGCATTTTTACAACCCGAAACTCTTCCGAAAATTCCTTTCTAACCTAATCTGGTAATTTTGGACATTTTCCGTGTTTTGACTTTTTCGATCCGGAGTACGGTTTGACCCGTGCGCGGCCCGACGCAATATTTTCGATACGATAACCATTTTGATAAATCAGCAAAACCCGTATTCTCGAGAGACGGGATATTTTTACATTATTTTCGTATATGGTGTTTTATAAAAAGCTCGATTTTGATAATTATCCAATTCGGATATTTAATTGTATCATTTTATAGTTACTTAGCGGCTAAGTAATCTATTTTTGGATCATTTTGCAGTTACTTAGCGGCTAAGCAACAAATTTATCGATCCAATATGATCCAACGCGTACCAATATTCTATAAGTATAAATAGCTTTTTTATTTATTATTAATTATTATTAAAGATCAAATTTTATTGTATTTTTCAGAAAATCAGAATATTCTCTAATATTTGTTCTTGAGCTTGTGAAGATCAAACACTGATTTTGGAGTGATCTGAGAAGCAAAACCTATCATGTTTGTAATCAAAACGAAGCTCTTGAAGAGCCCTATCTGATTATGCCATCAAAAACATTCACAGAGGTATAATTTTTAAAATTCGATTCTAGGGTTCTTGACCCGAATTGGGGATTCTTGATCTATGAATTGTTTGATGATTTTGATGCTTGGATGAGCTTTATGATTGAATTTAGAGTCGATTGAGGTATTTAATTGATTATTATAACCCCTGGAGTAGTTAAGTCGAGTTCATGCTATTTTTCAAAACTTTGAATTGATTTTCTGAAATTTATGTTGATTGTTAGATCAATAGGATTATATGAATAGATTGTAGGGGTTCTAAGCTTCATTTTGGTAGTTAAAAGTCGATTTTTGGTTGAGGTTTCAGTCCGTCCGAGTTTAGCCGGTGGGTTGGCCGGAATCTTCTTTGAATCGATCGGAGAAATCGAGGTTGTGACTGTTTGTGGGTGTTGTTCTTGTGTTCAAGTCGTGCAAATGTTGTAGAGTGAATTAACGTTGAAAAGCAGATGGGAAGGAGTCGTTTTGAGGCTGTTCAAGTCATCGGAGTCCGGCGAAGACTCATTGGAATCTGGGGATTTCCCAGAAACCGGTCGGAGTTCTTCCCGACCCGGTTGGCTTCTCCCCACCCGTTTTTGACCCGGTCATTTGACCCGAGTTCGATCCACCTGAACCCTATTCCCTAATTCAATTATGTTTCCCAGAATTTCAGTTTTAAAAATAAATCAAAATTCAGGTTTGTTTTAAAAATTATTTACTTTTATTCTAAAAATCATTTCGTTTAATTCCAAAAATCATTTAGTAATTATTTTAAATCCTAAAAATTATCTACTTAATTATATTAAATTCCAAAAATTTATTTCTTTTATTATTTTTAAAAATCTGAAAATTTTATTCATTTAAATTGATTAATTATTTTGATAATTAATCATTTTATTTGGATAATTTGTATTAATTTTATTTTAATTCCAAAAATTATGGAAAAATCATTTTTAATTCTGATTTTTCCTAGATATTGATTTAAAAATTATTTTAAGCTTTTACAAATATATTTAGGTATTTAAAAATCAATTAATATTATTATTAATTGATTTATTCTTTTTTTTTAAAATATAATAAATCAATCGTTCGTCTGTTTAATACGAAACGAACGCGTACAGACTCAGAAAAATATTTCGCTTTCATTAAAAATACTTTTGAGACCCAAATCATTTTGTTTCGAAAGGTTACTTATTTTACAAGTCATTCTAAGTCGATTATTGATCGATAAATCGTATTTTGACCCAATTTCAGTTTTAAACGTACCGAGTCCTGTGTTATATGAATTATGTGATACGTGAGTTATGGGATTACGTGTTATATGAATTATGTGTGTATGTGGATCAAGAGTCCTGTGATTGTCTGTTATATTTATGTGTGGGCTATCGTATGGGTAGACAATAGGATTTTGACGCGTAATTCGTCGAGTGATTATCGATTAAACGATTAAAGTTCTATATTTTAATTATAGATGCGGATCTCTCGAGTTGATCAGGACAAGGTGTTCGGTAAAGAATGAAATGGAATGGTATTGGATATTTGGCTTCTAGCAATCGCATGAGCAGGATATCGGTGAAGTGTTGAAAAGAAAGACGGTGACGTTTTGAGACAGAATGTCAGAATAGATGCGTCATTGCGAGTGTGACTAACTGCTAAATCTCAAAGGCAAGTATCCCTATCATCTCTTATTGTTCAAGTGATATTTATTTTGAATCTTATCATGCAAGTATTGCTTTCCCTATTCAGTTCAAGATAGATAAATGTTTTACATATCGCTGAATTAAATAATTCTGTTTATGCAAGTTTTCATCTGCTATTCTAGGTTCAGAATAGCTAAGTGATTTTACGTATCAAATTACCGGATTTATAAATATTTTGGATTTTGAGAAAGATGATTTTGTTGCAAAAATTCCTGCCCAAGTGATTGGGGGAATAAAAATTACTTAGGATGTCGAAGGATTCGGCTCCTTTTTCAATAAAAAGGTTTTTAAGATTGGAATGGTTACTGGTTACTGGTTACATCGTAGGTGATCGAGATATCGGTCCAGCTGTAATATCTTTCAAGGCTAGTTATGCCTTTTCTGGCGCCCTATAGGTACCGTATGTCTTCGGGATACGGGTAGTACCTATATTTACGGTATGGCTGCGGGATACCGGTGTTGTTTCGCGACTGATCATCGGGAACAAGATGAAATGTTATTGGTTCCAATCTAAATTGATATCTAAATTTCTTTATTATTTTGACAATCATATAATAAATGATTTATTAACTATTTCTGTTTTGGAATAATGGTAAAATGTAGTTTTGATTTAGATTCTGATTTATGCTGATACTTACGTCGTTGTTAAATATCAAAGGTGGTATTAGTATAGATGATTGATGCTGACTTCAGTATGGGTGTTATGAGCATCAAAGTTCGTATTGATATCTAATTTGATATGACAGCAAAATAAGTATTGATTTCAAGAGTTCGGTTTGAGTAAAGTTTATGATTCATTCCATGATCATTGTTTCATGTTATTGTGGTTTACGATATTTCCATAAACACTGTTTTACGAGTTTTATTCTCGTCAAGATTCAAAGTGTTGCTGAAGCATTTCGCTCAAAAATATCAAAATGGTTTTGAATACAATTAAGGACTCAATTCTGGGATTCCTCAACTAAAATTTTATGATTCAGCAATTATGATTTTAAATGTTCTGCTCTAATGCAGATGTCGGTTTTATATCAAAACGACCCTATATATATGTCATAATTAACTTGCTGAGCATTTCTTTCGCTCATACTTGTCTGTTTTTAAATTTAACCTCCAGTGAGGATTAGCTTGCGCTTTAGCCGCGTAATTCGAGGAAGCAAGAAGAAGCTCTTGGAAGGTGGTTGGTCCAGGGTTTGCGCATTAGTGTAAGTTCTTTTGTGTAAAGTTGTTTATATTATATTATAGTTGTGTATTTTATTTGGGCCTAGTATACTTCATTTCGAAGTTATACTAGTGGGTTTATTTTTGAGATTGAGATTTATTGAAAAAAGTTTTAAAAGAAAGTCAAAAGTTATTTGTGGAATTTGGATATCTTGTTTCTAGAACTGTAACCTTAAAAGATCTTGGATTAGTTTGGGGTCATAAATGATAAATATCTTCCGCTGGCATTTGTTTATTCATTAAACATGTTAATTTGGATTGAGGTTTTATAGTGACGACCAAATCCCCTGACCCCAGATTTGGGGGCGTTACAGGTTGATATCAGAGCTGAGGTTATAGTAAACTAGAAACGAGAGTGTGTAGGAGTGTGTATAGCTATGTGAGGACGTTTGAGCTCATATCGAGTTCCTGTTGGACTATCGGATATAGTGCCAACGAGTAAGTTAAGATAGGCACATTCGTTCGAGATGGTTGTGTTGAGCTGGATGGAACTCCGGGAAGCTGCAAACTTCTATGGTGGAATCTTCCAAGGCTAATACGATTTGATGACGATGAAGATTATCGATATCCCTGGAATATGAAGAAGTGTCGAGAATCGGATGACGAGTCAACAGAAGAATTCAAACAAAAGATAAGCATTAACACTTTGGCAATACCTTCTCTTTCTATAATTTCTTTTGGCCTCTCTCAAAAGAAGTAATTATTAGAGGATATATTCCCTAACATTCATTTTCAATCATAACTGTGTTTTAAATGTGCCAGAGGCTGTCATGAAGCCTATTTTTCAGGTTTTGATAGCTCTGTCAAGTTATGATAATTAATTCCATTTTTGTTATTTGGTGGATAGTTTCTTGATGATGTGACACCATTTGCTCATTTGGTGACATAATTTTGTTCTCTGGATTTCATTTCCTTCAGAAATATCAGCTTTGAAATCTTTTCAGCTTTATTCATTTGATTTTCAATTCCTTTCATATTCTTTTATTCTGACTGAGATGAACAACCCTAACTATAAGGGACACAAGGTATACCTGCCTGTGTGATAGGAGTTGGATGGGATGCTATCACTTGTGTGTATTGTGAATACATGAAGGTTAACAACCTTTAGTAGTGTCTTAATTTGGACACGCAATACCAAGTTCATTTGATCATATTGATCTCTCAAACATCCAAGCCCTCAGTGGTGCATGAGGAATCTAAGGTGGATCCTACAAAGAATTTTCATGGTGAGCCCAGAGTTCCCAAAGATCAACCAATGGACTGGGAAAGTTTTCCTATTCTTGAGCTTAATCTACCAATCTTCAACAAGCTAAAAACTACAAAGACAAGAGCAATCAAGAAGGTCAAGCCTGTGAAACTCAAAACCAAAGTCTTAACCAAAGCTAAACCAACTGTCAACAAGGGAGATCTTCTATACATCTGTGATATCAAGGAATTTTCAGACATCAATCTCTACATGGATGAACAAGAAGAAGTGAGAGTAATTGATGCTCACAGGAATCTCCCTGAAAGACTGGTGTTCAAATACAAGGGTGGGAAAGAGTTCACATGGCCCCTTCACGGAATTCTTCAAGAAAGTTGTTCTGTTTTGATAAAAATCTTCTCATCCTTGAAGAAAAATTTTGGATTCAATGTAACATCTAAGAAATTAGTTCTAAAGAAGATAAAAGAACTCAGGAGTAGAAAAGCCTCAAATGCACTTCCAAGAACTCTATCTATTCCCGTCACAGGAAATACAGTACACTTGAGGCCTTACTGGTTGATGGAATTTATGGATGCCAAAGGTGTTAGAAGATTCTTCAGATTGGAGGACCAATTGAGAATCTCAAGCAATGAGACTCTATTGGAAATGCAAGAAAAATTGGATCTATCAAATGCTGAAGAATTTGAATTTCACAGACAACTCCAAAATCAAATAGAAGAAAACAACTGAAAGCTTGGAAAAGAATATAGACAATCAAGGAAATAGAAAACATATGCTCAGACTAGAGGAACACCTTGATAATGATTGTGAGAACTCTTTGTACACTTTACTTTGTTCAATTTCCAAATAAACTGTAACACTTACAAGTTTTATCTACCATAATTCTATCTATACATTTAGGGTGTTTTGTTATCATCAAGTTTCTTTTAATTTATGGCTATAATTCCAGTAGACATAAATTGGGGGAGATTGTTAGGAATATGTTGTGAACTTAATGATAAATTGAACAAAACACCTTAGTAGATTTTAACTTAGTATCTTTGTAGCTCTCGACGAATGTTCTAATATAGTCTTGACGGATGAAATCTATAGTCTTGACGGATGACAATTTGACATCCATCGAGAGTGTAGCTTATGTAATAATAAGTCTTGTAGCACATTTATGCAAATAATAATGTTTTAGTTGAGTAGATTCTGTAGGATTCTTTAAGTCATGTTGACTACTAGTTTGATATGCAGAATAAGTTGGCTAATTATAAATATAAGATGTCTTGTAATTCTGCATAAGTGAAATAGAATCAAGTGACAGAAAGACTCCCGATGGATGATCTACAAAGACTCCAGACAGATAATCAACAAGGCTCCCGACAGATGACCAACATAGTCCCGATGGATGATGATATTCAAAGTAGCAGTTGACAGTGACAACACAGTCACATGTGTTGGGTGTTTGGAAATAGAATGTGGTAGCCTAATTGCAGGATTTAGAGAACAAAGAAGCATTACCATTTCCATGCAATTATAAATATATTCAAAGATGCTGGATAGAGTAATGTAGCAGCATGAAGTTAGAATAGATTAAGTTTGTCTTATTATCTTGTCTTACTATCATGTAACTTGGTGATATATAAACCAAGTGTAGCAAGTAGAACAACTAACCGTGTAAGCATTATTTTCATAGAGATAGATAAAGCTGTATTTGTTAAGAATCTCTTTGTAATTCTGTAAGTTCTCTTGTAAGCAGCTGTGTGCTATTCAAGCATCACAGAGTTCTCAACTTTATATATATCTCTGGTGGATAAGTTCAAATCCACCAGAAAGTTTTAAAGCCTTGTGTTTTATTGCTTTGTGTTTTGATTTCTATTATTCTTTCATTCCGCACTACTGCAAATCAAACACAGTTATATACTAAGTAAGAATATTCTTAGAATCGGAAAAAGTAGCCAGAATTACATTTAAGCCCCTTCTGTAATTCTTGTTGCATTGTTTGGGATTAACAGGTATACACGCCTTTATGGAAGTCCCCTCTTCCTACCATTCCGTAATCAAGTTTCCAACTAGGAATAGGGTATGAGAGGAAATAGGAGATCAGAAGATGGCAAGAAATTGTTATGTAGCTTCATCAAGGGTAGATAGAGTTAGGGTCAAGTTCTGCCCGTTGAAGACATTGACATCCGTGAGAATGATGAGTCACGATGGAAGTCAGCGGAAGATTTAATCCCAATTCCTTAGGTTTTCGAGGATCTTGAAAAGACAACTTTCATTGGAGCTTCATTGGAAGAACCCCTTAAAGAGAAGTTAGTAAAGTTCTTGCAAGAAAATAGTGATGTTTTTGCATGGTCAGCAACTGATATTGCTGGGTATCAATTCTGAATTGATAACTCATAAGTTAAATATTGACTAATCGCAAGACGGTAAAATAAAAGAAGAGAAATTTTGCCCATGAGAAGCAAGAGGCCATAAAACAAGAAGTAGTGAAGCTCTTGGAAGCTGGGTTCATTGAGGAAGTACAATCCCCAGAATGGTTTGCTAATCCAGTAATGGTGAAGAAGGCTAACGGTAAGTGGAGGATGTATGTTGACCTCACTAATTTGAATGACGCATGCCCGAAAGACTATTATCCCTTTTCAATGATAAACATTTTGATAGATGACACTATAGGGCATGAGATGCTTAGTTTCATGGATGGATTTAGCGGCTACAATCAGATCAAGATGCATAAGGATGACATCCCAAAGGTATTACTTATCACTCACTTTGGCATTTTTTGTTATCTCACTATGGTGTTCGGACTAAAAAATGCAGGAGCCACATACCAGAGATTAGTGAATACTATTTTTAAGGATCTTATAGAGAGACCATGGAGTTCTATGTAGATGACATGCTAGTCAAGAGTCTTGTAAAGGCAGATTATATAACTCATTAGAGAGTATCTTTTGAGATTTTGAGATATCACAAGATGATGTTGAATCTCGTAAAGTGTGCTTCTGGTGTAGGATCCAAGAAGTTCTTAGGATTGAGGGTGTCTCTAAGAGGGGAATCGATGTCAATTCTGACAAGATAAAGGCCATCTTAGATATGGAACCCCCGAGTTCAATTAAAGACGTTCAAAAACTCACTGAAAGGGTTGCTGAACTGGGAAGGTTCATCTCCAAGTCTGGAGATAAATGCCTACTCTTCTTCAAAGCTTTGAACAAGGTGAAGAATTTCTCTTGGACTGATGAAAGTAAGGCAGTGTTCGAGGAATTAAAGAAATACATTGTTCTAGCCCCGTTGTTGGCCAAACCGGCTCTAAATAAAACTTTATACTTATACTTGGCTGTTTCTAAAAAAGCCTTAAGTGTTGTATTGGTGAAGGAGGAAGCCAAAGTCCAGAAACCTATCTACTACTTCAACAAGATTTTACATGGAGCTGAGTTGAACTAATTTAACTATAGAAAAGTTTGATTTATCCTTGATAATGACGTCAAGAAAGTTACGTCCTTACTTCCAAGCACATAAAATTAAAGTTTTGAAAAATCAACCTCTAAGAAACATCATTCACAATCCTAAGTCCAGTGGAAGGATGATCAAATGGGCCATAGAGTTTGTGGAGTTTGATATCAAGTATAAACCTAGAACAACGATTAAGGCTAAGGCGTTAGCTGACTTCGTGGTGGGGGGGGGCAGGGAGATTCACCTCGAGACATGAATGACAAAAGTGAAGAAAAAAGAGTTGAGAACAAGGAATTCTGGGTGCAATATTTTGATGGGGCATCAAAAACAAATTTGAGTGAAGCATTGCTTATCTTATAGAGCCCCGATGGTTTCCTGATTGAATATGCTATGAAGTTAGACTTTCCTACCACAAACAATGAGGCTGTATATGAAGCCCTGATAGCTAGACTTGGCTTGGAAGGGACTTTGAGGGTTAAAACCTGAAGGTCTATTGAGATTCGAAACTTGTGGTATCGTAATTCAACAGATAATTTGAGGAAAGGGACAAAACCATTGCTAGATATATTTAACTTTTAAGAGATGTGATGACTCAATTCGATGAATTCCATGTCGGGTATATCTCGAGAGAAGAAAACTATAAGGCTGGTGCATTATCTAAGTTTGCTTCCTCAGAATTAGGGGAGAGTTTTGGAAGTGTGTACTTCCTTGTTCTAAAGACACAAAGTATTGATGTTAATCTAGTTGCCTTCATTGAACTCCTAGGATCATGGATAGATTCCATCAAAGCCCACCTTCAGACATGATGGTTTCCTAATAATGTGGCGGAAGCACGAAGACTGATTGTACGAGCCCTAAGGTAATCTTTAATTAATGGGATTCAATATAAGAGATCCTATGTGATTTCCTATCTCAGGTGTCTCAGACTCGATGAGGCACAGTTAGCCATTGAAAAGGTACATGAAGGTATTTATGGTCAACACTTGGGGGGTAGGGCGTTAGCTCACAAGATCACCCGTTTGGGCTTTTATTGGCCAGATATGATGGTAGATGCCAAAAATTATGTGAAAAAGTGTGATCATTGTCAAAAACATGCTCTAGTTATTAGGAAGGGAATGGAAATTCTTGGACCTTTCCCAATTGCCACTACACAATGGAAGTTTTTGATTGTGGCAATTGATTACTTCACTAAGTGGATCGAAGCCAAACCTTTGGCTAAGATCACAACCAAGCAAGTTTCCCAAGTTACATGGGAGAATATAATGTTTAGGTACGGGATTCCCTGTATCTTAATGGCTGGTAATGGAACATAGTTCAACAATGAGGAGTTCAAAAAGTACTACGGGGAAAATGAGATTAAGTTACAGTTCACCTCTGTGGTTCATCTACAAGCCAATAGGAAAATCAAAGTTGCAAATAGAATTATCCTTGCACTACACCATAAACAACCTATTGTAACACTTAAAAAAGTGTGAATAAAGGCCAATAAGCGTTGCCGAAAGTGAATAAAATGGCTATGGTAACACTTTTTCAAAAAATAGGACCGTAACTAATATCGGCGCTACCATAGGGGTCTATGGTAACACTTTTTTAATTTTTGGTAACACGAGAAAAGTGTAACCATATGGGTCTATGCCTACACTTTTGTTGTTTAGGTAATATTAAAATTGGTGTAACTATAGAACTATGGTAATACCATTATGGTATTTGTTATACTTGTGTCAATTGATGGACTAGAAGGGAGGATTGATAAGTATAGAAATAACAAGGTGGAGGAAATACTTTTGAGAATTTGGGCATATAGGACTACGTGTAGTGTCATAGCAGGAGAAACACCCTTCATGTTGGCATATAGGGCTGAAGCGGACGTCCCTGTGGAGATATCACATTTGTCTTTAAGAATTCAAGCTGACAATATTGAGGAAAATGAAGAAGGAAAAATGCTAGCTTTGGATTTTATAGATGAGATACGAGACAAAGCACATGCTAAGATCGTGGAGTACCAGAAGAAGGTTTCTTTTTTACTATAATTTAAGGGTGAAGGGAAATGTTCTCAAACAAGGGGATCTGGTTCTAAGTTGTTAGGAATATGTTGTGAACTTGATGATAACTTGAACAAAGCACTTAGTAGATTTTATTTAAGTGAATTTGTATCTTTCAACTGATGATCATTTTAACATCCGTTGAAAGAGTAGCTTATGTAATAATAAGATAAGTAGCACATTTCTGCATACTTAATTGTCTTAGTAAACTATATGTTGTAAAATTCTTAAGTCATGTTGACTACTAGATTAATATTCAAGATAGGTTGGTTAATTTTAAATATTAGATGCCTTGTAATCTTGCATAAATGAAATAAAGTTAACTGCCAAGAAGACAGTCTCAACGGATGATTCACAAAGCTTCAACGGATGCTCAGATAAAGCTTCAACAGATGATCTACATAGTCTCAATAGATGATCAACCAAAGTCTCAATGGATGATCAACCACAGTTTCAACGGATGATTCAATGAAGCTTCAACGTATGTTCCAATTCAAAAGAGCAGTTAATAGTGACTTGACTGTCACATGCATTGAATATATGCAAATAGAATGTGGCAGTCTGTTTGCAGGGTTTAGAGAACAAAGAAGCATTTCCATTTCGATGCTAAACTGAAGATATTCAAAGATGCGGGAAAGAGAAGTGAAGAAGCATGATATTAGACTAGAAATGTTTTATCTTATTTACTTGTCTTTTTATCATGTAACTTGGTAATATATAAACCAAGTGTAGCAAGTTGAATTGTACCCAAGTTAGTAAGCAATTACCAGAGAAACAAATAAAGCTACATCTGTAAAGGATTTCTCTATTTTTTGTAAGTTAAACTTGTAAGAAGCTGTGTGCAAACATTGCATCATAAAGTTCTCATATTAATATATATCTCTGGTGGAAAATTTCAATCCACCAGAAAGTTTTTAAATACTTGTATTTGATTACTTTGTGTTTTAATTACATTAATACTTTCATTCCTCACCATACGAAAATTAAACACAGTTATATATTCACAGTAGAACTGTTCTTAAAAATTTAAAAAGTACCAAGAATTACATTTAACCCCCCTTTTGTAATTCTTTGTCAGATTATTAGGGAATAACAATTGGTATCAGAGCAAGCTCTTGAAGAACAAAGAGTTTAGAGATCACAACAACTAACAAGATGAATAGAAAAGATGTTGGAGTAAAGATTCCATTTCTGGACAAAGACAACTATCACCATTGGAAGGTGAAGATGCACCTACATCTCCTATCTCAAGATGAAGCATATGCTGACTGCATTGAGAAAGGTCCACATGTCCCTATGAGAGCTGCTACATGAAATGAAACATCTATCCCAAAGCCGAGAGCAGAATGGTCTGATCCAGATATTGAACAAGTTCGTAAGGATAAAAAGGCCATGAACATTTTGTTTAATGGTGTTAATGATGACATGTTTGACAACATTATAAACTGCAAAACTGCTAAGGATGTTTGGGACACAATACAAGTTATTTATGATGGAACATAGCAGGTAAGGGAAAACAAAATGCAACTCTTGATTTAGCAATATGAGCATTTCCATAGTGAAGAAAGTGAGTCACTCACTGACATTTTCAGTAGATTTCAAAAGCTACTGAATGCTCTAAAGTTGCATGGAAGGGTCTATCAAACAAAGGACTTAAACCTCAAATTCCTTAGATCTCTGCCAAAGGAATGGAAACCTATGACAGTCTCATTGAGAAATTCTCAAGATTATAAGGAGTTCACCTTGGTAGACTATATGGGATTCTAAAGACCTATGAGCTTGAAATAGAGCAAGATGAGAAGCTGGAGAAAGGAAGAAAGAAGGTAGGATCCATTTCATTGGCTATTGAGCAAGAAAAGGAGAAGGAGACAAAGGTTGAAGCTGTTGAATCTGCACCAAACCCTAGAGTTTGTGAAGGCAAGGGAAAAGGGCTAGTAGCTGAACATGAAGACCATCTTAGTCAAGATGACATGGATGACATATATGTGCATCTGGCTTCTCTATTTAGGAGATTTTCCAAGCTCAAATTCAAGAAGAATTTTGGAGCAGCCAAGTCAAACAGAAACATGGTTGATAAGTCTAAATTCAAATGTTTCAAGTGTGACTTGGCAGGTCATTTTGCTAGTGAATGCAGAAAGTATGATTCTGGTAAAAAGAAGTTTGAGTCTATTGATTACAAATAGAAATACTTTGAGTTTCTCAAACAAAAGGAAAGGGCTTTCATCACACAAGAAAATGACTGGGCTGCAGATGGATTAGATGAGGATGAAGATACGAGCTATGTCAATCTAACACTTATGTCCAAATCGGATGAAATAGAGGTCAGTTCATCAAGTAATCAAGTAATCACCACTAATCTAGCACATTTATCTAATGTCGTGTAATGATGCCATAAATGACATGTCTACTGAATTATATCATCTGCGTGTTACACTCAAGTCTCTCACTAAAGAAAACATTAAACTTAAAGAAAACAATCTACTTTTAAGTGAAAGAAAACCGTGTTAGAAACTAAATTTGTTGAGTTTGAAAAACTGAAGATAGAGTGCAAGATTGCTAAAGATGAACTAACTGAATCCTTAAAGAAAGAGGAGATTTTAAGAAAGCAGTTTGAACGAGAACATGAAGTAATTAAGGCATGGAAAACATCTAGAGATGTCCATGCTCAAATTACTAAAGTTCAAGGTATAGAATCTGTGACGGCCTCAACCCCGGGGTCAGGAGTTGACGTCATCAAACACAACAAACCACAATATAAACTACAAGATTATTATTAATATTACACTAACACGACCCCAAACCAAGATCCGATCCAGGTTCAAGTATAATTCAAGTTACTCATTATTACAAACCACTTATTAAAACCTAACTCACTATACTTATTCAGCAACTCATCAGACCGTACATGGTATGATAATAACTACCTCTGAGGAGCCAGGTCCCAAAGGGGCTGAGACACGGTTCTGCCAAGGTCTGACTGGTCTTCTAGGCATCTGCGATATATATATATATATATATATATATATATATATATATATATATATATATATATAACAGGTTGCAAGGGTGAGCATAATCGCTCAGTAGTAGCAACATATGAATATTAAGATAAAAGCAGTAATGTAAACAATTATAGGAACAACACTATAAATCAACATAAAATCCGCAATCTGTAAATCATTTCGAACAACAGTAAAAATAAGAAAACTGATGTAACTGGATATCATTGACTAGCATGCTCATTATAAAACAAACGTAGTTGTGTGCTGTGTAAGTACCAGAGTCCAATTTTAGCATGCTAGTCATATTTGTTATTCAACTATATCAATCAGTTATTCCCTTATGGGAATCACAAAGCCAAATCAGATACGTAACGAATATGTGAAGACAGCTGATCAGGTTATCAACACCAGACGGCTCCAACTAGCATCCCATAAACCTGTTCCAGAACTCAAAGACTAGCTAGGTTTCTGACCTGCTGGACTAATCAGTTATGTAATACGCGCAACCGAGTTATCCTCTTACGCACCTCACTAGACCATTCTGGCCCCTATGTATCCCATATCTGATCGTTTTATCCAGTTTTCAAAACATTTGTACCAATCTCATTTTAAAACCATTCATTTAACAACACACGTAAAACTGGTTCGCAAATCATTTTTATTCGAGATAGGTACCTTTCGAAGTTACTTTTCCCCAAAACAGGTTTGAAAACAATTATTTATAAATATAGGGGATACGTAACTTAAAACGTTTCTGTTCTTGTACGAGAATAAAACAATAGTTTATCCATATGTACTGAACCATAAGAGAATGGTCAGGGGTACTTCCCTTGTGACGCTTTACAAAAATCCTAGGTAGCTTTTACGCTGACTTCGGCCCTTGTGGGGCTCGACTGGGATCTACAGTAATAGAATAACCTAATTAGTTACACCGGCATGCTTGATATCCTCGATCCTATATAACCCAATCCGATAACCCAAATCTATATGCACATAGTCACGTAATTCAAATTCACAATAGGGTACAACACTTTGTATCGAATAGTACGCTTTTATCGTATTCTAAAAATTTTAGAAAAATTTTGACAGCGACTCCTCTATTTATGAGCCTACCCGTCGAAACATCATCGATGTCGATTCCCAAAAATCACAATACGATTTTCACAAATAAATAACTAATTACGTACGAAAACTAATTATACGGATCACTTTATTTATTTTATAAATTTAGGACTCAGATAAAAATCATCACCGTCCACCGTTCGCTCGTCGAAATTCATCGCAGACGGCGGCAAATTTTTCGGGGCACCCGCTTATTTTGGTTCCAACACGAAAATTCCACCGATTAGTGTAACGATTCTCGCACATAAAATAATTTAATTTCACGAATAGTAATCATTTAATTTCCTGCATAAAAAGGAAATAGAAATTAAAATTATAGCAATCAAGCCCAACTACACAAATTCGTCCCAACAGGAACACAACACAGGAAACAGAACAAGCCCAACAGAAGCATCACTTCTAACAGCACACATGCGCCACACTCGCGCACACACTACATACACACAAATCACACACATGCACGACACACACACACTACACACATATAAACACACGACACACACACAGTGCACATAATCGAGCACACACACTCACCACCGCCACCATACTGGAGAACCGATGGCGACAGGCGGCCAGAAATGAAAGAAAATGGCGGCCCAACTTACCGGAATCCAAGAACAGCCGGGAAGAAGAAGAAAAGAAAGAGGAAGAGGAACGAAAGACGGAGGAGGAGAGATTAAGGGAGAGATAATAGAGATTTTGTAAGAGAGAAAGAGACAGCCGAGAGAGAGACAAATGGGTAAGGAGAAGGAAAATGAAAGAAATAAAAATGCTGTAAGAAAATTGATGTGCCACGTATCTATGACTCAGGACACATATTAATAAAATAGAAACGTAACTTTTGGGATAATTACGAAGATTCTGAGGCCCGGTTTACCCCGAAACTTGCAATTGCCGATCTGAGTTGCGTTAAAAATAAATTCAGAAAATCACCAAAATAGTTTTAAAATATTATAAATATCCTGACGTTAATTAAAAAGAAAATTTTGTAATTTTTAAATCATTTTTGAAACACAACTTATACCCGATTTTAACGATTAAACGAAACATTGCGCGAGTGAATTTAATCCCAAAAATTTTCAAAATAATTTTAAAATTCTCAGAATATTAAAAACTTTATAAAATATGAATTTCGTAATTTTTGAAGAATCCTTGAATTAAATACGGATTTACAAATAAATGTAATCAGAAAATTATTTAAGGATAAATAATTAATAAAATATTGATTTCTCAATTTTATAAAATCCTAAAAATAATTATTGAAATTATAAAATCATAAAACCAATTTTAGAGATAATCCAAATATTTATGTAAATAAAACTGTAATAAAATTACTTTTAAAAGCGAAACAAAACAATACAACTTAATAATTAACTACACAATTCAATTCTATATACCAATAAATCACACATAAATAATAAGGACCAACACACAGTTGTCAAAAACCAATACACATATCTTATTTAATTAATTATTCAATAATTGTACTTTTAAAATAATATAAAATATACGAGTCGTTATATCCTTCCCCCTTAAAAAGATTCTGTCCTGAGAATCCGACTCAACTAAACAAATGAGGATATTTATCAAGCATATCTGACTCTAGCTCCCCAGTAGACTCTTCTACTCGAGGATTTCTCCAAAGTACTTTCACTATGGGGATTTACTTATTTCTAAGGACTCGCTCTTTACGATCTAAAATCTGGATTGGTTGTTCCACATAGGACAAATCTGGCTGAAGCCCAATCGGTTCATATTCTATAACTTGATTCGAATCAGGAATATATGGCTTCAACATAGATACGTGAAACACATTATGGATATGTTGCAATTGTGGCGACAACGCTATCTTGTAAGTGACTTTCCCTATTTTCTTCAAAACCTCAAATGGTCCTATAAATCTGGGGCTAAGCTTACCTTTATGACCAAATCGCACTAATCCTTTCCAAGGTGATACTTTTAGCAATACCAGTGACCCCACCTTAAAGTTCATATCTTTTCGACGCAAATCCGCATTCTTTCTCTGTCTATCCTGGGCTGCTTCTAATCTTTTCCGAATCAATACCACTGCATCTTTGGTCTGCTGAACCAGCTCAGGACCTAATATTTTCTTCTCTCTTACTTCATCCCAATACAATGGTGATCTACACTTGCGTCCATACAAGGCTTTATAAGGCGGCATTCCAATGCTGACATGATAGCTATTGTTGTATGAGAATTCAATTAAAGGTAAGTGTTCATCCCAATTTCCCTTAAAATCCAAAGCACAAACTCTTAACATATCTTCTATGGTCTGTATTGTTCTCTCACTTTGACCATCCGTCTGAGGATGATAGGCGGTACACATATTCAGCTTGGTTCCTAAACATTCTTGGAACTTGGTCCAAAAACTTGAATTGAATCTCAGGTCTTGATATGATACAATGGACACAAGAACTCCATGTTTGGTCACTATCTCATCCAATTACAACTTAACTAGATTTTCCAAAGAATACCTTTCGTTGATTGGGTGAAAATGTGCTGACTTTGTCAATCTATCAATGATTACCCAAATAGCATCGTGATTAGCTCTCATCTTTGGCAACCCTACCACAAAATCGATTGTAATCTCTTCCCACTTCCACTGGGGAATCTCCAAAGGTTATAGCGATCCGCTTGGCCATTGATGTTCTCCTTTTACAGTCTGGCACACGTGACATTTGCTAACCCAATTTACAATATCCTTCTTCAATCCTGGCCACCAAAAGTTTTTCTTCAAATCTTGGTACATCTTAGTTCTACTAGGGTGGATAGAAAACCGAGAGTTATGCGCTTCGTGTAACACTTCATTCTTCAATTCCGTCATATTGGGAATCCAAATTGTGGAAGAGAACCTAAACATACCTTGGCTATCCTTTTGGGTACACAATTCTTCTCCTATCAGAGTGTCAAATTTTCGTTCCATAACTCCCTCTTAACATCTTTCAATCTTATCCATCAATGCGGGTTGAAAAGTAATCTCGTACAGCTGCTTCTTACCTTCTCTTGGTACTCGAACTTCAATTTCCATCTTTTCTAAGTCTCGTGCTAATTCTTCCGCAATCTGAACCATATTCAGTTTCTCTTTTCTGCTCAAGGCATCAGCCACCACATTGGCCTTACCTGGGTGATAGTTAATGGAACAGTCATAGTCCGTGATTAACTCTAGCCATCTTCTCTGTCTCATGTTCAAATCCTTCTAAGTGAATATATACTTTAAACTTTTATGATCCGTGTATATATCACACTTTTCTCCATATAGATAATGTCTCCATAATTTCAAAGCAAATACTATAGCTGCCAACTAAAGATCATGGACTGGATACTTTTGTTCGTGAGGCTTTAGTTGTCTGGAGGCATATGCGATGACTTTATTGTGTTGCATTAGTACACAACCTAAACCTTTTAAAGAAGCGTCACTATAAATCACAAAGTTTCCCGTCTCATCTGGAAATGCTAGTATTGGAGCTGACACTAGTCTCTTCTTCAGTTCCTGGAAGTTTTCTTCGCGCTTTTCTGTCCAAATGAATTTCTCGTTCTTCCTGGTTAGTTTGGTTAATGGAGATGCGATCTTAGAGAAACCCTTTACAAATCTTCGATAGTATCCTGCTAGCCCAAGAAAACTTCTTACTTCCATCAGAGTCTTTGGTTGCTCCCATTTAGATACGGCTTCAATCTTTACATGGTCTACCTTGATACCTTCTTTACTTACCACATGTCCAAGAAATTGTACCTCTGTCATCCAAAACTCACACTTGGAAAACTTCACATACAATTATTTTTCTCTTAACCTTTGAAGGGAAATCCTTAGATGCGTTGCGTGATCTTCTAGAGTCTTTGAATAAATGAGGATATCATCAATAAATACAATAACAAACTTATCCAAGTAGTCCTTATACACCCGGTTCATTAAATCCATAGAAGCCACTGGTGCATTGGTCAATCCAAATGACATAACTAAGAACTCGTAATGGCCATACCTTGTTCTGAATGTAGTTTTAGGTATATCTTCAGGCTTGATCTTCAGTTGGTGGTAGCCAGATCTTAAGTCAATTTTTGAAAAACAACATGCTCCTTTCAGCTGGTCAAACAAATCGTCAATCCTCGGCAAAAGATACTTGTTCTTTATCGTCAACTTGTTCAGCTCTCTATAATCAATGCATAACCTCATACTTCTATACTTCTTCTTTACGAATAACATTGGAGCACCCCACAGAGAAATGCTTGGTCGGATGACTCCTTTATCGAACAGTTCCTGAAGTTGCTTGGCCAATTCCTTCATTTCCATTGGAGCCATTCGGTATGGAGTTTTAGAAACTGGTTCAGCTCCTGGTATCAAATTAATGGAGAACCCTATTTCTTGGTCAGGTGGTAATCCTGGCAATTCTTCCGGAAAGACATCGGGATATTCTCTTACTATGGGAATCTCATCCAATGCTCTTTCTTAGTGTTCACCACATGAGCCAAATATGCTTCACACCCTTGCCGCAATTTTTTTTTTGCTTGCAGTACTGAAAGAAACTTCTTGTCCTGATTCTGTCCTTGATAGCTTACCCTTACATTATCTGTTGTATACATAACAATTCTTTTTTTTTTCTTACAGTCAATATTTTCCTTATACAGAGACAACCAATCCATGCCTAAAATAACTTCAAATTCTCCTAACTCAAAAGGTATTAGGTCGGCAGGGAAGGAATGTCCTGAAATTTCTATGGAGCACTTAGGACAAAATTGGCTTACAGGCACTTTATCTTGGTTAGCCACCTCTATTCACACAATTTATGGATATGAAAGATTTAGACGTTCCTGAATCAAATAGAACGTTAACATATACAGAATTAAGAGAAAGCGTACCTGCAACTACATCGGAATCCTGAGCCGGAGATTTTTTAGTCATCTTAAAAGATCTAGCTCTTGCGGTACTTGTTGTTGGTCCTTGGAATACACTTCTTCCTACACTGCCCTGGGTAACTGATTTGCAATTCCTTGAAATATGACCCACTTTGCCGCAGCTGAAACAGGTTACTCCTTGGTTCTCGGATTTGCACTCAGTGGAATAATGACCTTTCTGGCCACACTTGAAATAATTGACGTTCTCTTTGCACTGACCACTGTGCTTATTTCTGCATGTCTTGCAGTCGATCACTGGCTTGTTGAACTTTGTTAGAGTAGAACTAACTGAGGTAGTACTGGGCCTAGCTTGCGGGAAATTCTGTCTCCTGAACTTCCTATCTTTATTATTTCCATACTGGCGCTGAAACTTCTGGCTTACTCCTTCTTGTTCTGACCTTGCAGGTCCACCTTCAAAATTTCTCTTCTTCTCACCTTTCTCCTTAACAGCTAACCTCTTGTCACTTTCTATTACTGAGGCAGCCTGAATGACCGAAGTATACGTCTTGAGTTGTAGAGCTACAACTCCACTCCTAATCTCTGGCTTCAATCCTTGTTGAAACCGCTTCGCTCTCTCAGCTTCCGAACTCACATACTCTGGTGCTATACGAGCCAACTCAGTGAACTTGGCATTATCCTCTATGACACTCCTGTCTCCTTGCTTCAATTCCAAAAACTCCATCTCTATTTGACTCTGGAGACAATCCTGAAAATATTTTTCCAAGAACAGTTCTGTGAATCGGGTCCAGGGAATAAGACCTTCTCCTTCTAACGCTCGCGTAGACTCCCACCAATAGTTTGAATCATTTTTCAAAACATAACTAGCATAATCTGTCTTTAAATCCTCACTCACCTTGGTGAGTGCAAAAGCCTTCTCTATTTCCTTCAACTAGATCCTGGCAGCAACAGATCCACTTCACCTTTAAATTTTGGGGGTTTCACAGCCTGAAAAGACTTAAAAGTAATAGCTTGGTTTGTCCCTCTCATCTGGTGTTGTTGTTGTTGTTGTTGTTTTTGTTGTTTTTGTTGTTGTTATTGTTGTTTCTTTTGTTGTTGTGAATTGATAGATTTGTTGCGTCAACAGTCTACTCAGCTAGACCAACAGCAATTCCAGCAGCAGAACAACAACAACAACAACAATAACAACAATAACAATAAAAACAACAACAACAACAACAACAACATAATGTACATATATAAAGAAAACAACTACAGAACTCCTGCAAACCAACTCGGAGCTCTGTCTATCACTGATACCCCTCTACTCTAACCACCGCCACTATCGCTGCCACTAATAGAGCCTAACTCGAACACCAACCAGTTAACCAATACAGATATATGCCTCCTCCACTAGTTTCTGAGAGGACCCTGGATGTTATTGTTGAGGAGACCCCTATGCCTTCTCAACCAGTTCCTTCCTTTGTGCCGAGAGACATCCCTGGACCTGGTACTCGTCCCCATTGGGCACGTAGGTCTGTGTCTGTTGTTAGGGATTTCCCTCCCGACTGTGGTCCCAGTTCTTCCATGATGAGACCTCCAGTACCTCTTGTGGCCCCTAATGGTACTTCTTCACCGATCCCTTACCATGTTCATCGAGCGGTGAATACTTCCTTTATCAGAGATCAGAGTCCGGAGTTGGCTTCTCAGTTTGATCAGATACCTATTGCACCTTTCCAGGGCATTTCTGCCCCTTCCCCTGAGGTGCGGGCCCGTGTGCGAGCATTGACCCAGATGGCTGTAGAGAGGGCTAGAATTTTGATGACATAATATATGGGCTTCTGGATTTTCAGTTCCTCCTTAACCAATACAACGCTCAAGGGACTCTCCGAAACGGCCAAGTACAAGTATAAAACTTCATTCAAAGCTGGCTTGGACAACAACGGGGCCTGGGCCATATATTTTTTTAATTCATCGAATGCCCTCTAGCTTTCCTCACTCCATACAAAATCCTTAACCTTCTTTAAGGACTTGAAGAACGACAAACACTTGTCCCTAGACTTTGAGATGAATCGTCCTAATACAGCAACCCTTCTAGTGAGTTTTTGAACATCTTTGATAGTTTTTGGGGGCTCCATGTCCAGGATTGCTTTTATTTTATCGGGATTGGCCTCGATTCCTCTCTTGGAGACCATCAATCCCAAAAATATTCCAGATACCCTACTCTGGAAGCACAATTCGTAGGATTTAACATCACCTTGTGGTACCTCAGGACCTCAAAAGCTTCCCTCAAGTGGGTTATATGATCAGTCTTTATTAGAATCTTGACTAGCATGTCATCAATATAGACTTCCATAGTCTTGCCAATAAGATCCTTAAAAATCTTATTCACCAACCTCTAGTAGGTGGCTCCTGCATTCTTAAGACCAAATGCCATAACAAGATAACAATAAACACCAAAGTCAGTGATGAATGATACCTTTGGGATGTCATTCTCATGCATCTTGATCTGATTATATCCACTAAATCCATCCATGAAGCTTAGCATCTCATGCCCAGCAGTGGCATCTATCAAAGTATCTATCCTTGGTAATGGGAAACAGTCCTTAGGGCATGCATCATTTAGATCAGTGAAGTCTACATACATCCTCCATTTTCCATTGGCCTTCTTCACCATTACATGGTTTGCTAACCATTCCGGAAATTGAATCTCCTCAATGAAACCAGCTTCTAAGAGCTTCTCTACTTCCTATTTTATAGCTTCCTGCCTCTCTCGGGCAAAACTTCTTTTCTTTTGCTTCACTGTCTTCCGATTTGGGTCCATATTCAACTTGTGAGTAATCAGTTCCGGGTCTATGCCTGGCATATCAGCTGCTGACCATGCAAACACGCCACTATTTTCTTGTAAAAATTTGACCAACTTCCCTCTAAGGGGCTCCTCTAGTGTGGCTCCAATGAAAGTCACCTTCTCAGGATCCTCCGGAGCTAAAGGAATTGAAACCAAGTCTTCTGCTGGCTTTCCTCTTTTCTCATCATTCTCTCGAATATCCAGATCTTCAATAGGCAGAACCTGCCCCCCAACTCCATTTGCCCTCAAAGAGGCTACATAACAACTTCTAGCCATTTTTTGATCTCCTCTCTCTTCTCCGATCCCATCCCGGGTGGGAAACTTCATAACTGAATGGTAGGAAGAAGGGACTGCCTTGAAGGCATGTATCCCCGTTCTCCCCATGATAGTATTATAAGTTGAACTAGCTTTTACCACCACAAAGTCCAACATCTGTGTTGCTTGCCTTGGTTCCTGACCTATGGTGGTTGGCAACTTGATTATCCCTTCCACGGGGCACTCTACTCCCGCAAATCCATATATCGGCATATCGGTCGGGGTTAGTTGAGAATCATTATAACCCATCCTTAAAAAGGTGTCATGGAGCAAGATATCCACCGAAGCACCATTATCCACTAGAACTCTCTTGATCGGGCTATTTTCTATTATCGGTGTTATGACCAGCTGATCGTCATGAGGAAATTTCACACCCTCTAGGTCAGAATCATCAAAAGCCAATGTTACTTCTGTCCTGGCCCTCTTCGGGGCTTCTCCAACAATATGCATAACCTCTCTAGTATATGCTTTCCTGGAGTTCCTGGATAATCCAGTAGCAGTTGGTCCTCCAAAGATTGTGTTTATCACAGGCCCTCGAGGTCGCGACCCTCTAAAAATTGTATTTATAACTGGTCCTCTAGGCTGGGGATTCCGCTCCTGATCGTCTTGGTACCTCCTATGATCTTCAAAGTTTTTCCTTCCATTGTTATACCTATCCCCTCCTTCTCCAGTGTATTTGTTCAATCTTCCTTTTCGAATGAGGAACTCAATTTCATCTTTCAGTTGTCTACACTCATCGGTGTCATGACCAACATCTTTGTGAAATCTGCAATACTTGCTCTTATCTAGCTTGGCAGGATTAACCTTCAAGGGCTTAGGCCAACGAATATCTCGATCTTTCTCGATTTCCATCAAGATCTGGCTTCAAGGAGCATTCAGCTTAGCGTATTCAGTGAACTTTTGCCCAGGTCCTCCCTTTTTGGGGGTTGAATCAGGGTTTTAATCGGTTCTAGGATACTTGTCCTTAGCGATATATTCCAGGTCAGTTTTCCGCTTCTTGCCTCCAGTGGGCTCATTATTCACTACGGTCTTCCTCATGCTCTCTTCTACCTTGATGTACTTCCCTGCCCTATCCTGGAGCTGCAACATGCTTTCAGGGGGGCGTTTGGCCAAGGACATCTTGAAAACTCATCCCTAGTTCCTTGTTACAGTGCTATCATTGCGACCTTGTCATCAAGGTCCGGGATTTTTAAAACTTCCTTCGTAAAATGATTCAAGTAGTCTCTTAAGGATTCCTTCGTTCCCTGCACAATGCTCATGAGGGATGCTGAACTTTTCTCATGCACTCTCCCACTGATGAATTGTTTAATAAAAGCCTGATTTAATTCTCTGAACGATCCAATAGAGTTTGGGGGCAAACGACTATACCACCTTTGAGCCATACCCGACAGGGTTTGAGGAAATGCCCGACACTTAATAGCATCATTCACGGGCTGCAACAGCAGAGCATTAGAGAATGTCCTAACATGATTAGCGGGATCTCCCGTACCATCATAAGCTTTGATGGTTGGCATCTTGAACTTCCTTAAGATATGGGCATTCATTATTTCTTCAGTGAAGGGCGGAGTAGGATCATCAGGATCTCCAAGGGGAAGAAGATTGCTTGGATCAACCCTTGGGATAACAGCCCTTTTCTCTGTTGAACCATCCAGGTCTATGATAGGAGGACGATTTCTCCCATTAAGAGGTAGTGGGGGTCTGGTGTGCCTCTAAGTTGCGCTTCAACCTTTGAATCTCAGCCTCGTGAGCCCTGATCCTTTCCTGCACTTCTTGGGGATTCGTCCCTTGGGTGCTTCTAGGACTTTGGCTACCATCAGCCATCGGCTCTTTTCCAGCACGTCCCCTTCTTGGGGCTACTTCATCATCCAAAGATTCGGAGTCTCTCTCAGTGTAAGGACCAGAAAATTCCCGATCCTCAGGGATAGGAGCTAAACCTCGTATGTAGGGGGGCGATCGCCCTCATGCTTCACTCCTTCCAGCATGTCCACTTCCTCCAACCTCGGGGTAAAGGGGCATCCCATAAGGGGGTTAGTAGTCACAACAGTTGAATACTCGTACCCAATGGGTCGAGAATTCACAGGTGCATGTAGTTGTTGAACTTGGGGATTTATACCTTGAATAGCCAAGGGAATTGTCCCTTGTGGCTGAGATTGAGTTACCCCTATCTGGGCTTCTCCTTGGGTGGCTGCATAAGTTGAATGAGGAGGTATCTCCACGGTTGACGAAATCACTTGGGTTATCCCCGATGGTGTTTCTTCCTCAAGAGCTCTAATTATTCTCCGTGTTCTCGCCATGGTTGTTGTTGTACTTTCCCACAGACGGCGCCAAATGTTATGGATTAAAAACTAAGGTATATGATTGTTGTATTTATTACTAAGGAACGTGAGCTTCGAGGCTCGATTCAACTGCTCTTGTGTTTCGTGACTCAATCTGCCTTAACAAGATGCCTACGTACCTTGCTGATTGCCAATGATCAAGTCAAAAAATGTAGTTCTGATTTGTGGGGTGAGGCCCCTTACATAGATGTTGGGAGTCCTTGAATTGGACTTGGTATAGGAGACTTGGTGGTCAAGTCTCTGAATTAGAGTGGACTTTGGAGTCCTAGGAAGTAGGAGGATGATTCCTTATCCCATGAGGTTCCTTGGAGGCCAATCTACAAGGATTTATATTTCCACCAGGACTCATCTTAATAGCTGTTTTTCTCCCTTATTAATTAATTATGAAATAAATTAATATTCAGGGTTTTGGGCCTTCTTAGTTCCATCAGGCCTGATCTGGTCCATCAGGCCTGATCAATGTGTTAACCTTTTTGGTCTGAATATCATACACCTTCTTATTGGGCCTTGCTGCCCAAATCATGTGTAATTAATACAACATTAACTACATGATCATGATTTATTTATTCCCTATCATATATATATATATATGTTCTCATCCCTCACTCAACTCAGTCTCTGAATCTTTTATCAATCCGAATTTTCTAAACCCATCTCAAACCATAAAAACCTTAATTTGTAGAAACCCCTAATTAAGCTTGTAATCTTTGAAATCGAGCTTGTGATTGCTCCGATTCTTGGTAAACAACCTTCAAAAGTGTTGGATCTGTTTGATTACTGTGTGAAAAATATGTAAGCTTCTAATTTATTTTCAATTTTTATGTTTTGATTTTTTTAACGGGTTCGGTTCACAGGTTTGGAGATTTGTTTAGAGGTGGAATGTGATGACTGAGAATTTTGCGACGTAATTAAGCGAATAAAGTGTGATTTATGTGCCGTGATTATAAATTATGTGATTAAGTGATGATTAATTGTCTTTATAGTATCTGGGAGCGTAAATAGAAGCGTTCCAGTTTAAAGAGTCAGCTTAGGAGTTAAGCTGTGTTGTCGGGCCGTCAAGTAGAACGGAACCCGTCCTAAAAAGGGATTAAATATTTAAAATGTGAATTATGTGTTATTATGTGAAATGAATGTTTAAGTAAATTATTGCGTTCTAGTGACGTGTCGATTGGTAAAGGTAATTATGAAGCGTAATTAAAACGCTGAGCGTCGGGCCGTCAGGCAGAACGTGACCCGATACGCGTAAAGAGGAATAATAATAATAAAAAGGGAAAATTTTTATGATCAGACATGAGTTGTGATGTGTGAGTATATGCGCTTTCTTGTCTGTATGCGTGATTACATGATCTGTTAATATTTTTACGGATTTAAGGGAATTATTTGATTTAAATAAGGTTTATTTAACCTTTGCACATTTCTATAAAATTATCTGAGTAAGGTAAAGGCATGAGATTTGTTTTGTTATCTTCGAAATAGTCCTAGAGACTTTCTAAAAATGATAGACGGATTTATTTTATGACCGTTGTGTTTTAAAATGTTTTTTATGTGTTAAAATGCTATTTTTAGCGTGAACTTGTAAAAATCATATAAAATCAACCGTACGCTCAAAAGTTTATTATGAGTAATGGTTGGAAAGCTAATATCGAGATCTACGTCTTAAAATTATCATTCACAATAATTTTCAACTTTCCGAGAGAGATATATTTAATATTCAATTTTTATTTTATTAGAATAAAAAGAGAAAGAAAATCAAATCAAAAGGGGAATTAGTAAATTATCAAACTACCTTGCCCCCTAATACAAATACAAGCTCATTCCCCCCTTCTTTCTTTTCTTTCCCGTGAGCACCCCTCTCTCCCTCTCTTTCTTTCTCCCTCTCTCTCGATCACTCTTCTCTTCTCTCGGCTCTCTCTCCATCTCTCTTCTCTCTCTTGCATGCAACAACAAATACTCATCCAAATTCAAAGATTTTACCATCCATAGTTTCTATTTTCGATATACCACTCAAACACCACTTGCATGTAAGTGTTTATATAAGTTTCATAGTTCCATCTCCATGGTTGTGTTCAAGGAAATGTGATTTCTTGATATATGATCATAAGAGAAGTTTAAAGTGATTTTATGGTTTAAAACTGAAGGGGAGACCCGTTATGGGCACTCTTAAGTTCGACCACCACCGGCCATGATCCAAGGAGACCCGGTGGGATTTTAAGAAAATGATGTGCTAGTTGAAATAATGTGATTTTTGAGCTTTATGTACTTTAAAACTTGTATATAGCCTTTGCATGTCTTGGTTTCTTGAAAAGTTCAAATAGGGTTTTGTATTTCTTTTGAAATTTAAGTGTATTGATTGATAAAAGGATTTTATGATTGCTTTAAAAGTATTTGGACTTGTGTAGTTGATTGGATGCTTGAGAAATCAAAATTTGAGGGTTGCATGTTGAGGTTTTGGTTCGGCTTTTGTACTAATAAAAAGGGAATTGGATTTTGTGACTTGATCTTGGTGTAAACTAAGTTTAATTAGTAAGAAATGAGATTGTATATTGGTTTAAAAGAAGAATTAGTGATGCATGTCATTGTTTGGTTCTTGAGTTGTGATTTATGGTTATAGCCGAATGAAAAATGGGTCTAAAAGAGAATGGTTTGATGCTAAGTGAATGCATGCATGTTTAATTGGAAAATTTAATCAGGGTTTGAGTCACTAAGCGATGTTTTGATATGTAATTCGAAATTCTTATTAAAATGAGTGTTTGATTTAATTAAGAGATGAATTTGAATTGCATGAAAGCATATATGTATGATTTGGTTTGAATTTTGTGAATAAAGAAAAAGGATGTTAGTTTAAATGATGGATGATGCTAGAACTAAAGTTGCATGGTATAATTTTTGAGAAATTTGATTGTATATATATGGTTATGGTTTGAATTTTGATGATTAAAAGAAAGGAAAATGATTTTTTAAAGGTTTTTGAATGAGTTATGTGTTTATGTGAACTAAGTGAGTATTTGATTGATTTTGTGGTTGGTATTTCTCAAAGTCAAACCAATGAGTTATGTGTTTATGTGAACTAAGTGAGTATTTGATTGCACATACCACAATCAAGGCTGAATAGGCCATATGAACTTAAAGTCAAAACTTGGTTTTTGATAATCAAAAGAGTGATTGGATGTATATATGTGAATATCTATGGATTTGTTTCTTTGATTGTGGTATGTGGTTCGAATTAAGGAATAAAAGAAAAGGGAACTAAGTTGATTGATTTTAGAAGCTATAAGCAATAGTTATGGTCGTAAAGATTTAGTTGTGAATGAATCGTGTACTCATATGAGTTATAATCATTTGATTTGAAGAATAGTCGAGATTAAAGCGAGTATACGTTGATTATTGAGTATATAAAGATATTCAGGCTATGAGAAAAGAATGTGTTATGTGCTATGTGCATGTGTGTATAACCTATACTCGTATAGTTCGAGTCAAGAGTATAATCGAGCTACCGTATTGAGTGAACGTTCCAGGAACGAGAGTTGAGAAACTAATTAAGGTTTTGGTTTTGATTGTAGATTCAGAGCCTGAGGGCATTCAGGCTAGGAAAGGGAAAAGTATACTAGGTGGCAGTAGTTCAACCTTCAGGAAAGCGAATTCAGGCAAGTAACTCTATTTACTTGTGTAAATGGTTATAAAGAGGATATTATTCATGCCAAGTAGAGTATTGAACTGTTAAAATATTGAACCCATGTTATTGATCTTGAGATTCCCTGTCCTTGATCTTGTGAACTTGTTATTGATATGCTTATTGATCCAACCCTTGGTAACTTTCTTTTTCTTATTCACTTGTTATACCATGAACTGTTATAAACCCTATAAGTACCTTTACGAACCCGTTATAATGATGCTTCATGCCTTGTTTACCTTATCCTCTATTGATCCTCGAAACGGTTTTGATTTCCCTAACTTGAGTACCATGTTATCATTGATCAAGATCCCTAGAATTGAACTTTGCTTATTCCTGATTCATTCCCTTAACTTTGAATTCTTGAAATTGAACTTAAGAATGAGTTTCGACTTAAAGGAGTCCGAATGATTTCATATTCTTGGTAATGATAAAATGAATTTAGTAAACCTACCTTTTTCCAACTCAAGATTTTCCAAACGAATTGCTGATGGATTGGATTGGGACGTAAGAGGCTAGTGGGACTAGTCCAGTCATAGTAAGAGGCTAGCGGGGCTAGTCCAGTTTAAGGCTGAAATTATGTCGTTGGTACCTTAAAGAACGGATGGAGGTCGGTACGGGCTGATCACCCGTATTATTATTATGAAATAAAAGATAAAGTGGTCCAATCAAGGGTTCCATAATTATTTAAAAAGGAATTGAAACTTTCTACTCAGTAATTGATTCTTTGAAAATGAAAATGGTTTATATTGCTTTGAAAGAGTTGATTGTGATATTGTGAAGCTTATAGCTCGTGAACCCTGATTTTTGATTCTGTTGATCACATAATTGATTCCTTATAATGAAAAGATTATCGCTTTTCATTTGAAAGATCATTGGTGATCCTGTTAATGATGAATGTCGGCTTTTTCCCTGCCTTGAGCCTTGTTCCTTGAAAGCCCAAAATTTTCTTCATAACCCCTTTCATAGCCTAAAAAGATAGAAATCTGCCACCTAGAATTGATAAAGTAGAATGCCCGGAGATCAGTAAAGTATATTGTGGATTTTATATTGTAGAACTACTTTTTAGTTACTTACTGAGTTTTATACACATATGTTTTGTTTTAATCTAACCATGGCAGTTAAGCAAGAAGATGGCCAGGCTTAGGCGCACTGCTTGTAAGAGCGTACCTGGTGGTCCCTATCGTGTTAAGGGCTTCTGGTTGCCAGAGCAGGTAGTCTAGTTTTGAGTGAGCAAGCACTTAGCCAGAGAGTTGTAAAGATACAATGGGTTATCTATCGGTTTCAAGCCGGGATCGACTATGTATAGTTGGTTTTATTTTGGGGTTGTAAGCTATATTTTATGATTGGTAGTTGTAATCTTGTCTCATATTTTATCCTGTTTGATCCTGTTAGTAGCTAATCGGGGTTTATGCTTATTTAAATTAGTAGTTTAAAGGTGTGTGGGTCCTCATTTCCTAACCCCGAGATTAAGGGCATCACATGGAATAAATATATATATATATATATATATATGTGTGTGTGTTTAAGGGTTGTATTAATGTGTGGGTGATGAGGACTGATTTTGCAGATGAAAATTATTGGTCTAAAGCACTCACCGCAGAGGAAAAACGCGGTACACTTGGATATGAAAGCTTTGTTAGACCTGTTTATTATACTAGGATGGCTCAAAACTTTTGTGGTATGTCCTTGAGAAGAAAACGGCTAAGAATGTCAAGATTAGGGGGATTCCAAATGAGTTTGATTCACATGTGTATACTCAGAGTCTCGTACAGCTCAAGTAGGACAATCAGCCGCAAAAGCCATCAGAAAATATGCCACATAAAAAACTAAGGTATATAATGTTTTGTTGTTTGTATGCTTTGTTATTGTATTTTTGAGTTCTGCACAAGTTTATTTGTTCACTATTATGGTTAAGTCTTTTTTCCCCAGCTCATTTTAGGTTCCATTTTCCCTAATTTTGTATATATGTGATTTGCTTTCTTACTTTATCTTGATTTGAGCATAGATTTATAATGTAATAGAAGGATGATGGTTAATGATGGAAAGGAGTAAATCCATATTGCGACAAGTGGAGGTGTGTACATTGGTAAAGATTCCCACAATATTAAATAGCTATGTGATATGTATGTTTCTTTAGGATTGTGTATGTGGTACTGTGAAAGATCTTGCAAAATTATATTATAATTTGGAGCTTGTTTATAGTAATATTTATTTTAGTTTGCTTGCTGAATTTATGATAGGGGCACAATGTCATCTTGGAACAAAGTTATGGGGCTCCTAAAGTGACCAAAGATGGTGTCACTGTTGCAAAGAGTATCGAGTTCAAGGATAGAGTGAAGAATTTTGGTGCCAGCCTTGTAAAGTAGGTTGCAAATGCTACAAATGATGTTGCTGGGGATGGTATGATTTCATATAAGTTGACTAGGTTTTTTGAAAGCAGATACTGCTCCTTTAGAGAGAATTTTATTTGATTGAAATCCTGACTATTATTAGGTCTTGAGTAAGTATAGCTAATGGTACAATGCTCCTTTTTACATGTGTACAGGTACCACCTGTGGAACAATCCTCACTCGTGCAATATACTCAGAAGGGTGCAAATCTGTGGCAGCAGGAATGAATGCAGGGGCATGTATATTTGCACAGAGGAAAAAATAAGTAATATAACATCTCAAATAAATGTAGTCTCGTTAGCTAGACAAGTATATTTGCACAGAGGAAGAAGACACTTTTAATATTACGTAACAAACTAACATCTCTAATATTTTTTTAAGGTGATGTATGATTTTGAAGAAAAAATCAATATGGCTGTTTTCCCTGGACATCAAGATGGCTCACACAACCACACGATCACTGGCTTGGCAGTTGCATTGAAATAGGTTAGAGTTGACAAGTTGAAGCTTTTCCAGAATATCACTTTAGAAGGACACACTCTAAATATGGATTCTTGTATCCGTATTGTCTTTTAAGAAACATATTGGTTTTAGAAAATATTAAGGAAAATATTGATTTTGATAGGAAATATTAGTAATAGCTGTTGTACCAAGTTTTACTTTTGCACATAAGATTTTGCAAGTAAATGATTGTTTCTAGCATTTGGGAGGTCATAATACTATCAGTATTTTCCATAACACGCTTTTGTAGAATCATTTCAATCAGGGGAAATACTATTTTTTTCTTTGTTTAAATTGGTTAATTTATGTGAGTATGATTGATATATGATAAGTTCTTGTCCCTAACTCGTAAAGGAATGCAGGCGACAACTGGAGAATACAAAGCCTACCAAGAGCAAGTCCTCAGTAATTGCTCCAAGTTTGCACAAGTGTGACTAATGAAATCTCTGTGTTACTGCCTTATCTATGATTTTGTAACAAGAATTTTTTTCGATGTTACTGGTTCAGTTAGCATGTATGAAAATGTATTCCGGTATAGTAAATGGTAATGAATATTCTCCCTTGCAGACTTTGATGAAGAGAGGCTATGAAAATGTTTCTGGTGGAACTGATAATCACTTAGTTTTAGTTATTCTGAAACCCAAGGTAAATGAAAGATTACTTTTTTCTTCCACTAGTTTAGAGAAATAAATGCTTCATGATCTAGAGATTCGGATAACTTATTATCCTTTCCTGCCAGCTTCTCTGATCTGACAGATTTGTTCTGTCACTAATCCTTTTTTAAATTGTGAAAATAGTTCCTAGTTTTCAAGTCAGAAAATCCACAGCTCCTTATCTATGATGTGAACTTATACTGAAATAATCATGGAAAAGGATACAAATTTTATGTAAATTTATTCTTTCTACAGGGTATTGACTGGTTCAGGGTTGAAAAGGTGCTGGAAGCTGTTCATATTGCAGCCAACAAAAACACCGTTCCTGGAGATGTGTCTGCCATGGTTCCTGGTGGCATCCGAATGGGTAGATGATATTTTCTCTAGCAAGTCCAAATTGTGAATAGCTTCATTAACAAATTGCCTAAACAAACTCATTCACTGTAGGGACTCCTGCTCTTACTTCAAGAGAATTTTTTGAAGAAGACTTTGCTAAAGTTGCTGAGTACTTCAATAGCGCTTTAAAGTTGGCACTAAAGATAAAATCTGAAGCTAAAGGTTCTTAACTTATCTAGATCTTTTTTTCTTAGTGTTCTAATCTATGCATTGTGCATATATGTACCTTTTTTAATCTTTTTTGGTCGGAGAACCATTTGGATTTTAGTTGCTTGTGATTCCTACGTACTTGATTTCTTAATTTATATAGTATAATTTGATTTGACAATTTGGGGTGATTTCAGCTATTGCTATCTGCCAAGATATTTTAAGGTCTCTTCTTTCTCTTTTAACTGTAGATGAAGAGGCAACTAAGTTAGTGAAGAATTCCGTGAAACAGTTCTTCTACTTTGGCCTAATAGGGGCAGGAGGTTGATCTCTAACAAAGCGGATCCGTAGTATGTCTGACTTAATGTTTTGTGTAGCAGTATGGAAGTGATACCAATAACCGAGTTAACGTTTTTTAGTTTCGAAGTTATTGTGCTTTCTTATGATGGTTGTAAATGGAATAACAAGTGTTAATGTTGTTCTATGGAAATACACACTACTAGAAATTTGTCGATAGACATCGCTTATTAGCCGATGTCTATTTAAAATCCAAGCGATGTCTTTGCATGCGATGAGAAAGGTAGGTGCATTACACATCGCTTTTTTGCCGATGTCTATACACAGTTTAGACATCGTTTTTCTTAACAATGTGATGTATTTTTCTTCAATGTATACCTTCACTATGGTTTCAGTTATTCATTCATATGTCATGTATATCATTTTAAACCTATCACATATAAAGCAATATGATACATTAACATCGAAAAACTTGTTAAACTGATGTGTAACTTAACATATTACATCAGTCTTTTATCAGAAGCGATGTCGTACCTTTCTTTTTTTAATGGAACCGATGTCTTTGTGTGCGTTTAACATCAGTTCTTTCAAAATGTGATATCTATTATATTATTTTACATCAGTCATTTCTTGTGAGCTGATATATGTGCCTGCTTATGACATCAGTTTATTGAATGAAATGCCTTATTTGACTACATTTTACATCAGTTATTTTGTTCATGAAGTGATGTTTGTTTATTTTTTTTATTCATGAATCCCCTGTTTCAATCAAATGCCCAACACCCAAACAAGAGTCATCCAAAAACATACCAACTGCTATTTTACCATTCCAAAACTAACCAAACCAAAACAAACGCAAAAATAAACATACATTCATTGATTTACCATAGATTATACCATTTACGTACATATATCCACCACCAACCAAACTTCATAATCCAAACAAAGTACATAACTGCAATAGCAAGTACTAGACATCCACCATCGATCATTTACATAGTTCATCCCAAACAGAAATTTACCAACTAAAGTTCCCCCATTATATTTATCAACAAAAACCACTAGTAGCTCTTACAAATTCAGTCTACATAAAGGAGCTGCAGATTAGGCCTTTTTATAAGAAGGACTCGATATGGCTAAGAGTCTCACGTCGAACCTCGTCCAGCTCAGCCTTGGCAACAGTCACCTTTCGATTCTTTTTCGACCACTGAAAAGTGTAACACACATGAATTAGTAACAATGAATTCTACCACAAATTATATGTACACCAGTTATATCAAGAATGAATTAAGCAAAAAAAATACCTTTTTGATAAATGTCATTTCATTATCCATGGCAATTTCTTTCATATACCACATAACAACATAGCCGCATTCAGTTCCACCGGGCTGTTTGGGGCATCCCTATTTAATTCAAAAAACTCAGACCAATTAATAAGTAAATTAATGCCCCTATCTAACCGAAAAAACTCTGACTAATAAGTAAATTAATGCCCCTGGTTCTTACGGTAACATATCTGATAGTCGGTGCTTTATTTCCCCTTCCGGCCTGAATATTGAACGCAATCACAGCCCTGTCATCTTAGCAGTATCAATAACACAAATTGATTGATATCTCAATAATGAAAATAATCACTCGAAATTAAATGCAAATACCTTGATATTGCTTTTTCCAACTCGGGATAGGTAGTTGAACGAGGCAGAGGATTGAGTATGAAAACCTCGCCCGCCCAAATCACAACTAATATCCAATGGCAGCTATTTTTTATAAATATTTATAATAAACAGAACTAATATCAGAATCATATCATTTTGAATTTCATGCTTATAAATAAATGAAGTGATTTATAATAAATCTGAAGACATTTTTTATGTACTTACTTGCTATTATGTGGCATAAAAAAAAGACGATCAGGATTACCCTCTTTAAATCGACTAACCAAATTATCTTCAAAATTGTTGTTCAAGGTAAACGAGACTCCGGGATCACAGAAAGCAAATTGCTCCAAATTTTCATTTTCACAAACCATGCAATGCAAGTATCTGCATTGCAAATAAAATGAAATTATAAAAAAAACAAGAATATAAATGCAGAAATTATCAACAAGAAGACAAGACAATAATTAAAAAATTTATACTACTCACGCCATATATGCAGAAATTGCTGCTTGGCCAATCATTTTAAACTCAAGCAAAGCAATTATGTTTTCATGCAAAATGAAAATTCTTTTCTCAACACCAAACACCTCCGCATCGCACGGGATTTGAATGGAGTTTCCAGTGGACTTCATGAATGTCGTTGCATGTTTATACAACAACCGAAAGCGCTTCGGAATATTTTTATTGATTTCCATATTCTCAAATAAGGACTGAACCTTATGCAAATCAGTTAAAGGATCCTTCCCTTTCCTTTTACTTTTCTGAAAATATTATCAAATTTATTAAAACAAATATAGAGTTAATATAATAGTGCGAGATCCAATAAAACATAGATGTAAAAATATATATCGCGGTAGCAGGGGAATCTGGGAATATGATTAAGTCGCGGGGCCATGAGACGTAGGAGCCAACAGCCTGTTCTACTGTTTCAATCTCACCGACTACCGGAACAAGAATCTTGGCTTGTCCTTGGATTGGCCCATCCACTGAGACACGAGCACAACCAGGCTGCATTGACAATCCGTGAATAGATTTGTTCATGTCATCATCGTCAAACAACAAGCCAAATGCCACCTTATTTTCTATTGTGCCCACAGCCAACTCACATTTTCGTGGACCAGCCTACACACATATATATATTTAACGAGTAACTATGATGAATGCTTGAATAATGTCGAGCTAAATTAAATAAATGTGCTTGTTATTTTACCTTGTTCTCTGGTGGAAAAGGATCCATTTGATCATCAACTATTTGAGCATCGCAACTTGCTTTTTCCGAAACCAGAGGAGATGAAATATTTGCTTTACTGAGTAAGCCCTTCAGTTCAGCCAACTCCTGCTTTGTCTTCTCCATTTCCTTTGCCATCTCTTGCTTGGCCTTCTCCAACTCTGCATCCCTCTCATAATCCCGGGCCAATAGCTCAGCTTTGGTTATTCTACTTCTTTTTCCATTTGGTAAATTAAAGAAAATTGATGGGCTAACAAAGCCTCCAACTCCTCGAACCCTCCCCGAATGTTCGGGAGTTTGCAAGGCCGTAGTTAACACATCTTGACTCCCAGAAGGAATGAATTCCCCCTTACTTTGCAGCTCCAGTAAATTCTCCTGTCATGAGAATGTTAACATATAAATCAGAACTGAATGAACCTCCTCATAAAAATAATAAAATTAGAACTGAATTGAATTGCATTAAAAAAATTAACGTTGCTTGTTAAATACTCACAATTCTTTTCCCTATTTCAGCTAGCTCTGGATCAACCTCCTCATCATCAAGTTTTCCCTTACGAGCCTTGTGCCACATAAGAGCCCGATCAGGTTCTTCATCGAGAGCCAAGGTTCCTTTCTTTTGATGATTAAAATTAAAAAATATTAAAACAACAATATATGTAGAATGCAACTATTTAAGTTCAATGCTTAAATAGAGGCTACCTCTTCTTCTAACAATCCAACATAACCCTTTCTAGATGTGCGGTGAGGATATTTTCGATTGCTCACCCGCTCCTTTTGTTATTCACTAAGTGACTACAACAAACATTTTAAATAATATTAACATGCTATTTTTCCTAAAATATTTGTAATACATAAAAATATCAGTTCACAACATAAATAAAACACAGATATAAACACACGATCGATCTCTTTCGCGTATACCTTCCATGTCGAGGTAGTCCTTTCAGCAATAAAATTTTTCCAAGCCTCCTTACCAACAAAAGCATACTTCACTGGAGGCTTTCGTAGTTTCTTCTTCTGTCCAAGATACGGCTTAACATAATCCCTTGTTAAATTTGCTTTAAAATTTCTCCACTTTGCTCCTGCAGACCTGATCAGCCCCTTCTGAAGTTGCTTGGGGACTTTAAATGTCTCCTGAAACCAATGTTATGCTCTACATGAGTACAAGAAAATGCAAAATTTACAAAGTACATAAGAAATTGCTTATTTATATACCTTCACATCGATCCATATTTTCTCCTTTAGTTCATCGGGTACCTTTGACCAGTTAGGATAATCAATCGGAATCATCGTCCTAGCCAACATTCCGGTGTAGGACTGTAGATTGTGCCTTGCATTCCCGACTGGAACTCCATGTGCATTGCACGATACCTTTGTTTTCTTGCCCTGCGCCTTCCTCACCACCACTTTGTGCATAGCGGAAACCCCTCGGGCAGATCCATACCTTTTCTTTGTAGTTTCGGAAGTAGTGACTATTACCTTCGTGTCTTCCATAGAATCCACATTTTCATCTTGAGGTTCTGTTTCCGGCTCCAAGCTTTTATCCACCTCCTCATCTGATTTGTCTTGTACTTTAGATATTTATTTTTTATTTGCCATTTATCTTTTTCAATCTGAAAATGAAACATATATTTCATTAGTCACAAGCATATATAAATAGTTATAAACAGTCATAACTAAACTAGTGAAGTATGCATACATAAACAGTTATAAACAGTTATAAACAGTCAGACACGATAACTATATGCATTCATAAACAGTCATAAACATACGAAAATTCAAATAATATCATTAGGCATAAACAATGCTAAACAGTTACAAAAAAGGAGATACATGACTGCAAATAATATTGTCACTTCTTAACCCAAGTGTCCTTAATATTTCCTCTAATATTTTTTACAACATCTTCACCGACATCACATATAGGAATTTGGCATCAGAATGGGGGATTTTCCATGGTTGTGTCTCCTAAATCATCGTCGTTATACACATCTTGGTAGTCTCGAGTTGTAGAGGTTAATACAACGGACCACTTGGCATCCACCAGATCTTCAATATAATAAACTTGCTTTACTTGATCCATAGACACATATTTATCTCTCTTGTGGCCTTGTCGACTTAGATCGACAAGTGTGAACCCAAGATCATCCACCTTAATTCCCTTGTCATTATCTGCCCAATTACATAAAAATAACGGGGCTTTGAATGCATGATAATCTAGCTCCCATATTTCTAGGATAACACCGTAAAATGTCAAGTCACTTTCTACAGGGTTCAAATCTTTAGCGCTAGACACTTGGACAGTTTTAGCAACTAAAGACACTCCGCTTTTTTGAACAACCCTCACACCGTCTCGCTCTTTTGTAAAGTATCGGACCCCGTCTACTAGATAAGCTTCGTAAGTCAAAACTGAAAATGATGGTTTTCCGGCTATCCATCTTATTGTCTCTGAAACTCCTCCAGGATTCTCCTCCATTTCCCTACTAACCTACACATTTTCAGAAACAAAATACTTCTAAATTCCATATTACTACAGAGCAAATAAATTAGGCACAAATGAAACTATAAAAATACTAACTTTTTCTAGAAACCAATCGGCAAAAAGGCGATTGTGCTCTCTCAAGAGCCAATGAACACTTTTCTTTTTTTCTTGATGGATTCCCTCTAGATACTCCTTATGCATTCTAACAGAAATTATATAATCATTAACTAGCCAGTAAATATATAATTTATATATTAATTGAACAGCCACAAAATTAATAAATTCTTACAAAATATATGGTTGTACTTCAATGTTGTTCAGAAGAACATGCAAATGAGCTTCATCCCGCTCTTTTTCATCGATTGATTTCATTGTCACAACAGATAATGGACCACTTAACTTGCCTTCATCTTTACGAAGACCAGCAGTGGTGCAAGCTTGCTTGACAAACTCTTGGCAGAATTCTACTGATTCTTCTCCCAGATAGCATTCAGCTATAGAGCCTTCGGGGTAATAACGGTTGCGTACGTAACTCTTCAACACCTTATTAAACCTCTCAAATGCATACATCCATCTATAAAATACCGGCCCACATAACCGTAATTCCCGAACCAAGTGCACTATGAGATGTATCATTATATCAAAAAATGATGCAGGAAAGATTTTTTCCAACTCACACAAAGTTACTATTACATCTGATTGCAATTTATCTAGTTTCGATACGTCTACAACTTTGCTGCACAAAGCATTAAAAAAGAAACACAACCTAATTATGGTGACCCTGACTTTTTTTGGAAGTACCGCACGAATTGCAATAGGAAGTAGTTGTTGGAGTAAGATGTGGCAGTCGTGGGACTTCATCCCAAACATCTTTAATTCTTCCATGGAAACATAGTTTTTAATGTTTGACGCGTGTCCATAAGGAAGTTTCATGTGCATTAACGATGACAACATTTTCTTTTTTCTGCCTTGGACAAATTAAAAATCGAAGGGGGTAAGTAGGTTTTTTTTTCTCCTTTTTGTGGAGCTAGATCAGCCCTAACCCCCATGTCAATCATGTCAAGATGAGAAGCTTCACTATCTTTAGACTTAGATTTCATATTTAGTAGTGTGCCGATCAAGCTATCACACACGTTCTTCTCGACGTGCATGACATCTAAACAATGACGGACATGGTGAAACTTCCAATATTCTAATTCGAAAAAAACCGACTTTTTCTTCCATGGACAATCAACCTTCTTTGACTTCCTTACTTCCTTCCCAAACTGAAATTTAATTTTATCTTGCTGCAATAAAACCTTTTCTCCAGAAAGAGGTTGACGTGACTGCCCTAATTCTTGTTGTCCATTAAAAGCGGCCTTTTGCTTCCTATATGGATGATTCCTAGCCAAGTAACGCCGATGGCCTTGGTAACACATCTTCCTGCTATGGCTTAAATACTTGGCAACTGTATCATCAACGCATACTGGACAACACATATAACCTTTATTAACGCATCCGGACAGATTTCCATATGCAGGAAAGTCATTTATTGTCCACAATAAAATTGCTTTTAAAGTGAAATATGACTTGGTGTATGCATCATAAACATTTGGTTCACCTACTTCCCACAACTTCTTTAAATCATCGATTAAAGGCTGTAAATATACGTCAACGTCATTGCCAGGCTCATGTGGACCGGAAACTAAAATTGTTAGCATCATAAATTTCCTCTTCATACATAACCACAGAGGAAGATTATAAGTCACTAATACTATTGGCCAACAAGAGTATCTATTGGTTAGACCGTTAGTATGTGGGTTTATACCATCTGCAGACAACGCCAAACGAATATTTCGTGCATCACTACCGAAGGCAGGCCACCTATAGTCGATATTTCTCCAAGAAGGAGAGTCGGCTGGATGCCGCATCTTTCCGTCTTCTATTCGCTGCTTTGAGTGGCAGGTCATTAGTTCAGATGTAGAAGGAGATTTAAACATCCGTTTGAATCTCGGTATAATTGGAAAATACCACATTACTTTAGCAGGAACGTTAATCCTTATTTTACCATCCTTTCCTAACTTCCAGCGAGATAAATGACACTTAGGACACTCGGAAGCATCAACGTTTACCCCCCGATACAGTATGCAATTGTTTGGACATGAGTGATATTTTATGTATTCTAGGCCCAAGTCGGATTAGGTTTTCTTGGCTTCATATGCATTAGGTGGCATCACATTGTCCTTAGGAAGGAGAGAGCCAACGGTAGACAGCAAATCATTAAAGGCACTATCACTAATTCCGAACCTAGCTTTCCAATTGTGCAATTTTAGTATCGACTTCAACTTGGTACATTCACTACCCTCATACAAAGGTTGTTCAGCATCAGCCACAAATCTCCTAAACTGATATGACTCATTATTGTACTCACTCGAATTATATGCAGCATCACAAACATTGACTGTTTCTGATGCAAGGCCAGGGGAAGGTATCGGTGCGCGGGCAGACGTAGGTGCAGGGGCAGGCGTAGATGCAGGGGTCGGAGCATTTCTATTAACTGATGACCTACTTGCAGACCCTTGTGTATGCCAAATCCAATCAAGGTACCCCAGACTAAAACCATTTCCATATAAATGTCCCCTGATAATCTTAACTGCAAATTTTTTGAAGTTAGCACATCTTTTACAGGGGCAGGGGATTCTTTCAGGATCACTAGCATTTTCCTCGACAAATATCAAAAACTCTTCAACCCCGATTTCATAGTCAAGTGTGTCTCTATCTTTGAAAATCCAAGATTTGTCCATGCTATTCTCAAACTACCTGATTGTCAAATAACATATTAATTTACTATATACTATAGTACATTTACTACCTAGTATAATCAATATAAAATTCCTATATTCACTCATAAACCATGCTATTTACAACGACAAGCCCCAAACACAAATATATTTACAAACTACACAAACACAAATATATACAAGCACTTGTTATTACATGTAAATTCGTATTTTAACTTCACAGGGTCTATAAAACATAAAAAAATACAAAAATTTCTAAGAGGACAATTTGCAAACAGTTTTAGACAAATAACTACACATACAACTACACATGCAACAACTACACATTTCAATTTCACATGCATACATACAACTACACAAATGTATACATGCAGCCCAAACAAATATAAATAGATATGTAAAGAAGAATATACCTAACAAAGCAAGCTCCAAAATCCCAAAAAACTAACTCCGAAGCCCAAAATCCAACTTAACTCCAAGCTCCGAGCTTTAAGCTTTAACAAACCCTTAGCTCTAAGATTTAAGCTCCAACAAACTCTACTCCTCACCTTAAACTTCAATGAACACACTTCACTCCTTAATCTTCGAATCTGTCACAAAAATTGAAACAAATGAGAAAAAAGAACATTTGAAAGTAAGAGATGAGTTGAAGAAATTGAGAGCTTTAATTGGAGATTGAAAGTCTAATCGGAAATTGAATACATTTGAGAGTTCTAGGTTTAGCTATGAGCAGTCGAGAGAAAGGGGGAATGAGGTGGGTGTTTTGTCTGAAAATGCAAAACCCGTTTTGTTTTGTAATTTTTTGTTTTTTTTTTGATTTTGATTTATTTTTAATTTTATGTTATAATCTTATTATAGTTGATAGGGATAAATAAATTATGATAGTATAATTAAATACTGCCAGGTATGGGCTGCTAGGCCCAATAAATAGATATACAATACTCAAACCAGAAAGGTTAAAGCTGATGGACCAGTTCAGGCCTGATGAAATAACAATAGGCCCAAAGGCCCTGATTATTAATTAATTTCGTAATTAATTAATAAGGGAGAAATCAGATGTTGAAAAGAGTCCCGATAAGGATATAAATCCTTAGAGATTAGCCTCAAGGGGACCTAAAAAGATAAGGAATCAGCTTCCTACTTCCTAGGACTCCTAAGTCTATCCTAATTCAGAGGCTTGTCCACCAAGTCTCCTATACCAAGTCCAATTCAAGGACTCCCACATCTATATAAGGGGTCTCACCCCACAAATCAGAACTACGTTTTTTGACTTGATCCTTGGCAATCAGCAAGGTACGTAGGCATCTTGTTAAGGCAGATTGAGTCACGAAACACAAGAGCAGTCAAATCGAGCCTTGGAGCTCACGTTCCTTAGTATTAAATACAGCAATTATATATAGTAGTTTTAATCCATAACATTTGGCGCCGTCTGTGGGAAAAACGGAACAACAACCATGGCGAGAACACGGAGAACAACCAGCACTCTGGAGGAGGGAACACCATCAGGGACAACCCAGGTGATTTCATCAACCGTGGAGGTTCCTCCCCATTCAACTTATGCATCTACTCAGGGGGAAGCCCAGACAGGGGCAACTCATCCTCAGCCACAAGGGACAACTCCCCCGACTATTCAAGGTACGAATCCTCAAGTTCAACAAATACATATACCTGTGAATTCTCGACCCGTCGGGTATGAATATTCAACTATTGTTACTACTAACCCCCCTTATGGGATGCCCCTTCACCCTGAGGTTGGAGGAAGTGGATATGCTGGGCGAAGCGAAGCACGAGGGCGGTCACCCCCCTATATACGAGGTTTGGATCCTATCCCTGAGGATCGGGAATTTTCTGGTCCATACACTGAGAGAGACTCCGAATCTTCGGATGATGAAGTGGCCCCGAGAAGGAGGCGTCCTGGGAAAGAGCCAATGGCCGATGGAAGGCAACGCCCCCAAAGCACCCCAGGGGCGAATCCCCAAGAAGTGCAGGAAAAGATCAGGGCTCATGAGGCTGAAATCCAAAGGCTGAGGCGTGATTTGGAGGCTCACCAAGCCACCAGACCCCACATACCTCCTAGGGGGAGAAATCCTCCTCCTATCATAGACCTGGATGGTCCGGTAAGAAGAAGGGTTGCTGTCCCAAGAACTGATCCAAGCAATCTCCTTCCCCTTGGAGATCCTGATGATCCAACTCCACCCTTCACAGAAGAGATAATGAATGCCCATATCTCAAGAAAATTCAAGATGCCCACTATCAAAGCCTATGATGGCGCGGGAGACCCCGCTAATCATGTTAGGACATTCTCTAATGCACTGCTGCTGCAACCCGTGAATGATGCTATAAAATGTCGGGCCTTCCCTCAAACCCTGTCGGGTATGGCTCAAAGATGGTACAGTCGCCTACCCCCAAATTCTATTGGATCATTCAGAGAATTAAGTTAGGCTTTTATTAAGCAATTCATCAGTGGAAGAGTCCATGAGAAAAGTTCAGCATCTCTTATGAGTCTTGTGCAGGGAGCTAAAGAATCCTTAAGAGATTACCTAAATCGTTTTACAAAGGAGGCTTTAAAAGTCCCAGACCTTGATGATAAGGTAGCCATGATAGCACTGCAACAAGGAACTAGGGATGAGTTTTTCAAGATGTCTTTGGCCAAACGACCCCCTGAGAGCATGTTGCAGCTCCAAGAGAGGGCAGGGAAGTATATCAAGGTTGAAGAAAGTATGAGGAAGACCGTAGTAAGTAATGAGCCCACTGGAGGCAAGAAACGAAAAACTGATTTGGAGTATATCGCTAAGGATAAATATCCTAGAACTGAACAAAACCCTGATTCAACCCCCAAGAAGGGAGGACCTGGGCAAAAGTTCACTGAATACGCTAAGCTGAATGCTCCCAGAAGTCAGATTTTGATGGAGATTGAGAAAGACAGAGATATTCACTGGCCTAAGCCCTTGAAGGCTGATCCCGCCAAGCTAGATAAGGGCAAGTATTGCAGGTTTCACAAAGATGTTGGCCATGACACCGATGAGTGTAGGCAGTTGAAAGATGAAATTGAGTTTTTGATTCGAAAAGGAAGATTGAACAAGTATACTGGAGATGGGGGAGACAGAAATAATAATGGAAGGAAGAACTTTGAAGATCGTAGGAGGGACCAAGATGATCAGGGGCGGAATCCCCAACCTAGAGGACCAGTTATAAACACCATTTATGGAGGGCCGAGACCTCGAGGGCCTGTGATAAACACGATCTTTGGAGGTCCAACTGCTGCTGGATTGTCCAAAAATTCCAGAAAGGCATATACTAGAGAGGTTATGCATATTGTTGGAGAAGCCCCGAAGAGGGCCAGGACAGAAGTAACATTGGCTTTTGATGATTCCGACCTAGAGGGTGTGAAGTTTCCCCATGACGACCCGCTGGTCATAACGCCGATAATAGGAAATAGCCCGGTTAAGAGGGTCCTTGTGGATAATGGTGCTTCTGTGGATATCTTGCTCCACGACACCTTTCTAAGGATGGGGTATAACGACTCCCAGTTGACACCAACCGACATGCCGATATATGGATTTGCTGGAGTAGAATGTCCTGTGGAAGGGATAATTAAATTGCCAACCACCATAGGTACGGAGCCAAGGCAAGCAACGCAGATGCTGGATTTTGTGGTGGTAAAGGCTAGTTCAACTTATAATGCTATCATGGGGAGAACAGGGATACATGCTGTAATAACCCCAATTTTTGAGAAATTTTGAAACCCTTATGAATAGTGTTTTGCTGAACGAGAAAACTTTTCATGCCACGCTATGTAGGGGTTCTGTTATTGATCTTATGGGATATTATAAGTACTCTATGTGGTATATAAGTGTATGTAAAGATCGTCAGAATCCAATTCCGAACACTTTGATTTTTCCCGGAAATTCACAAGATACGGAGAGAATTGAGTATAAGGTAACAGGATAAAAAGGATTTAAATTAAAGGATTATAGGAGAGGATCATAAAAGGAATATAATATATTGAGAAAGGTTAAGGGAACCTAAGTAATAAGATCCCGGGTATGATCCCTCAAACGATAAACGAGAACGAAAGATAAGCGAACCGTAAAACAAATAAGTGACCAAGAGACAAGCTTGTACAAGAAGCCAGGGATTGTGACATCATCAAACCACAAGGTGTGGACAAGTGGGAGCATTATGACATGTGCAAGGTGACATAGGCATGACATGGGAAGGAAGGAGGTGTGGTGGCTTTGTAACCACACAAATTCAAGGGCAAGAAGGTAATTGACTAAAGCAAGCACAAAAACCAATCAACCAAGCCAAGTAAAATCATTTTCATCAAAAATCAAAAGCAACCAAGGCTTTGTTCTTGAAGCTCTCGGCTTTTTACTATTCATTAAGCAAGAATTTTCAAAAATTCAAGATCCAAGCTTCCTAAATTGGTGAGTAAATTCCCTAATCATCTTCATGCTTAGTTAGGGCTATACCATGAGTTTAAGCCATCAATTCCTTCTCAATCTTCTTCATTTAATCAAGGAAGAAGACAATGAATAGTGTTTTCAAGTTTTTAACTTGAACTTTTTCTTGTTTTCTTGAAGATCCAAGCATTCTTAAGACTTCTCAAAGCTTCTTAAGGCTTCCTAGCTCCACCCACCACTTCAAGGAAGGTATACCATCTCCAAACCCTAGATTCCTATATATTATAAGATGATTTTGATTAGTGGGTTGATATTGTAGTTTGTTGTTATGATTTAGAGTTTGGGATTTGGAATGGTAGTGAAATGGAATGGTAATTGTTGTGGTTTTGATTTAAAGGAACTTAAGTATGATTAAAGTTAAGTTTAGGCATAAGTATGAATGATTAAATTGAATTGGTTGGGGTTGTTATGATGTGATGAGGATGGATGTTGGTTGTATGTTGGATTTGAGGTTGGTTTGTGGTTGGTTTTGAATGGTTAAAATTGGGAAATCGCGTAAACATAGCCGTCGTAACGTCCGATTTTCTTTGGACTGTTTTTGTGCATAGCATTAGGACCCGAGAACCCCCTGATAGATTATGACCACTGCCATGTTTAGATAGCTCATGTTACGAGCTTCGTTTTGATATGTAGTTTGTTCGATTCCGATGCACGGTTTAGGAGAAACGATCGTTTCAAGTAACGGCGTTTCACGAACGAAACTTTTTCCCTCGCCTTACTTTGAAACATAGGTTAAAGACCAAAAAGGGTTAATTAATGTATGAAACATTTATGGTAAGTGTGTTAGGCAGTTGGTAAGACACTCGCGAAGGAATCGCTTTAAAACTCGTAAAGGTTAAATTATTAAAAATGGTGGAGCCGAGGGTACCCGAGTGACTTAAGCAAATCAGTGAGCGCAAAACAAGCGTTAGAGTCTAAGTTAGTTAAAGTATAGATTTACAAGTGATTTTGGTTTAATTCCAACTTACTTGTTGTTTATAGGTTATCAGACTCGTTCCGAGCCTTTCTCACCCCCAAGTCGCTCAGGCAAGTATTCTATCCGTTATACTGTTGTTGTGATGAATACACTTGTATATGCATTATCTTGCGATAGATGCATGTTGGTTATTTAGCAAATTCTTGCGATATATTGTAGCATGTGATATGGTATATATGCATGCCTGTTTCATATTCTTGAAATATATATCTGTTGGTTCAGTTGATAATACCTATGCTAGAGGATAGCGGTAACTTGCATATACCCTTAGTATAAGGACCCAAAAGGTGAAAATATTTTCTAAAACCGGGAGTCGAGGATCCCGAGTAATCTTGTATATATGGATATGGATATATATATATATTTATATATATATATATGGTTATAGTTTTCCAAACTATTAATCGAATAAGGTTTATTCGATAACTTTAAACTTTATTTTATTATTTCGAATATTATTCGAGGACTTATGACTCCTTTTATATTATTTATTGAATATTATTTGAATATTCATTCGAGGACTTATGACTCCTTTTATATTATTTATTGAATATTATTTGAATATTCATTCGAGGACTTATGACTCCTTTTATATTATTTATTGAATATTATTTGAATATTCATTCGAAGGCTTATGACTCTTTTATATTATTTATGAATATTATTTGAATATTCATTTGAGGATCTATGACTCCGATTATGTGCTGCAATATATTCTTTATTTTATTAAAGAGTAAGGTGTTAATAATCAAACTTATTTTCGATTATTCAAATAAAGATAATACTTTCATATAAGTATTTCTTTGGTTATTTAATGTTTATTTCAAGTATAAGTTTTAATACTTCTACTTCAATTATTTTTATAAAGATTATTCTTTATGGGAATATTATTTAATTAATAATATTCAGATATTTTCTAATATTCTGGGGACTGATTTACTTCATTAAATCAGCCTTACTCCAAACACTCTTTAAAGTGTTTTCGAGTCTTTAAAATGATTTTTAAAAGTCAGAGCGGATCCCAAAACTCATTTTTATATTTAAGATCTTCCTTTTTAAAGGGGATTTAAATACTCGCTCAAAAACATGGGGAATCCGGCTCTGTGGTGTATTTTATATTCGCAACGAGGTTGCAGATTTGGTAAATGAATTGATTACTTGCCCAACGTTCGGGAAGTAAGCCCATCTCATTGAGTCGGCATAAGCGACAGGCCGGGGTACGGTCTATTATTGTGTAAGTGGCTGGGTGGCAGTCCATCAACGCGTGAGGGGCCGGGGTACGGTCTAGCGCGAGGTCCTAATGCGGCCAGGGTGATGACCGGTGAGGAATTCATCCATCTACAGTAGAAAAGGTTACTTATTGGTATCTTTGCCTGATCAGCGAGATATCGGGTTTATGCCAAAATTCTTTTCCTTTCCAAAATTCATTGGATGTTTCAAACTCTGTTCATACTTTACATAACAGAGGTTCCAGGAATGTTTAAGAGATATATATATGTGGATATATATATATCGGGACTAAATAAAGTATCTCGTAACTTTATTTCATTCAATAATATTTCAAAGATTGAATCTATTCAAATCTTGTCTTGTAATCTCATCTATGTGATGAACTTTTGAAACTGATTATAACTTGAACGGTGGTAGTTCAAGTAGTATTGGGAAAGATATAAGTATATTGGGGTATTCGGTAACCTCATCTTTTAAAACTTATATCTAATTAATAATTGTCTTATGAATGACAAAGATTTTCAGAAAAACGTTGAGACAAGGTTAGATATATGAGATCACCTTGCAACGATATTTTTTATACGGTTATACACTGGGACTTTGTGTATATTATGCATGGAAGAGGACTTCCAATATTTTGAAAAGTATATATGTATATATACTGAATATTTTGCGACTTCATCGCATTAAGATATCAAACTTGGTTCATTTCTTTTGACCAAGACTTTCATGAGTATTATGAGTAGGCTCATATACTATTAATCATTATACATATTATTTTGGTGGGCTTGCTGCTCACCCTTGCTTTCTTCTTTCATCACACAACAACAGTTAGGAAAGATGGCCAGACTCCAGCAGACCCAGCGCAAGCGCGTGGGAAGCGTCCCGCGTCTTCCCGTTGATGTTGTAGCTGCTATAGCTGCAGAGGTAGATCTATTGTAGATCAGACCATCTACTTTTGAGAATCAATTACGTATAATTATAACTTGTGGCAGATAATGGCAATTAACTGTAAATTTATCAAGTAATCATTTTGGGTTGTAATAATTTTAAATTGTGGATTCAAAGACTTGTACTTATTTCAATTTCATCTCTGAGACTATAACGGGTTGTGGTGTGTGTTAGTGTGGGGTCACAGCATAAGGTTATTATTATTAATTAAGTGAAGTGATATTGTGGAAAGAAAGACCGTGACGACCCGGATCCCCGACCCCGGATCTGGGGGTGTTACAGAAATGGTATCAGAGCCAAGCGTTATAAACCTCAGAGATGATGGGACGTTAAGATAATAAGTTCACTAAGATAATAAGAACTCTTGCCAAGTTCATAGTCGGGCTACCTAACGTAGTACTGACAGTTAAAACCCTTATGGGAACCCTTATAAATATCGTGATAGGAGTGTAGTTCGTTATCGTATATGGTAGCGGGACTCCGAACCCTGAGGTTGAGGAGCAACATCGCGATGATATTTTATTACTAATTGGAGATCGGATTGTGGATCCGATAGAGTGTCCTAATGCAGGACCGGATGATGTTGATATTGAGGATTTAGCGGTTGAGGATGTTGTCCTAGAAGGGATAGTTATTGAGGAGGATCCCATGGAGGATCCTGACAGGATTGGATAAAGGACCACTGATGAATTGATGACCATGGTTTGGTCGACTACCAGAGGTAGGATTGGCCGGTCACTACCGGAGGTTCGTTCAAGTTGTAAAGATAGTAGCCCCTTTAACGCGGCTTACTCGTAAGACTGAGAAGTTCGAATGGACAGAGAAATGCGAGAACAACTTTCAAGAACTGAAGCAGAGGTTGGTGATGGCCCTTATGCTGGCGTTGCCGGATGGAAAAAGAGATTTTGTGAAGTATAGTGACGCTTCGCACAAGGGCTTAGGGTGCGTGCTTATGCAGCACGGTAAGGTAATCGCGTACATGTCAAGACAATTAAGGTAATATGAAATTCGATATCCCCGCTCATGAGCTTAGGCTCGTGGCAATAGTTTTACCCTAAGGATTGGAGGCACTACTTGTATGGAGAGAAGTGCAAGAATTACCTAAGCCATAAGTGCTCTAGTACATTTTCACGTAGAAAGAGCTCAACATATGCCAGAGGAGGCAGTTAGAGCTAATCAAGAATAATGATTGGGAGATTCTTTATCATTCGGGGAAAGCTAATATGGTGGCTGATGCCCTTAGTAAAAAGGAGAGACTCAAGATGATAATGTCTTTTGGAGAGTTTATAAGAGATTTTGAGAAAATGGAAATAGAAGTGAAGGTAACCGGAGCCGGTACCGAAAAGCTGTTTAAGATTGCAATACAGCCCGAATTATTGGAAAAGATCATATTGTGCCAGAAAAAGTTATGAATGAAGGCAGGGAGCCAACAATTAGATAAAAGATTAATATCGAGAAAGATGATAAGGGAATAATGAGGTATTCCTATAGAATTTGGGTTCCAAAAGTTCAAGAGCGTAAGGATGAGAACTTAGATGAGAGCCATAGTTTGAGGAATAAGATTTAGAGCAAACCCTGAACGTGATAGTCAGGGAGGTCGCCATCAAGATAGAAGGAACCCATGACATAATGGAGTGGAAAATGAGGATTTTAAATTAAAAGATGACCCCAATTATGGGGAGTAGGATGAAACATTTCATACTAAGGAAACAGAAAGTCGAGTAAGGAAAGGAGACCCGAGACGGTACTCCTATACGGCAATTCATGGACCTGTCTAAAAAGAACTTAGACTATTATCCCCAACCACCACCCTGAGGAGACAGTGCGGTGAGAAATTCTTTCAGGACCTTTAAATCGCTAAGCTCTCAGAGTTCCAAGGAACGAGCTGACCCAGTCGAGGCAAGAGCCTGGCTAAAGGAAATATAGGAATCATTTGAGATTCTAAATGATTGACGAATCACAAAAGACTGTTTTTATCACTTACCCTCCTAAGAGAGAGACCACCCGACGGTAAAAGGCCAAGGAAGGCACGGAGCAAGAGATTATAATAAACTGATTTAAGTTCAGTCAATTGTTTTCGGGAAAGTAATTCCCAAAGATAAGGAGATAGTGTAAAAGCTTTAGAGCCAGAACAAAGGCAGACGAGTATGATAAATTATGAATCTAAGTTGTAAAAGTTATCAAGATTCGTTCTGAGGACACGAATCCAGAATGACGGGATGTTTGAAATCAATGCTTATGTTGTGTTGGTTCATGAAATAATGATAAGAGAAAGGAAAATAAAAAGAAATTGAAGTGGAAAGGAATATAACGGCAATAGAGTTTGAGGTATGATAAGGGAGTTGGGTATGAGGAAACCCTAACGACTCGTAGCAATAGAAATAGAAAAGTATGCATTCGTCAGGATGAGGGTGATTCACCATAAGTTAAAATTGATGGTTGAGGGCATAAGAGATACATATAGTTTATCCCCTGTAAGTTGGGAGGATTCGAGGAAACCTTGAGATAATTCGAAGGATAAATAATGAGACGCGGATAGACTAAGGGGATAAGGAAGTAAGAAATTAGGAAAAATTGGATGAAGGAAGTGACCTTCAAGAAGGAAATGTAAGACCGGTGGCTTGATACCCAGAAAGGGAGACGCCAGGTATGAAAGATATCCCAACATTGAGGTGACTGTTGAGATAAACAACAGAAGTAAATAAGGAATTATTAAGAAGAAGTTCACGTTGAACACGACCAATATCTTCCAGAACATCCTTGTTATCGTTACCAAATTAGGCAAGACAAGCGGATAACCGTTGTTATCTTTTGGAGGCCATATGGATTGACCTCAATTTGAATAAGGATGCTATTATGAAGTTAGGTATAGACTATCGAGGTGGGAATGATGAATATGATAATCTATCAAGGAAATATGACTTGATTTATTCGTGGAAGGATGCAGGTACCTTTTAAAGGTGGAATTAAGGATAGAACATTGGTAACTTAAAATGAATCCTATGGGACTGCATAAAGGTTGGCATGTCACCCTTAATAGGGACAGTATGAGTTTTGACAGTATGATTGGGAAAGGGTTAAGGTAACAACAACCTTTAAGAATCAGTGGAGAAATTTTGCAGAAGTATATAGACAATGGTTCTACTATTAGTAAATGGTATTGTGATATGCCCTGTATCTAGGGAATACAGGAGGAACGATTGAAGGATAACCTTAGAGGTTTTATAAGGAAAAAGGTAATATTCAAAATTCTCAAGAATAGAAATGTGGATAAAGGAAATATGACGTAATTATAATGATGCCAAGTGGGGCACGTGTTAAACCACGAGAAAGTATGGATCGAACCAGTAATGGTCGAAATTGTTCAGGGCAATTAGGACTTAAGATAAAAAAAATGTTCTAAGTATGATTGAGAGTCAGTCTTGACAGTGATTAGCCTCTAAAGACTGAGGCAATAACTTATGGAAAAATGGTGATATTTTTTTTTCCCATCTGATTTTAAGGAAAACATCTTCACTCAAGCAGTGATCGGAAATAAGGTAGAAAATTTATTTGGAGGTGGTTAAAATGACATTGACTGTAAGGAAATTTTACTATCAGGAAAGGCCAAAGAGGTGGCCGACACTTTAAGGGTAAGAGGATAATTATAGGCGCGTGTGCCAAAAGAATACAGTGATGATGGTTAAAAATGTGAAGGTTGAATTATGGTTTGGAAGATTGACATTCCTTCTGATGACTGTGCAATACCCAACCGTAATAGTAATTGGTAAAGGTTTAATTCGTGTAATCGCCATGAGCGGGCTATCTATCTCAGAAGATACTATCTTGAGATAAGCCAGGACCATATTTCAAAAAGGACTAAACAAACCTTTGAGTTAAGTCTTCTATTGAAGGCATATGATTAAGAATAGTATTAACCTGCTATCGTTGCATTGATGGAAACTCTTCTGCAATTTTATCTGCTTCATGTCATGTATGTATGTCAGGATCAGGAGTGTTCTTCATGAATTAGGAATGGTGATTATGTTACCTCCTTAGAAGGATTTGATACGACATGTATGGACTCCGTATGGTTAGATATTAAGATTTCATGGAACGTGAATGACGACGGTAGGTCAGTAGTGGACCATAGTAAGGCAGCAATGATTCTGCAAGTAGTGAGCTGATTACAACCATGAGAGTTGTATTGGAATGGGTGTTGAGATTGAGTACCCCTAATCGGGTCGTGGTAGTGTATAAGTTATCATTGATAGACTAATTAAGTAGAGTATCTACATAGTGAATTATTATTCTTTCTTATCAATATAGAGTCATATTATTATACGAGGAAGGTTGCGGTGCAAGCATAGAATTCTAGTAAGGATGATGTATAGAATGAGATCCCAGATTCGATTTTCGATGTCGAGGGAGTTTCAAAGGTGATTGTGTATAAGCTCGAGGAAGAGCATGGAGCCATAGAATGATGGACGGAATAGAAAAAATATTTAGGCATGGGAAATACGAGGCTATAATGCTTAATGTTGATTTATATATGTATATGATTTGTTCTCCTATGACAAACCTCTATAGTTCAGAGGTAGGTTCCAAGCCAGATATTTTGTGGCAGTATATTTTTTTTCATATATACAATTCTCTTCAATTCGTTCTTTTCTCTTCTTTTCATTTTATGTAAGCTGAGAAGAACAACCCTTCCAGAAAGGGGAGGTATTGCCGAATGACTATCTATCTGTGTGATAGAAGCCTAGTAGGATACCATCTATTGTTTAATTGCTTGTCAAGTACTAAAGGCTGGCCACCTTCTGTACTAACTATGCGATATAACAAGTGTTCATGATCATAGTGATCTCTCAACAAATTCCTTTACTTCTATTTGATTGATCAAAATTTGGAAAATAGAAACAACTGAAAAAGGAGTAATAAAGTGGTGGTAGTATGCGGAATGGGAACACATTCGTGATACTAAGGTTGACGTGGTTATTAAAAGGTTATAGAACGCTAACGAGCAAAAGTATAACCAGTATAATATTAGGAACGGAAGGTAGTAGCGATTACGAACTGGAAAAGAATGGGTATTGAGAAGCAAAAGTTCTAATGCTAAAAGCTATAATGAGAGTCTGTGCAATAGACTTGAAAGAATTTGGAATGATCATTTAACGCGGATTAAGTTATCTTACGACAATAGATCATATGTCAGTATTGAGGTATCGCCTTATGAGAATCCTTGAGGGAAGACAATGTCGATCTCCCTTATGTTAGGATGAAGTTGTAGAGCGCAAGATGCTCGGACCCGCAGTAGTCCAAAGGACCAAGGATATGATAGATCTAATCAGAGGACGGCTGGTAGTAGCCCAAGATGGTCATGATAAGTATGTTGATTTGACACGAAAGGATAAAGAGTATGAAATAGGGGACCTAGTAATGTTATAGGTATCCCTTGGAAAGGATTGATGAGGTTCGGAAAGAAAGGAAAGCTAAGTCTACAATTTGTTGGACCCTTGGATATATTAAGACGTTTGGGAAGTTAGCATATGAGCTAGCCCTAACCCCGAACATGTAGCAGGTCGTAACGTGTTTCACGTATCAATGTTAAGGAAGTGTAATTCAGATGCCAGATAAATAGAGGCATATGAGCGCATAGATATGCAACCAGACGTAACCTATATGGAGCAACCAGGAAGGGTATAGAGTAAAAGGGAACGAGTGCTTAGGAGAAGGGTTATCAAACTAGTAAGAGTTTGATGGTAGAACCACAATGTGGGAAAATTTACTCGAGAGTTAGAAAGTGCAATGCTAAGAGAGTATCCCTATTCATTTTCTATCTGATTCCGGGACGGAATCCTTTTAAGGAGGGGAGACTGTAATAACCCCAATTTTTGAGAAATTTTGAAACCCTTATGAATAGTGTTTTTGCTGAACGAGAAAAATTTTCATGCCACGCTATGTAGGGGTTCTATTATTGATCTTATGGGATATTATAAGTACTCTATGTGGTATATAAGTGTATGTAAAGATCGTCAGAATCTAATTCCGAACACTTTGATTTTTCCCGGAAATTCACAAGATACGGAGAGAATTGAGTATAAGGTAACAGGATAAAAAGGATTTAAATTAAAGGATTATAGGAGAGGATCATAAAAGGAATATAATATATTGAGAAAGGTTAAGGGAACCTAAGTAATAAGATCCCGGGTATGATCCCTCAAACGATAAACGAGAACGAAAGATAAGCGAACCGTAAAACAAATAAGTGACCAAGAGACAAGCTTGTACAAGAAGCCAGGGATTGTGACATCATCAAACCACAAGGTGTGGACAAGTGGGAGCATTATGACATGTGCAAGGTGACATAGGCATGACATGGGAAGGAAGGAGGTGTGGTGGCTTTGTAACCACACAAATTCAAGGGCAAGAAGGTAATTGACTAAAGCAAGCACAAAAACCAATCAACCAAGCCAAGTAAAATCATTTTCATCAAAAATCAAAAGCAACCAAGGCTTTGTTCTTGAAGCTCTCGGCTTTTTACTATTCATTAAGCAAGAATTTTCAAAAATTCAAGATCCAAGCTTCCTAAATTGGTGAGTAAATTCCCTAATCATCTTCATGCTTAGTTAGGGCTATACCATGAGTTTAAGCCATCAATTCCTTCTCAATCTTCTTCATTTAATCAAGGAAGAAGACAATGAATAGTGTTTTCAAGTTTTTAACTTGAACTTTTTCTTGTTTTCTTGAAGATCCAAGCATTCTTAAGACTTCTCAAAGCTTCTTAAGGCTTCCTAGCTCCACCCACCACTTCAAGGAAGGTATACCATCTCCAAACCCTAGATTCCTATATATTATAAGATGATTTTGATTAGTGGGTTGATATTGTAGTTTGTTGTTATGATTTAGAGTTTGGGATTTAGAATGGTAGTGAAATGGAATGGTAATTGTTGTGGTTTTGATTTAAAGGAACTTAAGTATGATTAAAGTTAAGTTTAGGCATAAGTATGAATGATTAAATTGAATTGGTTGGGGTTGTTATGATGTGATGAGGATGGATGTTGGTTGTATGTTGGATTTGAGGTTGGTTTGTGGTTGGTTTTGAATGGTTAAAATTGGGAAATCGCGTAAACATAGCCGTCGTAACGTCCAATTTTCTTTGGACTGTTTTTGTGCATAGCATTAGGACCCGAGAACCCCCTGCTAGATTATGACCACTGCCATGTTTAGATAGCTCATGTTACGAGCTTCGTTTTGATATGTAGTTCGTTCGATTCCGATGCACGGTTTAGGAGAAACGACCGTTTCAAGTAACGGCGTTTCGCGAACGAAACTTTTTCCCTCGCCTTACTTTGAAACATAGGTTAAAGACCAAAAAGGGTTAATTAATGTATGAAACATTTATGGTAAGTGTGTTAGGCAGTTGGTAAGACACTCGCGAAGGAATCGCTTTAAAACTCGTAAAGGTTAAATTATTAAAAATGGTGGAGCCGAGGGTACCCGAGTGACTTAAGCAAATCAGTGAGCGCAAAACAAGCGTTAGAGTCTAAGTTAGTTAAAGTATAGATTACAAGTGATTTTGGTTTAATTCCAACTTACTTGTTGTTTATAGGTTATCAGACTCGTCCCGAGCCTTTCTCACCCCCAAGTCGCTCAGGCAAGTATTCTATCCGTTATACTGTTGTTGTGATGAATACACTTGTATATGCATTATCTTGCGATAGATGCATGTTGGTTATTTAGCAAATTCTTGCGATATATTGTAGCATGTGATATGGTATATATGCATGCCTGTTTCATATTCTTGAAATATATATCTGTTGGTTCAGTTGATAATACCTATGCTAGAGGATAGCGGTAACTTGCATATACCCTTAGTATAAGGACCCAAAAGGTGAAAATATTTTCTAAAACCGGGAGTCGAGGATCCCGAGTAATCTTGTATATATGGATATGGATATATATATATATTTATATATATATATATGGTTATAGTTTTCCAAACTATTAATCGAATAAGGTTTATTCGATAACTTTAAACTTTATTTTATTATTTCGAATATTATTCGAGGACTTATGACTCCTTTTATATTATTTATTGAATATTATTTGAATATTCATTCGAGGACTTATGACTCCTTTTATATTATTTATTGAATATTATTTGAATATTCATTCGAGGACTTATGACTCCTTTTATATTATTTATTGAATATTATTTGAATATTCATTCGAAGGCTTATGACTCTTTTATATTATTTATGAATATTATTTGAATATTCATTTGAGGATCTATGACTCCGATTATGTGCTGTAATATATTCTTTATTTTATTAAAGAGTAAGGTGTTAATAATCAAACTTATTTTCGATTATTCAAATAAAGATAATACTTTCATATAAGTATTTCTTTGGTTATTTAATGTTTATTTCAAGTATAAGTTTTAATACTTCTACTTCAATTATTTTTATAAAGATTATTCTTTATGGGAATATTATTTAATTAATAATATTCAGATATTTTCTAATATTCCTGGGGACTGATTTACTTCATTAAATCAGCCTTACTCCAAACACTCTTTAAAGTGTTTTCGAGTCTTTAAAATGATTTTTAAAAGTCAGAGCGGATCCCAAAACTCATTTTTATATTTAAGATCTTCCTTTTTAAAGGGGATTTAAATACTCGCTCAAAAACATGGGGAATCCGGCTCTGTGGTGTATTTTATATTCGCAACGAGGTTGCAGATTTGGTAAATGAATTGATTACTTGCCCAACGTTCGGGAAGTAAGCCCATCTCATTGAGTCGGCATAAGCGACAGGCCGAGGTACGGTCTATTATTGTGTAAGTGGCTGGGTGGCAGTCCATCAACGCGTGAGGGGCCGGGGTACGGTCTAGCGCGAGGTCCTAATGCGGCCAGGGTGATGACCGGTGAGGAATTCATCCATCTACAGTAGAAAAGGTTACTTATTGGTATCTTTGCCTGATCAGCGAGATATCGGGTTTATGCCAAAATTCTTTTCCTTTCCAAAATTCATTGGATGTTTCAAACTCTGTTCATACTTACATAACAGAGGTTCCAGGAAATGTTTAAGAGATATATATATGTGGATATATATATATCGGGACTAAATAAAGTATCTCGTAACTTTATTTCATTCAATAATATTTCAAAGATTGAATCTATTCAAATCTTGTCTTGTAATCTCATCTATGTGATGAACTTTTGAAACTGATTATAACTTGAACGGTGGTAGTTCAAGTAGTATTGGGAAAGATATAAGTATATTGGGGTATTCGGTAACCTCATCTTTAAAACTTATATCTAATTAATAATTGTCTTATGAATGACAAAGATTTTCAGAAAAACGTTGAGACAAGGTTAGATATATGAGATCACCTTGCAACGATATTTTTTATACGGTTATACACTGGACTTTGTGTATATTATGCATGGAAGAGGACTTCCATATTTTTAAAAAGTATATGTATATATACTGAATATTTTGCGACTTCATCGCATTAAGATATCAAACTTGGTTCATTTCTTTTGACCAAGACTTTCATGAGTATTATGAGTAGGCTCATATACCTATTAATCATTATACATATTATTTTGGTGGGCTTGCTGCTCACCCTTGCTTTATCTAATCAAAAACAACAGTAGGAAAGATGGCCAGAC